>NC_056733.1:1355585216-1355660216 GCF_019279795.1 Protopterus annectens | reverse complement strand
TGCTCCTCATAGAACTCATCATTGTCTTAACCTAAGGAAACTTGACTGGCTTAAACTACCCAATCTTCTTAAACTGAACCAACTCACTGAAGCATTTAAAATAATCAAACAACCCGATAAAACCCCTTCACTGAGTGAAATTCTGATTCCCTACTCCAATCTTAGCTGTCTACACTCCTCAAATAGATTCTTGGTCCAAACCATCAAATCTAACAACTTGGGTGGTGAAGCTCTCTTTGCCAATTCTATAGGAAAGGTTTGGAATTCCCTCCCTAATAATCTAAGACTTTCCACCTCCCTTTGTCAATTTAAAAATAATCTTAAACAATTTTTTAAGTCTCATTGGCTTTGCCCATGTATTAATCCAGACTAGTCCTCCTTGATACATACTATACCCTCTCCCCTGTACCTACTAGACGCTACTCCTGTTTTTCTAAGTTTCAAATAATTATCAACCAACGTCCTTTGCATTCTATCTCCTCGGGTTTCTATAGTAATCAAGTTCCTCCTTGCTTGACTGTATTCTATAACAGCAAGGATCCTGTAACAAGTTATAGTAATATTATTGCATTTAGAGTTGTAATTAAATCACACTGTTGGCAAATGTATCTAAACCAAAAAATATTATTCCTGTGACTGTGTATTTGTCTGTATGTAATTAATGTGTGTATTCATTTCTCTGTGGAGCTTTTCTCCCCGGGCCTCCGCTGAAAATGGACATGTATCCAGTCGGACTATCCCGGTCAACAAATGTAAAATAAATAAATAAAATAAAATAAAATAATACTGGCTTGCTGATAGAAGTCTAATAACAATTGGCTTACAATAGCTTTAAAATTCTTGTAAAAATCATTGTTAAGCCCATCAAGGCCCAGTGCTTTCCCTGCAACCAGATTGTCGATAAATGCCCTGACTCCCTGCATGGTTATTTGCAGAGTAAAACTTGATATCATGTTGGACTGTATTTTCAAAGTGTGGAGGGTGTGAGGTTCATTCCTTAAAATATGTCATGCATCTAGTTCACTAACAAAAAATTGAACTGTAAAATACATACTACAAAATAATTGTTGCTGTGTCTTTCGGCTTTTCCCGGTTAGGGGTCGCCACAGCAGAACTCCGGTCCGCTAATGATTGGCAGTAGATTTTTATGTTCCGAGTTGCCGGCCCTGATGCACAACCTTCAATGAAAGTACGCCTATTCACGCATGTCTCCACACAGAAGATGCTCTAGCTGAGAATCGAACAGGACAACGTCTTGCTGTGAGGCCACAATGCTACCACAGTACCACCACCGCAGTACATACTACAACATAGTAAGTATTCCACAATTGAGTTTAATATGGAATATCCTTTATTGAAACACACAAACAAGCAATCCTAGTTGAATATAATGAAAAGCATAAGAGGTATTCATTATTTATATATAATCAACTTATTTGGAGAGAGGGAATGGTTACAGACGGTGGTTTTGTTAACAGCAATAAAATCAATACACTCATTCCTTTAACCAAGTACTCCTTCTCTTAACACCATAATTTAAACTGAGACTGTACTACCTTAGAACTGACACTAAAGAGTTAGTGACAAATTAAAATATATAATATAAGAATAGCTTATTAAGCCTAACTTACTAATCCATACTTTAAGAATTAAGAAGCCATCTCACAAACAAAATGACTAACAAACAAAAAGATATACCACTAGACATCTATCAGAATAAATATTAATAATTGATAAACTGAAGCACTTTTAACAAAGATTACTTTCTAATATTATGATATGTTTTTTCGCTTTGTTGAAGTGCCTTAACCCACCAGATGCACAGTAGCAAGCCTCACCCAAACCCCACCCAACACCCAGGAGCAGGGTGACGTTGCAGAGCTATCATGAATAAACATTTTCGTGTGTTTGTCATCCACATGAATATTCATTGGAATCAGCAAGCACTTACTGCGGACATGTTTAGTCACTGAAAATTCAAAGAAGTTCACTGAAAGAAAGTCAATAAACAGTTAAATTAATACTCCTCATAAAAGTGTTGGTTTTTGGGCAAGTCACCAAGGTCTAAATTCACTAAATAATGAGTTTCAAACTTCATATCTGTCAGAAAATGCATGCTAACACAAATCCTGTTATTCTAACAGCTTGCTTAGCTTATAAGAACAATATTTAAAATATGTGCCTATTTTTGGGCCTTTGTCCCCATTATTTTAGGCTTTGTCCGCATTTCTTGAGCTAAGACATTGAGAGGTATGATCACATGCAGTACAAAATGGTTTTATCAGCACTGGTATGACAGCTGAATTATTTTTGTAACTTTATAGCACTCTCCAAAATAATGTATGAATAATGAAAAGGCCTGCATGATTCATTGTGGACTAAATAGCATTGCTTCTACTGAATGAGTAAATTTGTGCAACTACTCAGGAAAGGGCACTCTGTGAAAAAGTACAGCAAATACTAACTGATCCAAAATTCAGTGCAAATACTAACTGATCCAAAATTCATTCTGTGAAAGACAACAGTTTTAACAACTGAACTTTTGTTTTCTGTTAGGCAAGGAGCAATGTGTTTTGCCAGAACATTGACACTGACTAATGACTTATTTATGGAACAAAGGGAACATTTTGGTTCAGAAAGATAAACATACTGAGACGACATCTGTGGAATATATATATATATATATATATATATATATATATATACATATATATATATATATATATATAAATATATATATATATATATATATATATATATATATATATACATATATATATATATATATATATATATATATATATATACATATATATATATATATATATATATATATATATACATACACACACACACACACACACACACACACACACACACACACACACACACACACACATATATATATATATATATATATATATATATATATATATATATATATATCTGTTTGATAAATATACAATAGTCTCAGTGGACAGACAGAAGTCATGTAAAGCTCTCACTCAGTGAAAATATTTACAATACTTAAAAACAATTTCTCGTTATCTCAGTGTACTGTGTAGTATCTATCCATGCTGGTACACCAAGGTCTAACATCAGAAGAAGTGCTTCATGTAAAATGCCTTACAAGTTACATTAAAGACCTGCACCACTTAATTGATGAAACTCTGCTGAAACTGCTATGCCTCACAGTCCTGAGCCCTTGTTAATAATGGTGATATAGAGAGGAAAAAAAATGGTAAGCTGGGTATTATTATTGCTGGGTCCCCATTACTTCCTGAGGTGCTTACTTGTGCATATTTTCTATTATTTGATTAATAGGCAGATGCTGGGAAGAACGTATTAAAAGAGAGAAACTTCTACATTTTACTGCATAATCAAGGTCTGTTACAATGTTTCTACAGGGGAAAAAGGAAACAGTGTAGCAGTGCTAGCTCCTTGGCTAGTTATTCTGCATTTCACACAAGACTCCTTTTATAGTATGCTGCTACCTGCAGCACACAACTAACTTATTTTGATGACATATTTACTTTTCCTTGCTGCCAAGTAAATATATTACTATTTTATATACATGGTAGATGTGAACATTTGTATTACATATAAACAACAGTAAACGACAGTACAAACTGTTACAGGTTTAGACTTGCAGCACAATTCGTATGTGATACTCATGAAGCAATGTATACATGATGTCGCTGGCAAATCTGCATGCCATGCCAATCATGCCACATACAGTCTCAGTTTACACTATGGTGTCAAAGGGAAAGGGGGTCTTGGTTAAAGGAATGAGTTTATTGCTTTTATTGCTCTTAACAGAACCACCCTCTGTAACCACTCCCTTGCTCGAAATAAGTTGATTATACATAAATAACAAATGTCTCTAATGCTTTTCATTATACTCAAGTAGGTTGCTTGTTTGTGTGTTTCAATAAAGGATATCCCATGTTTAACTCAACTGTGGACTACCTACTATTTTCTATTTTATTATTTTGTGGTACGTATTTTACAGTCCCATTTTTATCAGTGAACTAGGTGTTTAACATATGTTAAGGAGTATACTTTACACCCTCCACACTGCAAAGTTTCTTCTTGGCTTGTTTTTGACCCAGTATATGTTGCATACTGGGTTTTTCTGAGACTTCAAGGGATACCACAGATTTTTCTTTTTGCATTTTAGAGTGTATGCCACAGAAGTGTAGGCCAGCATCCTTGGAGTGCATCACAGCTGCCTGAATCAACTACCCTGGAAGATACTGTTTGTTTATATTCATCTAAGAGTGACAGTCATTCCCAGATTGTCTTTTAATGCCCAAACTAGTGTCTCCTATAATCTGTCAATACATTGCTTGACTAGGCCAATACTCTTAGGCTCTCCATTCTCTTTTCTCAGGTTTTCATATTTTGGTATTTAACCCTGTAAATTCCTGCCACTTATTCATTGACCAGCCCCACCAACTAGAGTATTGTCTATATGCTGCTAAGTCAGTATTGATGAAACTCAAGCTATCTCTGTTACATAATACACGTGAATCAAATTTCTATTGACCAATTAAGTCTTTCTACATCATAAGACCATACTGTATACTCAGTGAGAGAGGCTTAGGACTAATGTACAGGTCCCTAATCTTCTGTAAATATGGACTTTTAACTATCCCAAAGTCCATGAGGCTAGACACATCTTTAGCTGAGTAAGTGTAGCCAATTTCTCTGGAAAGCAGCATTCTCCAAACATCCACTAGCTGTAAATCATCTATCATCCCTTTTAGCTCTTTCCCTAATCTGGAAAGTCTAATACACCCCCTCCAGTATCCTATCAATATCAGGGTCAATAACTCTATTAAAGTCTCCCATAACCAGTAAAAGCTGATGTTTCATATGTGTGCCCTCAATGCTGTGTGAAGATCCTGTAGTGACTGTGAGCTGTCATTATTTCAAACATAGAAGTTAACTAATGTTAATGTCATTAACCCTACTGGAGTGTTCAGGCAATAATGTCCCAAATCGCTCATCATAACTGTAGTGAATTAAAATGTCCGCCTCCCTCTTGGATGATGATGATGATGATGCAATTCAAAATATTCTCTCCCTTTAAACTAGTTTTATGTTCATGCTTGTGCTTAAGTATTTTTTTCTGAAGCAAAATGATTTGTGTTTTTAATTTACTCAAGGTTGATATTATAGCATTAACTTTAATACCTGTGGCTATCCCCTTGACATTCCAGGAAAATATTTTGCTACCATAGCTTGATCCCTATGAAAATGGGCTCAGTCATACTGGGTTTTAAAAGAGTACTGCTTTGGATGAACAGATAAGTTTGTTGACCTCAATAGAACAACAAAACTTTTAAAATCTACAACAAACACCTAAATAAAAATGTTAGGCACGATCACTAAAAGAATAACCTTCCATAGATCCCTTCCTCCAAGCTGACTGCAAGGGAAAGTTTGGCATAATGGGTAAATTCTTTACCTCCCAGATATAAGGTTTGATTCTGACCTCTGGTTGTTGGTTATGCTTGCAATAGCCTTCAGACTGATATCTTAGTGATTACCTATGAAGCTATGAATTCCTTTAGGAGATAGATAGCAATAACTCCTTTTCATGTTCTGCCCACCCTTAAGCAAACAATCTTTGTATCATAAGTGACAAAGCTAAGATAGATGATGCCCTAAAAAATATATTGACTATTTTGTAAAACATAGCCTTTTAACTGAGAAGTTATCCATGCTTCTTTACCTGTTTTAGGCAGTGTGAATATGGTAAGGACTAAAGGAGGCCTGTCATGGTCCCTACTGTCAGCCCATTACATGGAAAGGTGTTGAGATATCCAATCAGCAGCAAACAAACAGGACAGAAAATCGCCTAAATAAATATGTTTAAAGCAGCTTTACCAACCATCCTAAAAAAGCAACCGATTCCCATCATGCCTCTTTTCATTATTCATACATGCTGAATATCATCCATCCATTGTTGAGCCTTAGTCCATTCTTTATGGTGTTAAAGTTAGTTTAGTAAAATAACATCTGAAACATAGTTACTACTTTCCTCTATATTTTTGCCCTGTGATGTAGCCTGCTATGCATGCTCCAGAGAGTCGAAATCTTCACTATTGGTATCTGCTGTAGAAAACTGGAGCTCCAGTCACATCTTCTTTTGGTACTACAAATTCTCATTACTTCGCTAAGGGAAGTCCTACCTTTTGCTGTTCTGCTGTATAAGGTGTGTGCACTAGGATGGGATGTAACTAGCACTCCACTTCATATGTTACAATATAACATGTTATATCTCAAAAATAACATACCTCCATTGTAGTATCTAAAAACAACCTAATCTCCTTAAGCAGCATTTTATTCAACAACTCTTACATGCTAGGATATTTTTATGCACCCCACCTTTATTTAACACTATTAGTTGACCTCATAAGCAGTATATCATAGAGCCACACTAGATAAATTTTGTGCATCCCCCATTTAACAACATATGTTAACTCATAAATGAAAGACACCACCAACCACTAAATATTAAATGGAATAAAATAAAAAAGTCCTGGAAGGATTCAAAATACAACTGTAGCCAGTGTATGTTAAGCATTTTTATTTGTTTATTAATACGAACTTCATCAGAACAGATGTCAAAGAACTATACCAGACCATTGTAATAAATTCATTAATTGTCTATTAAATGATTGACTACTAACAATCAAATAATCAATTAAAAAAACTCACAGCTTTAAAATGTCCATAAAACATATAAAATGCACAAATAAAAATGTAAAAATGTATGTAAGGGTATATATTAGTTATACTATAAGAATTCAATAACAATATCTGTTTTTCAACAAACATTTGATGTTTATTGCCCTATTTAGTCCTGGAGCCCGCTCTGCATTCAAAAAAAACTTACCATTTTAATTTTTTGATTTACAAGAGGGTTCATACTAGGCTATCTGCCCTAGGGCATTTATAAGCCTAGCCAGAATGTGTTTGGCTTTCGCCACCCATTTTAAATTTATTTTGCTATTCCCTTTTTCGAGGTTAGTATACTGTGCCTCTGTCTAACAGTGACACAGAAGTGATACCCGGGGTAAACCTATGATCTCCCATCCACTCATCAAGATTCCTCTTGAACAGAGTCAATGAGGGACTCTGCCTAACCTGGACTGGGATTTTATTTCAGAGTGAAGGGAGCCTCTGGGTTATGAATCTGTCCCTCCAGCATGTCCTATTTATTTCAGTGCTGAGGTTCAAGTCTCTCGAGCACGTAGCTCGATGGGATTTGGATTTTCTGAGGTGCAGCATGTACATTAATTCCAGGTTGGACATGGCTTTATACGTCAGGCACAGATCGCCTCTGAACAGGCGGTATGCCACTGAGCAGAGCTGGAGTTTCTTTAACCGGGCAACATATGGCATCTGTTTGAGCCCTTTGATCCTCTTGGTGAGGTACTTTTGAGGTCTTTCCACTTGCTGCAGGTGTCTGGTAAGGTATATCCCAAAAGGGGCATTGTACTCAATTATGGGCCTGATGAGGGATGAGTAAAGAGGCACGATGACCTCCCCTGATCTAGATGTGAATCCCTTCATGATTTGGTGGGCTATATAAAATGTTTTTCTAACCACTTTGGCCACGTGGTTGTCAAATGAGAGATTGCTATCAACTTGGGTCCCCAGGTCCCTAATTACTTCTTCTGTACTTAATGGATTACCACCTATGTGGTAATTTGTGGGCACTTTGTTTTTGCCAAAGGGGATGACTTTACACTTTTTGGCATTTAGCTTGAGGCCATGGCTCTGGCACCAGTTGTCTGTTTCTATGAGGCCCTTTTGGAGGATGCTTGTGTCAGCTGGAGAGTCGATTATGGTGCCCAGTTTGCAGTCATCTGCGAACTTGGTCAGCCACAGTCCTTCCGTGTTGGCCTGTACCTCCGAGAAATATATACCGAACAAGAGAGGTCCCAGGACTGAGCCTTGTGGGACACCACTTGTAACTGGTTTGGAGCCTGACATGGCTCCAGCAATTCTAACCATGTGGGTTCTGTCCTTGAGCCAGTTTGCAATCCATCTAGTGACATAGGGGTTTATATTTAAGCTGGTGAGCTTATCTATAATGCCCGAGTGGGGTATTGTATCAAAGGCTTTTGCGAGATCCAGGTAGGCTGTGTGGACCACCTTCCCCTCGTCAATGGCCTTGGTGACTGTTTCAAAGAAATCAACCAGGTTTAAGAGGCAGGATCTGCCCTTAACAAAGCCAAACTGGGTAGGATCCAGTGTCTGTAGGTCTCCAATATCTTTATTTATGAGGTCCATGATGATCCTTTCCATAGCTTTGCAGACCAAGCTAGTCAGGCTTATGGGGCGATAGTTTCCAGGATCCGTTGAGGCACCACCTTTATGGAGAGGGACCACTGTTGCTGTACGTCACTCTTTGGGCACATATCCTGTAGTAAGGCTGAGACTGAACAGTAGTTTTATGTTTGGGTTTAGCTTTTCTTGGAGTTCATGTAGGACGCAGCCCAGGACACCGTCTGGTCCCATTGATGCTGTGTTTTTTGCTTTGGAGAGGGTGGCTCTTACCTGAGCATCTGAGATGTTTGCGCTGAACCTGTCAGCTAGGATGTTGACAATGTCTGTGGGTTCGGTGTATTTTTTGTCATTTTGGACTAATTCTGAGCATATCTGGGAATTACCACCCAGGTTCCTAACATAACTAAAGAAAGCCTTGTGATTATCCTTAGTATCCTGTGCAATTTTTCTCTCGAAGCTGGCCTTAGACAATGTTATGAGTGCCCATAGTTTTTTGCTAATACTGATCCGTGATGCCTTCCCTTTTTGGGATTTTGCTCTATCATTTAGTAGCTTCCTCCTTCTATTGTATAGTTTGTTTATGGTTGTGATCCACCAGACAGGACGTCTGCCTTTGGAGGATTGGGTCTTGGTTTTATTTGGGATTGCATGATCCATGCATTCCTGAAGGTGTTCATAGAATGCGTTTATAAAGGATTCTGCGGTCTGGGCCGTATTTTCCACAGGCCCCGGGGCTTTGAAGGATTCCACCTCAGTTTTGAGGAGTGTGAAATTTGTTTTAGAGAAGTTTTTCACTGTGGTTTTCTGGGCAGGGGGTGGGGTCGGGATGTGAATATCCAGTGAGATTAGTTTATGGTCTGATCTTACCAGTGAGGGATACACTTCTGGTCTGGAGCATAGAGTCCCCATGTTGGTGATGATCAGGTCCAGTATGTTTTCCCCTCTTGTGGGAGTGGTAACAAGTTGTTCCATAGCATTTGAGTTTATAAATTTTAGGAACCTTTGGGCTAGGGTGTTGGAGCTAGAGTAATGCTCCCAGTCTATGTTTGGGTAGTTGACATCGCCCAATATAATGGTGTTTGGAGAGACTTTCATATTTTCCAGTGTTCTCAGGAAGGCCAAGTGGGGTTCCTGGGTTTGGGAGGGTGGTCTGTAGCAGGCTATAAACTGGAAGGCAGTTTTACCCACTGTTAGTTGCACATGGATAGTCTCTGATGCTTCATGCTTTGCCACCAACCTGGAGGTGTGGGTATCTTTGATGAATATCGATACTCCCCCTCCTTTTGTGGTTCGGTCCAAGTTTTGAGGCCGAAAAGCATGGTATGAGGTATAATCTGGTAGTGCTGGGGTGCTCTCGGGAGCTCTGAACCAGGTTTCTGTTACTGCACAGATATCGATGTTCTCCATGCTAAGGAGAGTTTCGAGTGTGTGCATCTTGAGTTTTAGACTTCTGGCATTGAGTAGCATTACTCTTAGTTTCTTATCCCTTGTGATACCTATGGAGGTGGGTTTGTCTTTTGAGCCTTGCCTAAAAAAGGCACTATGGGGGTAGCAAGAGCCTTTGCCAATATCCGAAAGCCCAGGGGTGACAGGTGCAAGCCGTCCCTAGCGAAGCATCGTGGCTTGTCGAGCATATCATCCCAAGCTGGCAGGCACTGGATCCCCTTTGAATGACACCAGTACTTAAGCCAATTGTTGAAATTTATCATCTTGTCTTCATTTTGTGGCATCATTCTTGGTGAGGGTAAGATGCTACTCAAGGTCAGGGTCATACCGGCTTGGGCTACATGCTCAGAGAGCTCCTCTATGTCTCTTTTCATGTAGTCCAGGGAAGTATGTCTCAGGTCATTCACACCAGCATGGACAATGACTGAGTCATATTTGTACTTGCCTTGGAGTGACCTGAGTGCTTGTGTTATGTGGCGGATCCTAGCACCCGACAGGCTGCTCACCGTGACCCTCTCCTTGTTCAGCCTGGTGAGTGGGACGTCAGTGTGCCTGACGACAGAGTCACCTATTACAAGTGTATCGGGTGTGTTGTTTAGCCTTAAGGGCTGTGACTGTTTGGCACACTGGCTTTGTGAGATATGTGTTGCACATGTTTTGTTTTGGGGTAGCGGTTGCTTGGGTGTCTGCTTTGGAGGTCTCTGCTGCTTAGGCAGATCTTTATTTAGAGCCTCCGAGTATGTTTTTGTGTGATTATGTGTTTGGTTTGCTGTCATGGTAGGTCTATGTGAGATTGGAATTGTAGTGAGTGTGGTTTCCTTCTCCTCCTGACTGGCTATGCCAGTACTGAGTTGAGAGAGCTTAGCCTCCAGTTTGGCTATATGGTTGCATCTCTCACATGTGTTGGAATTTGGTGGGAGGAGGAGAGGGTTGTCTGTGTACACGAGGCAGTTGTAACATTGCCTCAAGATTCCCAGATTCACCAGCTGGACCGGAGAGGAGATTGACAACTGACCTTTGGACATGCCAGAATAATATTGGGAATTCCTTTATAATTGAAAACAAGGGCCAGTGGGGAGTGAGGGTGTAGTGGTTTTAATTTTTAGTGCTGACTTATATAATTGCTTTAGTGAGCAAGTGCCAGGTAACTTAAGTGCAATGTGTTACAGGTAACTTAAATGCAAAAATGACAAACAGTAACTTTCTTTCAAGTGAAACAAGGAAATAAGTACAGTAAGCAATGCAGATATCACTAGTGATCCACAGAAGCGCTGAGAAGCCACGTATTAGGTGGAATTAGCGTTCCAGGGAAATAACAAGCAAACAAACAACAAGCATATAAACAAAGCTAGATTCAGCAGGCCTGGATCTAGTCTATGCTACAGCAAACAAGGTGTACCAATTTCAGTAAGATACAGTTCAAATATTCAGGCACTATAAACCTTTAACCAGAAATTCCCAGCTCAGAAGGGAAGAGTCCAGCCTCTTCTCCCACAAGAGTGCAGACCTCGAACCTTCTTAATGTAAAATAACTGGCCTGAAGCCCAAGTGCTTAAACCAGAACTAATACACTTTAAGAATAACAGACACTGGGCTCTCAATCAGCAGTTCCCAACTTGGATGAAAGCTACCTGTCCTGCCACCACAGTGCATGCCACAAACCTTCCTAATGTAAAACAACTGGTCTGAAGCCCAAGTGCTTAATCCAAAAGACTTAGAATGATAGCTACACTTTAATCAAGTTACTACCAAGCAGTAATAAATACAATTGAATACTTTAGAGAATGCCTGGATTAGTGCTCAAGTTACACAAACAAAGCTAGATCCAGCAGGCCCGAATCCAGTCTATGCCACAGCAAACAAGGCACACCAACTTCAGTAAGAAGCAGTTCAGATATGCATGCACTATAAGCCTTTAACCAGAAATTCCCAGCTCAGAAGGGCAGAGTCCAGCCTCTCCTCCCACAAGAGTGCAGACCACGAACCCTCTTAATGTAAAATAACTGGCCTGAAAGCCCAAGTGCTTAATCCAGAATTAATACTTTTAGAATAACAGACACTGAGCCCTCAATCAGCAGTTCCCAACCTAGAAGGATGTAAGCTACCTGTTCTGCCACTACAGTGCAGACCACAAACCCTCTCAGTGCAAAACAACTGGTCCGAAGCCCAAGTGTTTAAGCCAAAAGGCTTAGAATGAGTTACACCAAGCAGTAATAAATACAATTGAGTACTTTTAAGATGATGCAAAAGTAAAATAAAGTAGCTAGAAACACAAATACAGTAAAAGCAGATGTTTTTTTTTTTCTGAACAAGTGCTGAGATCAAAGAAACAGATTTGCGTGCTGAAACTATAAAACTGGATAGTTATAAGAAAAAAAAACTGAGCTAGAAGGCTTCCCTCCAACACAGAAGGGCTTGGGGGCTCAGAAGCCTACAAATAGTCTATACCACTTAACAGGAAAGGCAGGAAACAAGCTTACATTTTTTTTTCTGTTTCCCAGATGCTCTCTTTGTACACAGTAGGAGTGCCTGAAATCAGAATATGAACTCACTGCACTCAGTTGAGTGAGTAAATGAGATGGTCCCAGAAGGAGTATCCAAACACAAATTTACAAGAGGGGCGGGCAGTTTCAAGGCCACTAAGATTAACACCAAAACAAAAACAGGGAGTGTGGGTGGGACTAACTGAAGAGCAGAGTCAAAACTTCCAGTTCAGTTAATATTCCTGCAACACAGTTAAAATCAATTTAAATACTGTATTTTTTGAAGAAAAAAGTGCAGATAAAGGTACTTAAATTCTCTTATATGTCCAGCTGAATACAGCTAGTTCATAGCCGCCCAAAGCTGAGATTTTTAAGTAGAAAATGTTTCACACTGTACCACTTAAATAGGCAAGGACAGGAAATCAAAGAATGTGGCTAACCCCACACCTGTAATTACTAGCAAATAACAAAATTCAGCAAACACTGACTAACTTCCAGTTCAGTTAATATTCCTGCAACACAGTTAAAATCAATTTAAATACTGTATTTATATATATATATAGGTTCATAGGTTCATACTAGGCTATCTGCTCTAGGCCATTTATAAGCCTAGCCAGAGTGTGTTTGGCTTTCGCCACCCATTTTAAATGAATTTTGCTATGCCCTTTTTCGAGGTTAGTATACTGTGCCTCTGTCTAACAGTGACACAGAAGTGATACCCGGGGTAAACCTACTATCTCCCATCCACTCATCAAGATTCCTCTTGAAGAGAGTCAATGAGGGACTCTGCCTAACCTGGACTGGGATTTTATTCCATAGTGAAGGGAGCCTCTGGGTTATGAATCTGTCCCTCCAGCATGTCCTATTTATTTCAGTGCTGAGGTTCAAGTCTCTCGAGCGCGTAGCTCGATGGGATTTGGATTTTCTGAAGTAGAGCATGTCCATTAATTCCAGGTTGGACATGGCTTTATATGTCAGGCACAGATCGCCTCTGAGCAGGTGGTATGCCACTGAGTAGAGCTGGAGTTTCTTTAACCGAGCAGCATGTGTCATCTGTTTGAGCCCTTTGATCCTCTTGGTGAGGTACTTTTGGGGTCTTTCCAGTTGTTGCAGGTGTCTGGTAAGGTACATCCCAAAAGGGGCATTGTACTCAATTATGGGCCTGATGAGGGGTGAGTAAAGAGGCACGATGACCTCCCCTGATCTAGATGTGAATCCCTTCATGATTAGGTGGGCTATATAAAATGTTTTTCTAACCACTTTGGACACGTGGTTGTCAAATGACAGATTGCTACCAACTTGGGTCCCCAGGTCCCTAATTATTTCTTCTGTACTTAATGGATTACCACCTCTGTGGTAATTTGTGGGCACTTTGTTTTTGCCAAAGGGGATGACTATACACTTTTTGGCATTTAGCTTGAGGCCATGGCTCTGGCACCATTTGTCTGTTTCTATAAGGCCCTTTTGTAGGATGCTTGTGTCAGCTGGAGAGTCTATTATGGCACCCAGTTTGCAGTCATCTGCGAACCTGGTCAGCCACAGTCCTTCCGTGTTAGCCTGTATCTCCGAGAAATATATACCGAACAAAAGAGGTCCCAGGTCTGAGCCTTGTGGGATGCCACTTGTAACTGGTTTGGAGTCTGACATGACTCCAGCAATTCTAACCATGTGGGTTCTGTCCTTGAGCCAGTTTGCAACCCATCTAGTGACATAGGGGTTTATATTTAAGCTGGTGAGCTTATCTACAATGCCCGAGTGGGGTATTGTATCAAAGGCTTTTGCAAGGTCCAGGTAGGCTGTGTGGACCACCTTCCCCTCGTCAATGGCTTTGGTGACTGTTTCAAAGAAATCAACCAGGTTTAAGAGGCAGGATCTGCCCTTAACAAAGCTGAACTGGGTAGGATCCAGTGTCTGTAGGTCCCCAATATCTTTATTTATGAGGTCCATGATGATCCTTTCCATAGCTTTGCAGACCAAGCTAGTCAAGCTTATGGGGTGATAGTTTCAAGGATCCGTTGAGGCACCACCTTTGTGGAGAGGGACCACTGTTGCTGTACGCCACTCTTTGGGTGCATACCCTGTAGTAAGGCTGAGATTGAACAGTAGTTTTATGTTTGGGTTTAGTTCTTCTTGGAATTCATGTAGGATGCAGCCCGGGACACTGTCTGGTCCCATTGATGCTGTGTTTTCTGCTTTGGAGAGGGTGGCTCTTACCTGAGCATCTGAGATGTCAGGGGAGCAGCACTCTGCTGGGATAGATATTTGCCCTTTTGGTGGGGAAGGGGGTGAGAAGTTTGCACTGAACCTGTCAGCTAGGATGTTGGCAATGTCTGGCTTTGTGAGCTATGTGTTGCATGTGTTTTGTTTTGGGGTAGCGGTTGCTTGGGTGTCTGCTTTGGAGGTCTCTGCTGCTTCGGCAGATTTTTATTTAGAGCCTCCGATTATGTTTTTGTGTGTTTATGTGTTTGGTTTGCTGTCGTGGTAGGTCTATGTGAGACTAGAATTGTAGTGAGTGTGGTTTCCTTCTCCTCCTGACTGGTTATGCCAATACTGAGTTGAGAGAGCTTAGCCTCCAGTTTGGCTATATAGTTGCATCTCTCACATGTGTTGAAATTTGTTGGGAAGAGGAGAGGGTTGTCTGTGTACATGAGATAATTGTAACATTGCCTCAAGATTCCCAGATTCACCAGCTGGACCAGAGAGGAGATTGACAACTGACCTTTGGACATGCTAGAATAGTATTGGGAATTCCTTTATAATTGAAAAAAAGGGCCAATGGGGAACAAAGTACTCAAGGGGAGTTTGTGAGGGTGTAGTGCTTTTAATTTTTTAGTGCTGACTTATATAATTGCTTTAGTTAGCAAGTGCCAGGCTTTAGAGTGGGAATAGGGTGTTTATTATGAGAACTAGATCAGTTCTAAGGGAAAAAGTGAAGAGCAGACTTTGTGGAGCCGAGAATGGTTAAACCGAATTAAGCGGTGCTGCCTGATCCTGCGCTATGCGCAAAATCGTGCAAAGCCACACTAAAGCGGGTTTTATACAGGGGGACTTGAAGGAGCTAGAAATCAGCCCAAAACGGCCATTAGACTACCAGATTCTTGTGCTGGGAATACTCCTCCAGGGATAGATAGGCTGCTCCAAGCTCCCCACTGCCACTGGTGATCAAAGAAGCCTCCCTTTATCCAAGGCAAAACAGAAACTTTCCAAAAGTCCAGAATACAGCAAAGCCTGTATTTGGACTACTCTAGGTCAGGGAAGACGGGAAATAAGGATATATATATATTTTTTTTTGCAACAAACAGCAGAAAATGCAATAAATACGTAACACAGGCTAGCGCACTTGTGTGTGTAGCCTCAACAGGTAAAAGCCACAAACAGGACAAACTTTAAAAGTGCAGGTGCAAAAACAACTTTAAACAGTTTAAAACAGTTCAAGAAGCAGAAATACTTGCAGTTTAGCTAGATCGGACAGTCGCCCAGGTAGTAGCAGGAAAATAAACACTTTTATCAGGTTAGCAGTCGCTCTTTTAGCCTCTCTGCTGCTAGCACCACTCTGCAGGACTACAAGGAGCTTGGCTGAGTAGTAACAAGCGCAGAAACTGTGCCAAAGTGGGTTTTATACAGGGGGACATGAAAGAGCTAGAAATTGGCCCAAAACGGCCAATAGACTACCAGATTCTTGTGCTGGGAACACTCCTCCAGGGATAGATAGGCTACTCCAAACTCCCCACTGCCACTGGTGAACAAAGAAGCCTCCCTTTATCCAAGAAAGGAAATGGGCAACACAGGACTTTCCAAAAGTCCAGAATACAGCAAAGCCTGTATTTGGACTACTCTAGGTCAGGGAAGACGGGAAACAAGGATAATTTTTTTTTTTTTTTTTGCAACAAACAGCAGGAAAATGCAATAAATATGTAACACAACCTAGCACACTTGAGTGTGTAGCCTCAACAGGTAAAAGCAACAAACAGGACAAACTTTAAAAGTGCAGGTGCAAAAACTACTTTAAACAGTTTAAACAGTCCAAGAAGCAGAAATACTTGCAGTTTAGCTAGATCGGACAGTCACCCAGGTAGTAGCAGGAAAACAAACACTTTTATCAGGTTAGCAGTCGTTCTTTTAGCCTCTCTGCTGCTAGCACTACTCTGCAGGACCACAAGGAGCTTGGCTGAGTAGTAATAAGTGCAAAAACCGTGCCAAAGTGGGTTTTATACAGGGGGACTTGAAAGAGCTAAAAATTGGCTCAAAACAGGCAATAGACTACCAGATTCTTGTGCTGGGAACACTCCTCCAGGGATAGATAGGCTGCTCCAAGCTCCCCACTTGCCACTGGTGAACAAAGAAGCCTCCCTTTATCCAGGAAAGGAAATGGGCAACACAGGAACTTTCCAAAAGTCCAGAATACAGCAAAGCCTGTATTTGGACTACTCTTGGTCAGGAAAGATGGCAAACAAGGATATATTTTTTTCTTTTTTGCAACAAACAGACTATCAGATTCTTGTGCTGGGAACACTCCTCCAGGGATAGATAGGCTGCTCCAAGCTCCCCACTGCCACTGGTGAACAACGAAGCCTCCCTTTATCCAAGAAAGGAAATGGGCAACACAGAAACTACCAGATTCCTGTGCTGGGAACACTCCTCCAGGGATAGATAGGCTGCCCCAAGCTCCCCACTGCCACTGGTGAACAAAGAAGCCTCCCTTTATCCAAGAAAGGAAATGGGCAACACAGGAACTTTCCAAAAGTCCAGAATACAGCAAAGCCTGTATTTGGACTACTCTAGGTCAGGAAAGATGGGAAACAAGGATAATTATTTTTTTCTTTTTTGCAACAAACCGCAGAAAAATGCAATAAATATGTAACACAGGCTAGCGCACTTGAGTGTGTAGCCTCAACAGGTAAATGCAACAAACAGTACAAACTTTAAATTACAAGTGCAAAAGCGCGCTAAAGCTGGTTTTAAAGCAGGGGGTTAGAAAGAGATAGGAAATGGCCCAAAACGGCCAATAAGCTACAGGTCACTGGGCTGGAACCACTCCTCAAGGAACAGATAGGCTGCTCAGAGCTCCCCACTCTCACTGGTGAACAAAGAAGCTTCCTCCTATCCAAATAAGGATATGGGCAACACAGGAACTATGACACAGCCCAGAGATCAGCAATACCTGAAGACTGGACTATTCTAGTTCAGTAAAGGCGGGAAACAAGGATTTTTTTTTTTTACAAAGTAGCAGAAATTAGGTACAGAAACACAGTAAATGCTTTAATTTGGCTAGCGCACTTGAGTGTGTAGCCTACCAGTTAAACTAAGCAAAAACAAACTTTAAAAGTGCAAATAACTCAGAAATACAGGCAGGAATGCAATAAAACAACTTTGCAGAGCTTATTTAGTTATATATACAGAAAAGCAGCTAAAACACACAAACATTTCAGATGCAGTGCAACCTAGAGCACTTGAGTTGTAGCAATATTAAGGCAATGAGCTAATGACACTAGACTGGGAGGAGTGTCACAGATCAGATTTACAGTAGGGGCAGGCAACTGCAAAGCCACCAAGTATAAGAGCAAGACACCAACTGGGAGGGAGCCTACAGGCAGTAGCACTAGAGAAAGCACAAACAGATAAAGATTTGTAAAGATACAGAATGCTTTTAACTGCAGACAAATCAGTTACTTGTGCAGATTAGTTAATAGCAATAAAATACACTCGAAGACTAAAAAGCAGACAATAAAAGTGATATATATTAATTGTTAAAAACAATAATCTGTGTATATATATATATATATATATATATATATATATATATATATATATATACATACTTCCTGAAATCAATGCAATCATCAGTATGTTTTGCTAAAGCATTAGTGAAATCCCATTTCTTAAGATAAGGCGAAACCTTTGGTGACAATAGTGGTGGATGGCATGAGAATAAGGGGAGAATAATTTGACTGTCATATTAAAGGTGTCGTGCTGCGGTAGCATTGTCGCCTCACAGTAAGACGCTGTCTGGTTTGACTCTCAGCTAGAGTGTCTTCTGTGTGGAGACATGCGTGAATGGGTGTACCTTCATTGAAGGTTGTGTGTCAGGGCTGGCAACTTGACACGTAAAAATCAACTGTCAATCATTAGCAGACAGGAGTTCTGCTGTGGCGACCCCTAACCGGGAAAAGCTGAAAGACACGCACACACATTAAAGTTGTCCTAGGTTTTAATTTTTTATGTCCTAGAGTCCAGTGCCATGGGTACAGCAAGGCAGCTAAACTATGAGTGTGTGGTCCCATATAAGGATAAGTAAGACTACATATAGCCCTTTTCCAAAATGTTCTAGCAGGCAAGAAATAACTATCCCTTAGCTTGTACCTTGACTCTACTATACCTGCAGCATCCCACCTCTACCAAACCCCAAAGCATGACAGTGAGGCAAAAAGTATTTAATTTACAATCCCCCCCAAAAAAAGAAAAAACTCTGGGAGAAGACTTGAAGTCTAAAACGAGCTGCTGGCAGCATCTGATGACCTCATCATACTGCTACTAGAGTTTCACAAAACATTGGAGTCTGATTATGAACAGTGTGCGATAATCTAGTCACTGGCATAGAGGCATTAGAAAATGAAGTAAGATGCTTACTTTTGCAATGTCATTTCCTTAGTTGGTAAGATTCTGAAAGTTGTCACATTTCTCATGTCTTAAAAGAGTCCGCATTGTGTGCAAGTCCAGTAACTAGCTTCACAATTTTTTGTTAAGGAACTTCACAAAGCAAGTTAATGGCTTAATACCATTAGTGGCCTCCTGCGACAATACAGGCTGGGTATCAGTACACTTACATTACTTTTCAGCACCTATCAAGCTACAAATGAAAAATCATATTTAAAATTTTCAAATTCTGTGTGTGCTTTGTTAGTAAACTTCAAGATAAATGCAGTCAATATAATAGAATAACACCTGTATTATAGGGAGATGGAAATAAAAATGTAACAAACAGAAATTTAATAACTGATTAATTTGTGGTATAAAAGAACACTAAGTATGCATAAATATGCAGCCCAGTGTAACGTTAATGCATAATGTCCTTTCCTCATCTTGTTAACAAGGGAAAAAAACTCCAAGAGCAATATTAGCTTAGCGGTCATAGATGTTTGGGTTAAGATCCTGATTATTTCATAACCTAAGACAATCATGTGATCTCCGTAGACAGTTGAATAGTATTTTTCATATCCAGACTTCCTATACTGTCTTGCTACATGCACTAAATTTAACAAACCAAGAAATATTATAAATTCTAATAATGTAAATGCTTATCTGTTTGTCAAGTTTAAATGAGTCCAGCATTCACTTTGTCATTGTAGACATGACTGCTATAGCAGCTGATGTATCTGTCTCACTTAAATGATCTTGTATTCCACATAGCAGCCAGTTGGAACTTAAAAACACCCTATGCTCCATTTAGCTGTCTGTAGACTACACCTGCTACATTACTGCAACAGCTTGTGTCAGGCATGAAACGTACTTGGAGTGCTGATGCCCTCTACTGGTACAAAGAAAAGAATGCATTCGTTACACAGCACAAGAGAGCAGAACTCATTTGAATTCATTAGATTCAGTTCATCCAGCCGATTTATTCTAAAACTACACTGATGAATTAAGAGCTAGATTTTGCATATTAAATGACACGTTGAGTAGTCCTGTGAAAATCAATCATGCTACAGAAATTACCTTCCACAGTGATTATTAAGAAGGGTTTTTAGCAAGCATGAATAGTCAACTATTTCAGGAAACAAATTCAATATAGACAGAAGCTGGTGTTACAACTATTTAATTTACTGGCATACTAAAGCTACATTTTCCAAAACACTGAGGAAATATATATTTTCATTTAAGAAAAGCATTTAGACTTATTTAGTTTTTGGTAGTTTTCCTTTCATGAAGCATTCAGAAATGTATTTTAAATAGTTTTATGTGATATGCTTAGACTAAATAAACTAAATTAATGCTTTAACTGCAGTTCCATAATGATCAAAGTCGCATGAAATGTTATAATCCAGTACAAAGTGAAACAATGAATGATATAATTTGTAACAAGCACACAGTTGTTTTGAATGAGAAGGAAAACGTTGCTCACATAGTTCTTATGTAACTGAATTGTTCTTAAAGTTGAAATCATTGGTATCTTAGATACATTTTTTCTAATTATTTATAACTGATCTATTTCTTTATTATTTTAATTCCTCTCCAAGTGTAACCTTTCCAATGACAGTCACCTACTTAATGATTTGATATATTTCACACCATTTTCAATAGATACTGCAATAAAACAAAATAAATCAAAAATATAATGTATTATATTAGTATGTTTCACAATAGTCTTTAATTAGCTTATTTTACTTCAGTTTATTTCATCTTCATGTTTTTTAGCAAGACTGCAAGGTCTACAAATGATGCTGGTCAGACCAATTTTTTTTTCTCCAGCTCATTGAGTAGATTCCCCAAACATCCCATGCCAGCTTTTAGACAAAAATTCTCCAGTGCATCCCGGGTCCATCTTATGGCCTTCAACAGCCTCAAAAGGAAATGCCCATTTGGTACCTTTTTAGTCAAAACATTAATATGGAAAAATGCAGAATATTCAGGCACAGCACATTTTCCTTGAGAAAAAAAGAGACCTTGGTGTTCCATAAATAGAGACTGACTAAACTTCCTAATGAAGTAATTAGGACTGAATCAGGTGTTATAATCTTTTCTGTAAAACAATTTATGTACAGCAATTTGGAAATTATCTAGGTCTGTAGAATAATCTTGGAAAGTTTCATTGCTTTGCTCAAGTTTTTATAACTAACTTACAGCTGGATCAAGACCTCCCCAGTATTGCATAAACATGGGTGTAAACAATTGTCTCCACAGTCAATTTTACTATACATGTAGTATATAACAACAGTTGTCAATACCACAACAAATACTTCTCATTTGGAAAAAGTTACTGCTTAAAATAATATACCAGTTTCTTCCCTCTCCTGTTTTGTGTTTACTTAGAAGAAGTCAATGTCTCAGCACTTAGTTTCATTTCTTTAGGCAGCTTACTGTGGTGCTGTTTTTGTATCTGACAAGAGAACATCCGAGAGATCCACCAGAACATACATTAATCAACAATTATCAGGAACCACAGGTAACATAGTTAACATTTACATCAACACTATAGCATTCATCCCACAGCATTGTTACAATAATACAGATTCTCATTTCTCCCGAATAGTTTATCCATAAACTTTATCAAAAACCTTTCAATATCAAATGCTACACTGATTGTTTTGCATTATAATGCAGTCTGTTTTGCTTTGTCTGCATTCCTGTTTAAGCATCAATCCATTTTGCTATTAACCCATTCATTTCCATGCTGAATAAAAGTCACCGTCTCTCCAGTGCTAATTCCTTCTCAGTGCCAGACAAGGCAATATGCTGTTGGGATTATTGGCCAAGCAACCCTCATGGGCTTTTTACTTAGTTCCTGTTTACCTAACGTGTTTAGGCAAGACTGGAGGAACTGATGTGGGGGAAAATGCAAATTGTTTTGTAATGGAATGGTTACCTAATACTGAGAGACATCCACATTAATAATCTCATCCCTCAATCTACAGGCAGACAAGATTCACTGTCTCTGAGTTATGGTGAGATTTTTAACCGGGCTCTTCATGACCATCAGGGTACACATGTCCACTCAAAACCCTGATGATGGACAACAGGCTTAAATTTTCTTTCCTGCTCTACCCTGACTGACCCCTCCACTTGATCCTAAAGACACAACAACATTGATCTATGCCAGTTTGATAGGCATGATGACTGTTGGAAGTATTGTAACTTAGTCTGAGGTTCCTGGCAGCATATGTTTCATTCATGACATCTCTTGAAACCATTCTGGTATCATAGTCAAACTACAGTCAGATTACAAACAACAACTTAGAAAAATGTGGCAACCTGTTTTACTGTCTTGTCTCTTCCTGATCCCATTTGTCAATCATGAAATTTAAAGTCATCTCATACGAAAACTACCTGTACCTACATGGAAGTGCATTACTTCCTTTTTTGGAATTGCAGTGGTGCAATAGATTATAAAGTCAAAATAGATTTGAGAGTTGATAGGCTAGTGCCTTTAGTAATTAAATAATCTGGGATAATAAGCAATATCTTGGATAACTTGTCCTAGAGAATGGTGGTTTAAAATGATAGTTCAATGAATATTCTTATTGGTTAGGATTAATAGAGAGGTGCAACCAAAATTATACTATACAGTTTTCATTCTTTGCACATAAGAATACAGATCTTTAGTACTGTTGTAAGCAACACTTGCAAATACTCAATTGCTCAAAAGCTCATGGTTTTTGTCATGTAAGCTAACATCCCTGGGGATTCAATAAACTCTGTGTGGGCTTTGGGCAAAGTCTAGATGGAGTTTATGTGTTACTGAGATGAGCAGAAGCACTAATTTCATATTCATTCTGCTTATCATGCTTGCATAAATACAAACAACATTTCATGGCCAGGAAACCATGCACAGCAGAAAAAGTGCAGAAATAAGAAGCATTCAAGTTGGTCTACAGGCAAACCTGCTCCATGTGATTGCACAGACATCCACATTTACTGTCAAGGTTGAAAATACTGCAATAACTGCAGTAATAACACAGTAAAGAAATCTGTACTGACTGCAGCGTGTACTAAAACAATTATTTGCAGAATGAAATAATTGAGGGGGTGAGTAAACGGCAAGGCAAATATAAGGAAAGGTACACTGAACAGGCAAGTGTGGTGATTAAAATGTGCACAGACATGAATGATAGGCATGAATAAAGATGATGAGGGCATGGTAAAGATGGTAATGTCCCCATGATAGGAAATGTTAATATATGTACACTTGCAAGACACGTCAGTAGCATAATATTATGCACATATGTAAACAGCACATTACATACTGCTGATTACATCTCTTGAGTGAGAATATTATGATATGAGCATACATGATAGCATGTATGTGATGGTCACACAAGGTTACATGTCAATGGAGGTGAATGCTGGTGATATAAACATCACTGGCATGCTCACTGGTGAGGACACGTAGCAAGGACGGTATAGCCAAAAGGGGGTATGTGCATAGTCTAAACATCTGCAAAATGAGTTGCTGCAATATGACTGACATGTTACTATAGCTCTCAACCAATCAGAGACACATAGCAACAGACTTCTGGACAAATGTAGAAAGAAATAGACATAATCATCGCCACTTCTAAAATATTGTGATCATTAACCTGCAGCATTAACAGAATATGTGAGTGTACCTTATTATACCTGTTCTGCAGTAACAGATGTGTGCAACTGTAATGATTGTTAGTATTTTATAAGGGAAATTCCCCAGCCCTTACCCAAAGGTGACCATTTTTGAAGGGGTTAATATGGACAGTGTTAAACATGGAGTTGAAATCGGGGCAATCCTGTTGAGTTGAGAGGTCTGCATGAGAAATAAGCCACAACCCCCCCCCCCCTCAAGAATCAAACCCATGCCATCAGTGTTGTCACTGAGCTGTGTATTTACTGGGTATGATATAGAAAGACATACAACACATGCATCTAGTAAAAAACCTTGAAGGTACATCTGCACTGTCAAATCCTAATGGGTATATATTCCAGACAATAGTTCTGTATGGCCTACCAGATGTTGGAGCTCACTGTGCCAAATGTGATACACTTGACTAAAGCATCCCTGCCTGACATAGATATCAGCCATAGATATCAGCCATACAGAAAACACTTACAAACACCACACTATTATGAGTAGATTCCATACACAGAGCTGTCTATTGCATGCAGTTGCCAGATGCAGTAGCAATTGATATGTTCTGAAGCATCTGTAACTGTGTGAATTAAGATGTAATTCTTGATAATGAATGGTACAGCAGTATGTGAGATTGATGGCAATGCATTAACTATGCACATGTGAGGGTGAGGGTCCTGATACTGTATACAGACACATTACAGCTGGGGTGGATGTGGTTCATGCAGAGCAATGAATGACACAAACACTGACAGTCACACAATGCTACTGAGGAACACCCATATAATCCTTGTGAATAGCAACATAGTAATACCTACAATGAATTTGTATTTGTCAGGGTTGCAAGGGAATCTCAAAATGTCTTATATTTGTGTATATAACACATTATAACATGCTGATGAACCCAGAAGTATGTGCCCATGTAATCACTATGATTTAATATTGCTGTATGTCAAATAACATTTGCAGATGCTAGATATACACATGCACACCTGTGCCATGTGATGATTGAATAAGAACTGTGTAGAATGTCAATATACTCCATTACAAGAACACATGCCTTAGTAAGGAAACAATATATATAGCATCAGCCCATGTCCACAGTCCTTAGGACACATATTACTACAGCTGTTATAGAAGGAACATGTAACCAATTGGAAGCAGTAGGCATCAATACAGTAACTCAAATCACAGTTGGAATGCACTGTTGTAGGGCTACAGTACATCCACACCTCGATATAGCACATGTGGATGACAACATTAACATGTGCGAGGTCCATAGGGTCATAGGTCATTATTAGGCTAAACCAAATTACTATTTCTAGATGAGAAAAGATAGTAGGGGGTATATGTGTATGTGTTTGGTGTTATTACAGACTGCTTCTGTCCATATGGGACATGGGACACCATCCAATGAGTGAATTAATCACATATCCAGTGGTCTGGAGATAGCTTGTAGAGGGTCATGGAGGGGCTCTGCTTTACAATGTGTGTATGCATCTTACAGATGATGACATTCTTAGTGTTCTGCAGAAAGGATGTTATGTGGACAGAGGGAAAAAGGGGATGCTGGATTCAGGGAGCTATGTAAAAGTGTCTCCTGAGTGTGAGTCAAATGAGAACAGATTCAAAATATCACACAGTGACCATAATGTACCACCAACCCACACACACAAGTTGGCTGAGGTGAAATTTGAGCACCATACCTGCTAGGAATACAAGTAGGATTTTTTCAATTTAAGACTAGTGACACTGCAGATGTCTAACTTGCGCTCTGTCAGAGTGCACTTTATAGAGGATGACATCATCAGTTAGTGCTGAGAAGATGATGTTGGGAGGATTGTCTATCATAGCTGTGGACTCACATGCCAGTGTAAAATTGCCTCGAGACTGATAATTGAAGGAAGACAGCAGTAGAATGACTTCTGATGACAAGAGTCAGCACAAACCTACCCAAACAGGTTGACTGCTGTGAGATTAGAACCCCTACTTATTGAGTTACATAGACTAGGAAACACTGCACTTAACACTAAGATCAACTTAGAAACCAGACTTAAGCACTGTCAGAGTGCACTTTATAGATGATGACATCATCACTGTATGCTGAGAACAGGCTGTTGGGAGGGCTGTTTGAAATTGCCGTGGAGTCATGTAGCACTGTAAAAGCATCACCTGAGTGCTTCTTGAGTAAGGGCAGCATGGCCAGGAGTCATGTTCATTTGACAAACACACAAGTTGCCTGTTGTGAGAGTAGAACCCCTACTTATCTAGTTACACCAGCTAAATTTCACAATACTTAATGCTGGTGCCACTGCAGAAGTTGGCATTAAACACTGTCAGAGTGCACTTTACAGAGGATGACATTATCTGTATATGCTGAGAAAAGGATGTTGGGAGGACTGTTTGAAACTGCTGTGGAGTCATGTAGCAGTGAAAGAGTACTTCCTAAATGCTACTTGAGTGAGGACAGCAGGACCTGGACTTATGCTCATCTGACTACGTCCTCACCCACTCAGACATAGACACATAAAGACAAGTTGACTGGTGTCATATCAGAACCCCTACCTATCTAGTTACACAAGCTAAATAATATAGTACTTAATGTTTGCATAGCTACAGAACTATGACTTTAACATTGTCAGAGTGCACTTCATAGAGGCTGACATCATCCTAGTGTTTCAGGTAACATATACTGTTATGAGACTTGGGGTCAAAGCCAGGATTTGCTATATGATTGTGTGAGTGCAATTTGAAAAAGTACTTATAAATACATCCTGGCAACCTAGGTCAAATAAGCTGACATGTATGCATACTACAGAAGTGAGTCACACATGCACGTGTTTGCAAGATTTTCTGTAGACACAGACACACACACACACACACACACACACACACACACACACACACACACACACACACACACACACACACTTGTGAAGCACCAGTAGTGCAGTGATGGAGCTATATATCTTCATATTCCAATGAAGTTTTGTTCATATTGATACAAGTTACTGCGATTCATTACTGCTTAATTGCACATTACTGCAGTTCATTGCTGTTTAACTGTATTTCTTCATACTGCGAGTCCTATTCTTTTGACTATAAGTGATTAATCTGTGCTTCATTGTGAGTTTTTTCTTACTGAGTTCTTAACCTTAAAATTGAGTAGCATACTCTAGATACAGGTCTGCTGCATCCAGAGCTTCAGCAGCACAGTTTTTAACCCTTTGTTTCCAGTTACAAGTTTTCCGTTAGAAGCACTTGTGTTATCATCTAGTAGTACTGCTCATAGACCTTCCTCTCTTTACCCTCTTAGCTCTTTCAGTTTCCAACAAATATTGATTCATAGGTTCATAGGTAGGCACTAGGCTATTGGCCCAAAGGCCTACGTAAGCCTAGCCAACAAGGTTCCCTGGCTTATGCCACCCAAGAAAGTTATTTTCCTGTGCCACTGTCGAGCAGCGACACAGAAGTGATCCCCGGGGTGTATTTTCTATTTCCCATCCACTCATCAAGATTTTTCTTGAAGAGTGCTAATGAAGAACTTTGCTTGACATAGATGGGTAGCCTGTTCCAGAGTATGGGAAGTCTCTGGGACAGGAATCTATCCCTCCAGCATGTCCTGTTTATTGTGGTGACAAGGTTTAGGTCCCTAGAGCATGTAGCGCAGAGGGATTGGAATTTCTTTAGGTGTAGCATGTCCAACAGCACTGGGTTTGACATAGCTTTATATGTTAGGCAGAGATCACCTCAAAGTAGGCGATATGCTATGGAGTAAAGCTGGAGTTTTTTGAGGCAGTCAGTGTAGGGCATTTGTTTGAGGCCAGTAATCCTCTTTGTGAGGTACTTCTGTGGCCCTTCCAGCTGCTGCAGATGTATGGAGAATTTCCTACATTTTCTCCTGCCAGTCTGGTAGATATGGGCATACTGAGACAGTGTAGCAACTGCCTCATGTACACGGACAACCCTCTACTACTGCCATCTAGGAACACAATTTGTGAGAGACGCAAATACATCAAGCACCTATTGTCATTTCTCTCTCCCCCACAAACCAGAATATCTGACACTGAGAAGGTTGGCAATGTGAACACCACACCTCAAACACCACCCACACCTACACAACACATTCCTATATATGCGGAGACCCTCAACACAAGCATACCCAAACAAAAGTGAGCTCCATGGCATACATGCACACAAACTTCACTGCCCACCACACACCATACATAGACCACACACCTGTTTCTCACAGCCACTAAGGCCTAAACATAAACCCAACATATTAGTCATAGGAGACTCCATTGTGAGACACACAGATGTGCCCCTCAGCAGACTGAATAAGGAGAAAGTAACAGTTAGTTGTTTGATGGGTGCCAGAATCTGCCATATCACCAATGCACTCAAGTCTCTCAGCATGTACTGTTATGATTCTGTCATAGTTCAAGTTGGCGTGAATGACTTAAGACGTACCTCCCTGGACTAGATGAAGAGAGACATGATCAAGCTCGGTGAGTATGTGTCCCAGGCAGGTATGTTCCTAGCTTTAAGCAGCATTCTGCCATCACCCAGAATGATGCCTCAATACAAACAGAAAATGATTGACTTTAACAACTGGCTTAGTTAATGGCGTCATTCAAAGGGGATCCAATAGCTGACAGCCTGGGATGACATAATTGACAAGCCATGATGCTTTGCCAGAGATGGCCTGCATCTGTCTCCCTTCAGCTTCATGCACCTGGCAAAGGCTTTTGCCTCCCCCATAGTGCCTTTTTTAGGCAATGCCATGAGGTCAAAACTACCAACATGAAAATTTCATCAAAATGTAAATTAAAGGTTATGCTGCTAAACGCTAGAAGTCTAAACATGAAACTGCACTCATTGCAAGCATTCTTAACCCTGGAAGAAGCTGACATCTGTACAGTCACAGAAACCTGGTTCAAAGCTGTGGAGAGCACCCCATCCATACCAGGTTACTCATCCTATCATTCATTCAGACCCCAAACCATGGGCAGCAAAACAAAAGGAGGTAGAGTTGCAATATATATATAAAGGACATACACACCTCTAGGCTAGTCAAACAGTCTGATGCACAGGAAATAATCTAGGTGCAGTTAACAATTGACAAGACCCCTATTCATATTGTAGCTAGCTACAGGCCTCCAACTCTGACTCAAGATGCCCACTCCACTTATCTGGACCTCTTCAAATCTATCAAGATTCAACCCTTTACCGTGATCATGGACGATTTTAACTATCCAACCATGGATTGGAAGAACTACTCATGCCAAAACACAAATGCCCAGAAATTCCTTGATTTTATCAATGCAAATGCCTTGGACCAGTTAGCTGACACCCCCACAAGAGGTGAAAATATCTTGGACTTGGTATTAGCCAACATGAGTAACCACTGCAGCATCTCTACAGTGTCATCATCCCTGGTAAGATCCGACCATAAAGCAGTCACTTTCAAAGTCCCCATCTCTCCCTGCCCCCCCCCCCCCAGCTAGGGTAAAAAAAAAACTTCTCCAAAGCTGATTGTAACCTCTTGAGGCAAGGTGTAAATAGCTTCACAGCCCCCTGCCTCTCCACAGAAACTGGCACATATGTCCAAAGTACTATATGAGCATTTATATAGTTGCATGAAATCAGGAATACCAGATAGGATGAAATCCTCCTCTTCAAGAAGGAGTAAACCTGTCTGGTAAACATCTACAATAAATAAAATCTGTAATAAAAGGTAAAACTGCAGCCCAGAAGGAGCAGGACCCTAATTGGAAGCAATATCTCCTTAGCCTGAACAAGCAAATAAGAGCACTAATGAAATCCTCCAAAGCAAACTTTGAGTCCAGACAGGCCACTTCTACTAAAGACAGTCATAAGACTTTCTTCAGATATGTCTGCAATCTCAAGCGAAGCATCCAGATCTGCTCAGAACTGGTGGTCAAGGACACCACATACACAAACCCTATAGATATAGCCAACCTGCTGGCAGACAGGTTCAGTGAAAACTTCACTCATCTGTCCCCACCATCACTAAAACAGGGCATCCCCAGTACCTGCACCCATCCCTTTATCTCTAGGGAACAAGTCATCACTGTCCTCTCAAAGGCAAAAATACAGCTGCCATGGGAACCGATAGCATCCCAGGCTGCATCTTACATGAACTCAGGGAGGATCTTAGAGCATCATTAGGCATCCTAGTCAACCAAAGCTTGAGTACAGGCTTCATCCTAGCCAAGTGGAGGACAGCTACTGTCATCCCTTTGCACAAATGTGGAGCATCCACCGATCCAGGAAATTATAGACCCATCAGCCTAACTAGCCTGATCTGCAAGGCCATGGAGCAGATTATCATGGACCTCATTAACAAGGATATTGTCAAACTCTATGTACTTCATCCCACACAGTTTGGTTTTGTCAAGGGGAAGTCATGCCTGTTTACTTTGGTCAACTTGTCTGAGACAGTCACCAAGGCGATAGATGAGAGTGCACACTGCCTACCTTGACCTGGCCAAGGCCTTTGATACTATTCCCCACTCAGGTATAATAGATAAACTCTCTCAACTAGGCATCAATACATATGTTATCAGATGGGTAGCAAACTGGCTCACTGATAGAACCCACCTAGTCAAAATAGGGGAAGCCACCTCAAGTAGTAGACCCGTAACAAGTGGTATACCCCAGGGATCGGTCTTGGGGCCTCTGTTGTTTGGGATATACTTCTCACAGATGCAGGCCAAATCTAGTGGGCTATGGCTGACCAAGTTTGCAGATTACTGCAAGCTGGGTGCTGTCATCAATTCCCCTAGTGATGTGGACATCCTCCAAGAGAGTGTCACCCAAACAAATGACTGCTGCCAGAAATGAAACTGAATGCCAAAAAATGCATCATCATCATCATCCCTTTTGGGGAGACTGACAAATTATCGCATTGATAATAAGGCACTAAGCATGCAATCAGTTGTGAGGGACTTGGGTACCCAGGTTGAAAGCAAACTGACTTCTGACCACCATATTGCCTCCATTGTATGGAAAGCTTTCTACGTGACCCACCTCATTAGTAAGGGTATTGCATCCTGAGACAAGGTGGTCATAGCATCCATGTATTCTTCCCTTATAAGACAGATTATTGAATACAATGCACCTTTCGGCATGTACCTCACAAAGTACATGCAGCAGCTGTAGAGACCGCAGAGATTCCTCACCTGGAGAATCCAGCGGCTCAAGCATTTACCCTACACAGATAGGCTAAAAGCCCTGTCCCTCTAATCAGTCTCCTACAGACTCCCCAGAGGTGACCTCTGTCTGGCATAAAAGAAATCTCAGACCCTGCCATGATGGGACTGCTGCATATCCACAAGTCAAGATCCACTCAAGTAACCCGCAAGCCAGACCTTAACCTGGTCTGTGACATCAATCGGACCTGGTGGGACAGATTTGTGTCCCAGAGACTCCCCCTTTTGTGGAATAGACTCCCTCTCCATGTAAAGCAGAATACCTCATTAAACCTTTTTAAGCATAACCTGGATAACTGGATGAGGAACAGAAAATACACCCCTGGGATTCCACCTATGTCCCTGCTGGACAGTGGCATAGGGAGCTGACTTGTTGAAACATGGGCTAAAGTCTTGGCTAGACTTGTCTTGTAAGGGCCTCAGGCCCACTAGCCTAGTAATTTTTATGATCCTAAACCAAAATGCAGCACTGTAGAATGACAAGGCACTAATCCAATAAAAAGACTTTAGACATAAACACTTTGTTTATCACCATGGTTTCATCCCAGTATGGACTTCATCAGATGTACCAAAAGCTACACAATTCATCAAATTAAATACCCTTTTATCCACATGTAATTACCAGTTAATTACACATCCTTCAATTAATTAACCCTAACAGGATCACATTAAAATAAAGCTAAAATACTAACCATTTTATTAAAACTATTATAATCAATACTAAACCATTAAAAACATAATGAAAATATATTAAACATCGGAAAATATTCACATAGATAGAGTACCCACTTTAATCAATGACAATGTGTGTATAAATATAATGAAACAATGTAACTAGAATACACCTATGTGGACTATACAACAATCTCCATCTAGTGGTTAGAAACACATATTACAATATCCAAAAATTCCTGCAGCTGTGGATACAAATTAAAAACGCATATCACAATAACTTACCTGATAACTGAAGAAATAAATAGATGTATCAAAGGACATGAAAATCATAATCTAGACGCCCTTAACTTTAAAACTGGGGCAAAAGTTACATACTCATTAAGCCCTGGTGCCTTGTTGTCCTCTAAAATAAGCTTTTAATATACTTCTTTATATTCAATTTTTGTCTCCCAGGGGCCACCCCTAACTTCCAGTGGTACTTCCTCTAACACAAAAAACTGGAATTTAGCCTGATTGCGCTTAAATATATGTTTATATAGTGCATTTTTTGTTCTTACTTCTAACATCATAGTAATGTTCATACATTCTCCTTTTGAGCTTATGGCAAGTATTCCCCACATAGAAGGCTTCACATGTTACATATACAGCAATATAAATCACCCTCATACTATTGCAATTTGTGTAAGTCCTTCCACTAATATATTTAGTCCTATTCTTGATATGCACACCTTCTCCATGCAGTATATAGTGGCAATAACTACAAGCCCTACATTTATAGGTTCCAGTCCTTTTGTGACTTTCTTTTTTCAAAAGGGTGCTATTTTGACCAAATAAATACTTTATACTCATTCCCTTATGAAAAATAAATTTAAGAGGGGTGTTGAAAATATTGTCCAGATCTGACAAACTGGCGGATCTTGTCCATTCTTTAAGTATAGTAGTTTTAATAATAGAGGCATCACCATAAACATTAGTCACAAAAGCTCCCTTAAAGTCAATACCTTTCTCATAACAATCAGATACCATATTACCATGTACATTACTGTATCTTTGAATACAACCATCCTTCACCAAGAGACGTGAAAATGTATCTCTACTTCCTGCCAGGACCTCCATCTTGATTTCCTCAATCAAATTAGGGGGATATCCCCTATCAAGAAACATATCTCTCAATAATTCCCATTCCTTCAAAAAATCCTGCTCACCACAGGTCATCCTACATACTCAGACATATTATCTCTTGACTATACTTCTTTTTTGTTGAAAAGGGTGAGACCTTGTCCAATATAAATAGGAATTTGAGAACATATCTATGATACACATTAGATTTAAACTTCCTTAACTTTTTAAATTTATGAATGGCAATATCTAAATAATCCATTTTATCATAAGTGATTGCATAAGTAAATTTCAAGACGTCAGTTGTATTATTAATATATGTAATAAATTCTCTAAATTTATCCTGAATATTGCTCCAGAAAATGCAAATATCATCAACGTAACATTTATAAAGCCACCAGCAGTTTGAATAAATTAAGTTAAATATAAACTTTTGCTCCCATGCAGACAATATAATGTTGGCATATGTGAAGACATAGCATGCCCCATTGCTACCCTACTAGTTTGCTGGAAAAATTGCCCTTCAATGTATATAAAAGTATAACTCAAGACCATCTCCATAAGTTCCAAACATGTCTGAAACTCATTATCAGTAAGTTCACCTTTTTGAATAAGTGCCTGTTCAAACTATTCTAATCCTAAATTATGTGTACTCACTGTGAACAAATCCACAATATCAGTGGTAACAAAATTCAACTCCTCATGGAACAGATCTGATTTAACATATTTTAAAAAATCTCATGAGTCCTTTAAAATACTAGATTCCCTCAACCAGATCTTTTTTTAATATCAAGTCTAAGAATTGTCCTAATGGAAAAGTTTTAGACCCATTAGCAAAGCCTATTGGCCTAAATGGAGGGTCTAAAACATTCTTATATATCTTTGGTATTCTAGTTTTCTCCATCGACAAAAAGTTTTGCTTGTCAAAATCTATCAATCCTTTATGTAGTAAATCTTGGATAGCCAAATCTATTTTTTATAAGCTACATTTATTTTATTCTTTGAGACACTAATATATTTACTTTCATCAAGGAGGATACACATCATTTTGGCCTCATACATAGTGGTGTCTATAACCCCCCCCCCCCATTTGGTTTCATAACTCTTAGGTACTTATTGGCCCTTAATTCATACAATAGCCTTTTCTTATCAAGGGAGAGAGATAGGAAAGAACTTATTAGCCTGAATATCCTTCCTTAATTCCTTCTCCACCAACATTTCAAAATTCTTTAATTGGGGGTACAAGGGAGGATTAACTGTACTTTTCTTCCTGGGAACTTCCTCCTGCCTTAAATCATAACCACTATCTGGAAATAATAATTCAAAATTCTTTTTCCATAAAAATAACTTAAGGTTAATTAAAACTTTGATAATATTGTATTTCCTCATGGGAATGAACGTAAAACCTTTAGAAAGCAAACAAAAATATATTTCATTAATATTAACTCCCCTATAGTTAAGAATATTATATTTCCTATAGGTGTACTTGAAATTGTCTCAAAAAAATCTCTAATACATTGGATCTTGTAGTAACATTCAGTATCTTCCCCTCTCCCATACCCTCTCCCTTTATAATTGTAGTAAGGAGGGGGTTTGTTCTTGAGCCTCTCCAGTCTCCGGAATGGTGGATATTCTAATGGGTCTTGTAAATCAAAATGTGGGTTACATTCTTCTGATTTTTTATAAGGATCATCCTGTCTATCATTCCAACTAAAATATCTATCTGTAGCCTTTTTGTATTGCCTCTGCCATCTGCCCCAGAAATTTGAAGAGCTGGGTGGTCTAGGGTAACTTCATTTATTCTCATATTCTACCCAGTCTCTTTCAAGTTTCTTAAATTTCCTATTAACCAAAATCCTATATCGATTATCAATTCTAGTCCTAACATTAAAATATTTTTCTTTTTCCTGCTTGATAGTGAACATCAAATCATTTATAGTGCAATTATTTATTCTTTCTAGCTGCTCAAAAATAATAGCCATATCTCTTTCATTTTGTTCGATTAATAGCCCTCATAATTTCCATTCCACATCAATCAAATATTTTCAGAAGTTCTTTGTGGAAATCAAACCCTTCTTGCACATTGTTTGGAAATTAGTACACACAGAGCCCTTTGGGAACAATTCCCCTGTGAATGCATTCTTTAAAGTAGCAGTTATACAACCCTAAACTCTTAAGTCTAAGCATACAGTCATGTAATTGTTTAATATTATTATCATAAGTATCTGAAATTGTTATTATCTATAGGGGGTGGTTCAGGAGCACCAAAAGAAAATATCTTAGTAATCCAAGCCCCCAAATCATTACTATCACAGTTACTATTGCCATTTAAGCCATAACAGTTACCTCGTCTCCTTGTACATTGCTCTTTAGGAAGAGTATCACCATCCTCAGTTCTCTCTATATATTCATTCACCCAATCTCCGTTAAGGCTGGAAAAGATATTCAGCATTCCATTATGACTCGAAGTAGGCCAATCAATAGTGTTATGTGGAAGAATGCCACCATCCTCATTCGTGACCACTTCCAGTCTTTTTTCATGTCCTCCATAGCCTCTTGATGATGCCACTTCCTGGTTACAAGCCAGGGTTACCGAGGAGGCTACTTTAGCAACTGTCTAACAAATTGGTGTCAGTAAATCAACAAGTTGTGTACGTTGTCTCATCATTTTATGAAATTCAACAACATCTCCACTCCTATTTAAATCACCACTCAGACTGCTCACCTGTCCATCCATATCCACCATAAAAACAACTAATAACTACACCACAGGAGGAAAAACAGTGCTAGACCACACAAAGTATGACAACAAATAAACCACAATGCAGCAATGTAGAATGACTAGGCACTAATCTGATAAAAATACTTTAGACATAAATGATTTAACATTATCACTGCATTTTTGCCCAGCATGGACCTCATCAGATGTACCATAAGCTACACAATTCATCAACTTAAATACTCTTTTACGCACACCAAATTGCCAGTAAATTGCAACAATCATCAACCCCCCTCATGAGCAGGATTTGGGGAATGGCCTTACAATACATACCTGGTGGTCTTTTGTGTGTGTGTGTGTGTGTGTGTGTGTGTGTGTGTGTGTGTGTGTGTGTGTGTGTGTGTGTGTGTGTGTGTGTGTGGGCCAACTAGGATAAGTGTATGCACAGGTATATTCTGTTTACATTGTTTCATTATATTTATACACACATTTTTGTTGATTTAAGTGGTTGTTGTATCTATGTGAATATTTTAGGATTTTAATACATTTTCATTATGTTTTTAATGGTCTAGTATTTATTCTAATAGTTTTAATAAAATGGTTAGTATTTTTCCTTTATTTTAATGTGCTCCTGTTAGGGTTAATTAATTGAAAGGTGTGTAATTGGGTCTATATTATATATTTAAAGTTTCAAAACTTCGAACCTCATATGTTTGACAACATATAAGCGAAGTTTGAAACTTTGAAAATATAATAAAAAATTTAAAAAAAACTTACCTGAACACTCTGAGCAGGGGGGGCAAGTCCCCCTGCAACCCCCACAACCCCGCTACTTAAATATACAACTCTGAGATTGCACATCAGTGCAGAAAAGGGAAAATTTCCCATTCTGCGCTGTACATCGCCGTTGCGTTTAACCTTCGAATTTGTCAAAGTTCTATCATATGGTGTCGACCATATGACATTCGAACTTTGAAAAGTTTGAGTAATTAATAGGGACCCGTGTAATTTACTGGTAATTACATGTGGTTAAAAGCGAGTTTAAGTTGATGAATTGTGTAGCTTTTGGTACATCTGATGAAGTCCATGCTGGGATGAAAACACAGTGATAAAGTTAAAGTTTTTATGTCTAAATTAACCCCAGGATCTAATAAAATCTGTGTATGCACCATGTACAGCCTAGATGGACTGTATCTATTGTAGATGACCAAGGTTCTCCCACTGCAGTGCGCCATACATATTAATGACGGCATGCTGTCAAGGGAGAGCCTAGGAACAGGTCAATTGAATCCATGTAGGGAAAAGTGTAGAGTCTACCCATGGTTGTGGATGCCTGTCAGATGTTATGTACAGGGTGATGCTCCCTATAATGCTCCTCCCTACTGATGAAATGCTGTGAATCATTTTAAATGTGTAATATTTTATCTTTATTTTTTCCTCTCCATATGTTTCCATAGCATGGAGTGCAGCAATGCCAAGATGTGCTCAGATATAGGCAGCTGACACCTGCTACACATCTAAAAATAGAAATCAGATGTAATTAGTTATCATAATTACATATTCTTTTTAATCACCATTTGTGCAGTGTGACACAGAACATTGCAGAGCTGATCAGCACTTATATATACATAGCCAACAGCTGCCGGGCATCTAAAAATAGAAACTGGATGTAATTAATTATTTATTTCTCAATCTGTTTAAGTGTGATTACTCAGCACGGCGTAGTGCTCAGCAATGCTAACAGATAGCCTAGTAGTATATGAAGGTGTAGGAGTTTTCATAATATCCAAGTAGCTAAATGGGTAGAGTTACAGCCTAATTGTAGGTCCTGGGTTCAAGTCCATAGCAGTCATAAGATGTCTGTAATTTAATTTAATATATATGTTTCATTTTAAAAACAATTTGTCAAATATGTCACTGCTGTGCTGTGCTGAGCACTGCTTAAATATGCTAATGGTTACTACTGCTTCACTAAAATCTCATTTGTGTGAGTTTTCATGTTGTTTAGCTCGGCTTAGCTGGTCTGCATGCTGCTAAGCAATGCTGCCCTTTTTTGAATGTTGCACAATGACATGTAAGGGTCGGAAAACAGCCTATGTTAGACATAACAGGTGGAAACTCTGCACCATTCTTTGGAGTCTGATTATTTGCAGATATGCCAGGCAGTGTTGGAGAGGGTTCACGCTTTCAGGTGCAGAGATGGGGTGTGCAGGAGTCCATAGTCTTTGTTGGGCTCCTGGTAAAGAATTATGAACCCAGGCTGGTGTAGGGCAGTTTCCAGGGCTCGGAATGTAAGGCAGTAGCCTGGGACTAGTTGGGCAAGGAACTTACCAGTGCTACTGGTATCTTCTACACTGGTGAGCAGTGTTGTTACCATTATGATGACCTGAAGAGGAGAAAGACTGGAACCTTGGACACCTGGGTCCAAGAGGCAAGAGCTGGACATGCCCAACAAATATGTAAATATGTTTTCCACTGTTTTATCAAAATGCAAGCTGAATGTCTGCAAAACTGATATGCATAATGGTGTGCTTCTCTCCCAACAGCTGCAGCTGAGAGGACTTGAAATGTTGAGTCCCATGCCAGGCGCCTGGCTGTGTTGCACCATGAGTGTGGTAAGTACAGATGTATTATGCTAACTGTAGTGCAATAAGCAAGAAAGAGTAAAGCTTTTACTGCAATAAAGTATACACAATAAAAACTGTAGTACAATAAATGGGCGAGTAGAAATGTACTGCAAAAAATGAGCAATTAGAGCTGTAGTGCAATAAATGAACAATAACAACTGTATTGCTATAAATAATAAACAATACCAATAACAGTAAGCAAAAGTGTGTACAGCCGGATTGTGTTGTCATAACCATTGCAGTACACCTGTATGCATTGCTTGTCTATGGTAAGGTTGCTGCAGTCAAGTGTAACACTGTCTCCAAGCCAGTATCAGTTACATATTGCTCTCTGTTCCTCCTACTCAAGGTAATAAATGTATATAGGTGAAATAGCCTGGTCTAATGGCAGCTATTATGTATAGACTTCATAGACAGTTATCAGCAATATCATAAAGTGTTAAGCAGCATTGTTGATTCCTAAAAAAATCTGTCTTAATAAATGCAGTATAGTTGTATTCCATGCATGTGTGTTTTACTGTCACTACAGTCACGTATAACACTGTAATAGTTCTAGACTGCAAAGCAAATGTCCTGTGACATGCATTGCTGAACTCATAGTATGTTTCAAGGTTGTCTCCATGCCAATATCCATCAAATAATGCTCTCATTTTCTCCCACTCCAGGGAGGTAGCCCATGTTATGAGCAGATATCATGTTTAGATTTCACAGACACTTATCAGCAATGCCAATAAAGTGTTAAGCAGCATTGCTGATTCCTAAATAAATCTGTCTAAATATTTCCAGTACTGCTGTATTCTTGCATGTCTGTACTAAGTTGCAGCAGTCAATTGTTACATTATTTGCAGAAGTCCCCTACAGTCACAGGTATTGGGTTCTATTCCCATGCCTTCCAACTAAGGCATGATGGCTGTCTAGTTTATGTACTGTACACAAACATGTCTCTCAAGTGTCATGATTTCTCACAATACAATTCAAACTGCCTAATCCATCTGTCACAGGATTACCAGAAAAATGATTACCTGGAATGTAATGTATTACCAAAGCCGCTTACAGAGCACCTTGGTAGTTATATAAGTCCACATTATGTGAAACTGTAAAGTGTAGTTATGTACCTGCATTTGTTATTGCTTGGCCCATACTGACCCATGCTAACAGCTTGAGAATTATGTACGTGCTATATCAGCTATAAGAGAATTGTAGTCATTGTACTCAAAACTGACACTACACACCTGTAAAGTATTTATTATCAGTGTTTTCAGGGATATAGTCTGCATTGTCAGTAACAGAATGTTTCTCTCCCCACCCCTTATCTTCATTTATTCATTATTGCAATTTATTGTTATGATTTAATATTAACACATTTTGTTAAACTAATTACACTTTGGAAAATGTGCTTGACTCTGCTGCCTTGTGGTGCCACATGGAATTTAGATTCCACAACACCCTCCCTATCCAAGGTGTTCATCCCATAATGTGTCACACACCACCCCTGTCTACTGTCTTGTCTGTCTGCAAATGCATCCTCACCTACACAATGTACCTCCCACCACATATCTATGTCCCTTCCCCAACATTCCACTCTCACCTTAAGAAAAATGGGCACCTGCCCCAAAAAAATATTGTCCCATACTTAACTCTCCATTTTGCACATATGTCCACTCAAAACATTTATGTTGTTCTCACCCCCTCTCTCTGGGGGTGAGTGTTCAAAGTCATGTACAAATTCTGACAAAATGCACAGTTGTTGCTGTACAAGAAATGGATAGCAATGGTTCTTTCCAACACCCTTTCTGCACATCCCTACCTGCCTTTCACTATGTTTTCCCCCTGCTTGCACCCCATTTCATGACTTTCCTCTCTCCCCATTTTTCTTTTCTTTATATTGAGCGATGTGCTGTGTTACACAGCTTTGCTAAGCTCAGCTAAATAGAGCTATATTGACTATATGTGTTTTTAAAATTGCAATACACAGTTACAAAATAAACACCTGTCCCATATTTCGAACCCAAGACCATCACCCCTGCAGGTCACTGCATTAACGTGCCATGCCACACAACTCTTAAATAAAGTAGGTGGTTTAAACAAAACATAGTAATTGCCATTTACAGTCATTAAGAATATTTCATCAAAGCTGCACTCCATGCCGCATTGCACAAACTTGATTAAAAAGTAATGGAAAAATTGGGAGTGTACCTTGGACTCTGGTGCAATAGTACACCACTAGAAAGCCAAAGACATAATAATGGATGTGAGGCCTATGATTGCAGGTAAATGTGCCCTTTATCAGCAAAATGTAGAAAGACACCTGCTAAGGCATTAATGGGAAACTACATTTTCAACTGGGACCCTGGTGCAGAAATACATCCATATAAAACCATGCACATACTGATGGATATAGAAAATGTTTGTCATGGCCTGTATGTGTACATATATCATGCAAATACACCTACTGTAGCAGTGCCTCAGTAGCACAGTCTGTTAAATGCCTTGCAACCGGTACATTTTGCCACACACAGTCCTGGGATGAAATCCAGTGGTGTGTAGCAGTGGAATTATAGTATTGTGAAGCCAGCAAATAATGACATGTACTCTTTATCCACACAATGCATATCAAATGAAATGTCTGCATTTCACTAATGGAAGTCACAGGCCTGCAGATAGAAACACACTTCATATATTCCTATAGCAAAAATATAAGTGCATAAAGTGTCATGTCATGCATTAATATGCATTCACAGAAAAATTCAACTCAGGTTCTGCAAACGAGGGCCACTAATATCAGATTGCACCACACAATCCTTTCAAATTCACAGTGCCGATTAGCACAGCTGCACACCTAACATACAAATTTGAAGTACCTGCTTTTAAAATGAACTGTCCTCATACATGCTCCAAATTACTACCAGACTGTAACACATGGTCTGACAGTCACCCAAATGGTGGACATATTGTTATATTTATCCCTCATGTTGCTCGAGAACACAACAAGCATGTGGCCTAGTACTCTGTTAGTGATACCATTGTCTAACATACTTACCTTAAACACATGCCTTCATTGGATTGGAAAGGGTAACCTCCTTCTGTCTCTGCCTGTACAACAAGGTTGACACAGCTCCCACAGTTACTCCTATAGCTTGTGCACTCCAAGTGTGTTCACACTCTTTACCTATGCCTATTACCTGCAGTATCAGCTGCAGCCAGTAGCACACCCATCTGTATGTAAAAGTTGCTGCTACAGACCTACCTTCAGTGATGAAGTAGTCTCTTCACCCCAGTAATGTCCAGCACAACACATTAGGAAAGGCCCCTAATCTACATGAAGGCCTTATATATTGTACTGCAGTTGCATGTGATAGGCTGATGATAATGCAAATTAGCTGTGTTGGCTACAATAAGCATTGCAGAGCCACATATTGGTTAAGAGGCAATCACCTGCTGATGAGAAGCATGTTAAAAGGCAAGCAGTTGGCTATGAGGAACCATTCTGTATGAGACGTTCCTCACACAGACCATGTGTGAGCAAAGTATTACCTATCAGCACATATCAGCAGAAGACTCCTGCACTCCATCAGGTATGTAACCATCTTGTTTACATCAGGATGCAGATGTCTAACTATACTTACAGGGAACAGGGATTACAGCATTAAGCCTTTCTTAGAATTGTGATAATGAAATGTCAATGATCTCCAAATTTGTTACACATACACAGGATGTGCAAGACATCAAAAGTGGAATGTATATTGCCAATGTGGCACAATGGGCTCATGGAACTCTTTCTTTACAGTGGTTGTAATAGCACACTGCTATTTATTTGGCACAGTTAATTTGACATATTATCGGGGGGGGGGGTTGTCCCTTGGGGACAGACTACAATAGACTCCAGTGTCGACTGTATGAACATATAGCAGTGTCTATCATGGCACACATGGGAATACCTGACTATCACTAGTATCCTAGTTGTATCCACATGCTTAGTATGTTTGCACTTTGTGGAATATGACATGTGTGATCAAGCAGTGGACATTGCCAGCCATTCTGTCCTTGCTGTATCTCTACATAGTGTACTTCCACATATGTGATCCTAACATGTGTTCCCATGTTGTTGTCTTTCAGGGAACATGTATGCAAGACGCAGTGCAACTTTCACAGATGCAGAGAATGAGTTAATACTGGAAGGGCTCTATCAACACCATGAACATCTACTGTCCAGGGGGAGGCACAACAGAAAACAGCAGTATGCACTGTGGGCTGACGTTGTCAGTGATATCAATGCCACAGGTCATCAGAGCAGGACATATGAGCAGGTTCATCACCACGCAATGGAAGTGATCAATGCCACATGCAGAAGAGCAGCAGATGTAGCCAGGGATCATGGTGCCACAGATGGAAGGCCTGCAGCAGAACAACCGTTCTCAGCCACTGAGGAATTCCTGGCAAATCTAGGCACACATGACAGCTCCCAGGCATCCATCACACCCTACATTGTGGATGTGGTTGCCACAGTGTCCACAGCAGAGGGAAGTGCAGGTAACCTTAATTTGATCAGCATTGCAATACTGTTGCATTCAGTGTGTCAGAGCATACATAGTCGTATGTGCATGACAGGTCTGTCTGCTTTTAGGGGGAGTTCACTGTAGCTTGACTGTCATGCTCAGATTTTGACCAATATAGCAATTAACACACTAACTACTGTAAATGAGATATATGGATATATTACCTTGTGGTGGTGGAACATGCAGTGGTACTGACATTACCTCTCCCTCAACTTTTCACAGGTCTGTCAGGAATTGGCCAAATCTGTGGTCATGCTCCTGGTAAGCATGACATTCTTTTGTTATAGATGCAGGTTTACAGCAGTGTAATCCCTAGACTGTCAGCCCAGGCCTGCTCCCTTCATTGCTGTACTGTCAGCATGATTGCCAAGTGCACACATATATTCTGACTGTACACGTGTTATACTCATACCTATGTCTTGTAGATGTGACCACAATGGTAGATGTGATGGTATTGTCAAGACACTACAGAGTACCATATGTGTCAACTGTACAGAGTCTACAAAAATGTCAACAGTGTACCTAACTGTTGCTGATGAGATTGCAGTGTAATGAGGTGTTATTTTCAAGTAACTGCAGCTGTTAGTAAGAAGAGTACTGTCCTCATGTCCTACTATATAAGGCTGGGTTTTCAACAGTTCCGTCATAGTGATGACAGTGTATAGAGCCTAAGTATATCACAACATAGTACTGCAGAGCATAATAGTGCAGGTATTAATGTACTGCTTTCCCCCACTTATCATAAGTGACTGGGGGGGGGGGGGGTTGGTGTCTGTCCGCTACACAACCTGATGTCAGTGCCTCCTCAAACTCTGATGATGATAGAGGTCACAGTGTGGCACAGGTGGGGGTTTCAGGGGCTGAATCTGTCCCAGAGGTTGACATCCCTCTATTGCCCTCATTGTCACTGCATGCAGTCAGTATGCCCACACATACCCAGTCCCCAGAGGCCACAGATATTTAACAGTCTATTGGGTGGGGACATTGAACAGGAAAGTGTGGCAACTATGGCTCCAGTACATGTAGACACTGGCCATGCCCGGAGAGCTGGTGAGGTCCCATACAGGTGGATAGGCAGGGATGTTTGTAGGAGGTCTGCTGTCCATCCACCACCTGTTGCAAGTGTCACATCACAGGTTACTTGGCCCATATTACGGGCCATCATGGAGGCAAAAGCATGTTCTGAAGGGAAAACCAGACATAGGCTTAGGGTTATGGATGCAGCACACTCTAATATCTGTGACTGCCTCCACTGCATTGGGGACACCCTGGATCAGTTCACTGATGTAAAGGACAGAAGGTGGGCTGGGACAGTGTCTGTCTTGGACCACACACTGTCTGTGCTGGAACGTGTGGTTGGATTTGAGCATTGAACTCATGGATATAGGTCAGCAACCCCTTCTGCTGAGAGCCAATATGGCCATGCACAATCATGTTCCTGTAATGGCAGTACATCTAATGCTACAGAGGGGAGCATGCTGTCCACACCATGACATGGCAGGACATGGGCTTGTGGTCATGGGCATTGCTTTGGGGGGACACAGTCCCAGCAGACAGCAGTCACTGTCAGGTGCTAGCACTGCTTATGACCTTGGGCATGGAGGTGCCAGTGCAACTCCTGGCAGAGCCAGTTCCCATGTTCAGGGCTAGAGACAGAGAGCTGCCTACTCTACCATGTATGGTCCAAAGCTGTCCAACATACACACATGTAGGGTTAGTACTGAGCTTGACTGTGTATATGCACACACATTTCCACACCACTGTCAAATGCAGGTCACCTACAGACACACATGGCAGCTTTCCATGGTCCATCTTACCTGCTTCACTTCCTGATGCACACTATACTGTCAACCATTTGGGTCAGCCTAGGCCTCCTGCACCCCACACAATGACCTGTGCAAGTAATGATACCTGTGCCACATCCCTGTCATCCTCGCCATTGATGCAGGGAACTGAGGCTATGTATCTGATGCACAGAGTGACTATATTAGTTAACATGTACATGTGTAATGCAGTATTGTTTTGCCATGCTACTTGTAGTGGCTACCAACAGATACTGTATGCTAGCATTTGTCATGAGTATGCCACACACATTTGTGAACCTTATGTTGTATGAGGTTGTAATGGCTGTATAGTTACACAATGACAGGTGTGTCACGCACCTGTTTTTGTTTCTGTTTCAGGAGACTGTTGGAATAACCTATGGATACACAGTGGCAATAAAGCAGAACAGGATGGCATGTCAGTACAGCAGAAATATGTCTTCAGCAAGGTATAGAACTATAAGTGCATGGCTTCATAGAGTCATATGTGTATGAGAGGCTAACAAGGGCAATGGCAGAATTCAGCATACTCATGCATCCCTAATCTGTGAAAAGGTCTGCTATGCTTTATAATTGTCCCCAGGGTTTTGGGAACTAACACATCTAAAAGCTGTGGTGATCAAGATGACCCATCTACAAATATATTGCGCTCAGTACAGACAGTTGCTTGACACCAGTTATGATTCTCATGTTCTGCATCTCATTGTGTAACCTGCACATGATGTGTGTCACAGCAAATGTGTGTTCACATGCATGGAGGTCCTGTTTCATGTAGGGTGTACTGTCTGTGTTACATACCTGTCCCTCTAGCATGTACTATGTATACCACAGTGATGTTGCAATTGCGTAGAACAGGTGAGACATGCTATTCCTGTCATCGATACATGAGAGGTGCACATTGGGATCCAACACTTCCCTGTATGGAGCCATACATATTCCTGCCAAAGAATTTAGGAGACAGATTACACATGTATGGTCGTGACATGGACTCCATAGGACATGTTATCTGCACTGTGTATTGGTGTACCATGGAACATGTGTGGCTGCTACAGTTGTACGATATGCCTGTGTAGTGACATAGCAAAGGTGCCATTGCACACAATGATAGGTGTGATGACTGCCACTTTCAGTATAGCAGTGACAGTTTCGGATTTACATACCAAACCTGTTGGTATATGTTGTACAACAGTGAATGCATCCCCACATCTTACCAACCAGTGAAAGTCAAATGTTACATTACTCTCTGTGTCCATAACTCCATGTGTAATGGCTCAACTGTGTGCAGTCTGCAGACACTACAGTATTTTGTAGGGGTGGATGATTTCCCACTGGGCAGTATTGTGCAGTCAGTGCATTTAGTCTTTGTCAGTGGCTCTGAGAACAACTGACTGTGTCTTAGGCCATCCTGGATAACTGTTGGTTCTGTGTGTGATTCTGTGACAGCTTCTAATATTGAACAAGTGTTTAATAAAACAGAGCTCTTAGGTCAAACAAACCCTTCATCAGTGTATAAAACTATACCATTAAAAATCACACAGACATTCGTTATTTAATTAAACAATTGACATCCTAGTTAAAAACAATAATTAAAGTTTAAAAGCATAGGTCTCTATTTCAAGCACATTTGTTTATGTCTTAATACAGGTTTCAAAGAGACAGTTTAATTTAAACCCAATAACACATCTGCACAAAGACGTATTATCCATTGATATTCCTTCATTTCAAGTTTATTATTCAAATCTCCACCCTGCACATCTTTATATACTTTATCTATCCCTCTAAATGAAATTTTATGTCCAGTACCATATTCACTGATATGTTTAGCTAAAGAGTTAGTATCAATATTTCTCCTGATTTCTGAATCATCAGTTATTCTTTCCTTCAATTTTCTAGTTGATTTCACAACATAAAATGCCTGACATACATTACAGGTGGCTAAATATATTATATTGGTTGTGACACATGTTGCTGGACTTGAAAATACATAATTCTTTTTAGTTACTGGATGCAAGAAAACATTTTTGTTTATAACATCACAGCAACAACAATTGTAGCAGGAGAAAGTGCCCAACTTAGTTATTGTTGCCCTATCATTCTTAATATCCATATCCTTATAGCATAACTTCTGTTTTAAGTTCTGACAATTTCTATATGAAAAGCTAGGTACCATACTGATTATCAGATATAATTCCGGTAATGATGTAAAAATACACCAATTATTGTTAAAATTTTCAGACGTAGCTCTATTATATGTTGTCACAAACCATAGTTTACCTATATTTGAATTTGTGTTAGTAGTTACACAAGATTCAGGGGATACTTCCATGGTAGTCGATGAAAAGTAGAGTTTTGTACTTTCTTCCCTGCAACTTAAAACATATTCAATTTCCATGTCTAAGGATTCATTGTCATAGCCCCTCTCAATAAACTCATCCTTCACTTCCATCATTTGTGTTTTACATTCTTCTATAGAGGTGTTACATCTACTAACCCTAATAAACTGTGCCTTGGTAACACTCTTAAACACATGAGCTTCTAATATGCAATCACCTACTAATGTACTCAGTCAGAGGTCACTGACAGTATTTGTGACTGCAGAGAGGGAATAGATAGATGGGTTATGCCAATAATGGAGGATGGTGAACTGCACTGGTGACTGATGTCATTGCAGCTTAGGTCTCCCAATGCTATCTTCCGAGAGCATGACTGTCAGACACTTGCCTATACACCAGCTGACATAACACTCTGTACATGACATACACAGTTTTTAGCAAGACCTGCTGGCCTAATATTGTCTTACAGCTTGTCAGGCTATGGTTGGTAAAGTCAAACATATGTCCGACATCCATTGCATAGTGTAACAGTCAATGGGCTCCACTGGTTACAGTTAGTAGGCATGATCTGGCCTTGGGGAAAAGTAACAGTGTTTGGTCCAGTGTCATTAGGTGTATGACAGTTTAAGTGCTCATATCCATGCGAACTCCTGTCATGGCATTTTAGGTGACATGACTCAGAGATCTGGGGACACCGTTTGGCATTACATGCTAGTTGTCCTCTGTGCAAGTAAGTATTGCAGTTACTTCCTGCATGTTGCAAGAAGAGAGTTATGCAAGGTGTCTGTACAGAGCACTGACAAACAAGTTTGGGAAGTGTAATATGTCCATACTGTGTTGCTTAGTCGTGTTGCGGCTTACTTACCCAAAGAATGGTCCAGGTCATTACCTACAGTGCCCTGCTGCAGTGCCATGACATCCCCACACGGGAAAACAATGTATTGCATTGTATATTTACTAATAAGGGTGACAAGTACAGACCCCCAAATGTGAGGGACAGGCAAGTATGCAGATCTGTACACCCATACATTATGTCAGCAGCATTACAACTGCATAAATTTGGCTGTACATGACAGGAGTTACACAGGCTCGTCATGGCTCAGAAAACCTAACTGGTGAACAATTGTCATTAGCAAGCTTTACAATAGCAGGTTGACAGTGCTGTGTGACAGCTGGAGTGAGAGTGGCCCCCAATATGGAAGCACAACCTCCTCAGCTAAAAAAAAAAGCATAGAGTGTTGTTGTGATGTTGTGTAGACACTGTAAGTGACAAAAATAGCCACCCACACAAAGCAGAACTACAACACACATTGTAGTTACATATGTGACCTCAAAGGACAGGCCCAGATTGTTGGTGACCTCATACATCATGATGCCACATATGATGTGTCTGTACTCATATCTAACCTGTACTCCTACACTATCTGTATCCACTACACTCCCTTGTCCCCACCACATGTGACACATGACATTCCTACTACCTATTCCATAACTTCCATTTTTATGGAACAGTTCAAAACTAGCCTCTCATTAGAAGATACACAGCGTTTATTGTACATGCTAACCTTCCAGGCTGCATCCCATATGTGATCTGACAAGGATTACGAACACCATTGGGAAATCATTGCAATCATAATGACACCACTGGCTGCACACCAGCTGAGTGGACAATGGCAACTGTTATACCCTTGCACAGAGGTGGTGCATCCACTGACCAACATAACTATACACCTCTTTGTCTAAGTATCCATTTCTGTATGCCCATAGGAGCAATCATCATGGAGCTGATAAGCACACATATATGTGATCTACACACAGTTGACTGTACACAGTTTGGATGTGTGACAAGGAGCATCACTGTTACATGTGGTGGGCATTTCCAAGGCACTCACCAAGGATCTGGCCAAGGGTACATCAGGGCATATAACCCCCTAGACTGAGCCAAATCATCTGACTATAACCTCCATTCAGGCAACATTAACAAAGCACCCACTTAGGCATTCACAATACTGTCATTGTAGGGGGGTCACTAAGTGTCCCATTGATGGCACACATGCACAACAGAGGGACATCCACCTCCAATGATCTGTAAGCCACAATTCTCAGTAGGGTACAGTCCTGGGTCCTCTACTGCTTGGAATCCATTTAACCACAATACATTTGACTACTGACTGACTGTGGCTAACAATGTTGGCTGATGCCTACAAATTCTGAGCACTCATAGAGTCTCTGTGGAATGTCACTATCCTATCAGTATTAAGTCGAAGGTTCATTAACCAATCAGGCACACCTTGAACCATGAGTAAAAATTTAAAGTTAAAACGCAAGCTCACAGGACTTGAATTCAATCACTCACATTATATTAAAATTAAAATTAAACTGGACAATCATAAAATCAACCAGTCGTTAGCCTATCATCTAAATGGACACTAGCCACTACCTGGTGTGAACAAGTGCAAATCACAAAACAGTTAGAGTGTGTTACAAACTCATAAAGGCAAAAAGACTATCTAACCAGGTTCTTAAGTTTAAGAAGGCTGCTAATAGAGCAGCCTTCATTGAGACCTGGTAGAGCATAGGCATTTAATCTAATTTGCCATCAATTCAGACGCCTCTAATAATAGGTGTACAGGGCTCCTCTAATAGTGTCATGCATTTGTTCTATAACCATAAACTTAAAATGGTGGTCTTTATGCTGGATGATATGTTTAGCAAGAGCATTTTCATCTTTCGCTTTGTTAATTGCATATTGATGTTCAGATCCGATCTTTAAATCTACCGGTTTTACCTACATAAAAACCTGTGCATTTTTGGCATAATGCCACATAGACCACCATTTTAGAGTTACAAGTGCATCTGCATCTAATGTCATATCTAATATTATCAATGTCAAATCGGTTTGATTCAAGAATGTGACGACATTGATTGCAGTTTTGACATTTGAACATCCCAGGAGTACGGGTACTCTGCCGCTCAGGTTGTTCCAACAGCATTTTCATATTTTTACCCCTTCTATATGTAACCTCAGGTTTAACTCCCAGTTTGTTCAAAATTGCAAGGTTGGAACGGAACAAGTTCCAGTTCTTAGTAATGATGTCCATAATAGACCTACTACTTGGACAGTATGTAAGAATTAATCTAGTGTTATTATTGTGTATAGGAGTAGTTCCACCTATACATTCTAACCTAGACTCGGCCAACCCAGAAGAACTGATGTTCAGTATAGGTTTGTAAAACCCACTGGATCTTTTATTGGTCACCTCATTAACTAAATTGTCTAATAAGTTAAGCGGATAGCCTCTATGAAGGAACATATTCTTAAGTAAGTCACATTCCCTAAGAAAATCGTCATCCAGGCTCACCATCCGGGCTGCTCGTACGAGCTGACCCTTAGCCACAGACCTTTTTTGGTAGCTAGGGTGGCAGCTACTAAAATGAAGAAAAGAATTAGAGTAGGTAGGCTTTCTATATATACTGGCCACATATTTAATCAAGATGTCATTTTTCGCCAACCATACATCTAAATAGGCTATTGCCTCAGTGTTGAAGGAAGAGGTAAAAACTAAAAAGTCAGTGGAGTTGTTAAGTAAATTTAATAATAACAGGCTATCAGCTTCTTCACCCTCTAATAAAATAAAGATGTCATCCAGGTAACGGGTGTAGTACTTGATCTTAGACACTAGCACCGATTCATTGTTTAATATGTTCTCCCTTTCCCAGTATGACATCACTATGTTGGCCAAGCTGGCTCCGCAAGGGGACCCCATAGCCACCCCAGTTTTTTGTAGATAGAAATTCTCTCCTAATAAAAAATAGTTGTTATAAAGGATCAAGTCCAACAGTTCAATCACAAGGGATATTTCATGGGGCGGGGCACCCTTACTCTTAAGGAAGAAGGCCACCCAGTCCAAAGCTGTCTGCAAAGGTATACAAGTGTATAAATCCTTGACATCTATTGTCAGGAAATTATACTCTCTACTGAATGGAATGTTGTTTAACTTAACAAGGAAAGACCAAGAGTCTTTACAGATTTGCTCTTCTTCCTCAAGGTACTTCTGCAGGATAGTATTTGACCAATTAGACTACTTTGACAGGATGTTGGGCCTATTGTCTAATGATGCGTATATGATTAGTTCAAGATCTGAGGTAAACCACGCATATCATAAAATTAAGAGCTCCTTGGACGAAATGTTTTTTGAGGGTAGACTTAACCAAGGTCAACATAAATACCTTACCACATTATTTCCCAGGTACCCTTGTATCTTTGGTATACCCAAGATCCACAAGGACCTTGTTAATCCACCTATGCGCCCACTCGTTGATGGGCGCGGCTCTCCTACATATCCTTGTGCCAAGCTGGTTGATACTATCCTGCAGAAGTATCTTTATTTTATTAGAGGGTGAAGAAGCTGATAGCCTGTTATTATTAAATTTACTTAACAACTCCACTGACTTTTTAGTTTTTACCTCTTCCTTCAACACTGAGGCAATAGCCTATTTAGATGTATGGTTGGCGAAAAATGACATCTTGAATAAATATGTGGCCAGTATATATAGAAAGCCTACCTACTCTAATTCTTTTCTTCATTTTAGTAGCTGCCACCCTAGCTACCAAAAAAGGTCTGTGGCTAAGGGTCAGCTCGTACGAGCAGCCCGGATGGTGAGCCTGGATGACGATTTTCTTAGGGAATGTGACTTACTTAAGAATATGTTCCTTCATAGAGGCTATCCGCTTAACTTATTAGACAATTTAGTTAATGAGGTGACCAATAAAAGATCCAGTGGGTTTTACAAACCTATATTGAACATCAGTTCTTCTGGGTTGGCCGAGTCTAGGTTAGAATGTATAGGTGGAACTACTCCTATACACAATAATAACACTAGATTAATTCTTACATACTGTCCAAGTAGTAGGTCTATTATGGACATCATTACTAAGAACTGGAACTTGTTCCGTTCCAACCTTGCAATTTTGAACAAACTGGGAGTTAAACCTGAGATTACATATAGAAGGGGTAAAAATATGAAAATGTTGTTGGAACAACCTGAGCGCAGAGTACCGCTCCTGGGATGTTCAAATGTCAAAACTGCAATCAATGTCGTCACATTCTTGAATCAAACCGATTTGACATTGATAATATTAGATATGACATTAGATGCAGATGCACTTGTAACTCTAAAATGGTGGTCTATGTGGCATTATGCCAAAATGCACAGGTTTTATGTAGGTAAAACCGAGTAGATTTAAAGATCGGATCTACGAACATCAATATGCAATTAACAAAGCGCAAGATGAAAATGCTCTTGCTAAACATATCATCCAGCATAAAGACCACCATTTTAAGTTTATGGTTATAGAACAAATGCATGACACTATTAGAGGAGCCCCTGTACACCTATTATTAGAGGCGTCTGAATTGCGATGGCAAATTAGATTAAATGCCTATGCTCTACCAGGTCTCAATGAAGGCTGCTCTATTAGCAGCCTTCTTAAACTTAAGAACCTGGTTAGATAGTCTTTTTGCCTTTATGAGTTTGTAACACACTCTAACTGTTTTGTGATTTGCACTTGTTCACACCAGGTAGTGGCTAGTGTCCATTTAGATGATAGGCTAACGACTGGTTGATTTTATGATTGTCCAGTTTAATTTTAATTTTAATATAATGTGAGTGATTGAATTCAAGTCCTGTGAGCTTGCGTTTTAACTTTAAATTTTTACTCATGGTTCAAGGTGTGCCTGATTGGTTAATGAACCTTCGACTTAATACTGCTGTATATTTAAGCTGCTGTTCAGTTAAATGTAGTTTGTAATACTTTTTGTCTGAGGAAGTCTGTGTACACCACAGACGAAAAGCGCTTCATTAAATTCAACTTAAATTCAACTTTGGTTTCCTGTGACTTCTGTGGTACTTCTGTGTGTTGCCCTATTGCTGTGAATCCTGATATTATTTCCTGGTTTGTGCTGTTTAGTACTTGAATGTCACTATCCTGCAAGAGAGCATTGTGAACACATGCCTGTTAACATACTAATGGCCATAAACTCCATGCAAAAATATATGTAGTATAATTTCCATCAGTTAGACCTATGTACCTGGTAAGTAGCACATCAGTCTCAACATGTGATGTATATACTCAGAGGTAAAAGAATTGGGCACACATACCTGGCCACATAATTTTACACCTAATGTGCCTCAGATCACTATGTCTCTATAGTGTGGCAGGAATTATATGGCATAGCTGAGGCCACAGTCACTTGTAAGTGATATACTCATAATGTCCAAGTACTCTTCCCTCAGCAAGCTAATATCTGAGTGCAATGACCATTTATTGATGTACCTTTCCAAGCAGTACTGGCAATTGCACACAACAGTATGGTCCCTCGCAAGAACATTTCACATCTTCAGTATGTTTTCAATGGGGATCATCTGCAATTAGTGTCATCGCCACCTGTGGCATATAGACTACTCAGAAGTGATCTGTGCCTTGCATATGGGGCAATGTGTAATCTTGCTTGATTGCATATGCTGTCTATCTGTAGGAGGCATAGTAGATGGATAACTCACTGTAAGGACATTAACCTTGTATGTGACGTTAGTAATACATGCTTGTGGGATAGATTTGTCTAGCAGACTTAAACAGATCCTTCAAACAGAACCCTGCCTAATGGCACACAGAGTACCTCAGGGCACCTCAGCACATGCCATGAGTACCATTGTTTGGGTGACTATCATCTCAGCACAGGGCATTTGCCTGTATCCCTCTTGGACTGGGGCAATATCTGCTGATCCTGTAACTATGGGTATAAAGATGTCTATTATGCTAGTGAAGTTCAAACATCCTATGGTTCCATAACATGATGTAAAATGCTCTAATAGGCTCACACACAAACATGGCTACATTAAGGCGAGCACCACTTCCAATCACTGCATACAGGATATGCCAAAGCAGACACACAGTGCAAGTTGGCTGTATATAGATGAGAACACTTGCCTATGTAATGGTACACACTACAGATCACACTACATGATGTACTCAACACACCATGTCTACTAGTACTATCAGTTTAGGATATCTAATGCTTGATGACATCAGCAGGCCTTCGGGAGGTGACATCACATGATACATATAAAATACTGTAAAACTCTACCTATTTTTAAAAGGTGATCATATTTATGCCATATACACATACACACACCAAGTAGCCTAGAGTTTGATTAAAACCCCCACCTATCTTGTCTTACACACTATAGCTCACAGTACTTATCGCATGTGCCACAGCTTAAGTTTGATACTATACTAACAGCTAGTAGTCTTAAGATGGATGACATCATCAGGCCTTGTAGAAGAGGGCAGTTTGGAAGCCAGCAGCAAGTTACAGGGCCAAAAAGTGCATAACCATTGCAGATGGATAGCCCATGAAAGCATGTCAGTTGTTTTGCAGAGGAATACACGCACACACACGCACACAGTAGCTTGGCATGAGATTAGAACCCCTACCAATCTAGTCTTATACACTATAGATCACAGCAAATATCACACATGTCACATGTTAAGTCTGTTATATATGTGATTTCAGGCACAGTACTTGTGCATTACACAAACTAGGCTTGTGTTGAACAGCATCTGTGGCCTCAGAGTGATATTGCTTCATACTGTTATCTGAATCTAGTATCCTAGCAGTGAGATAACTGTTATTATCCTAGCTATGTGTGTACAGTTACCACTATGGCCATACATGGTTGTTTGCACTTAGATAGGCAAACCTGTGGGCAGCAACAATGAGCCCTGTCCATGCGTGCATTGACGACATTATACATTATACCACCTGCTCACCTGTATCTGTCTACGTGGTGACATTCAGCAGGCACAGGTGTCTGTAGGCAAGTGGATTATGTACTGTTGAACCCTTAGTTTGGATCCTTTGAGCAAAAGTGTAGACATGTGATAGTGCAGATTTACTAGGACAATACAGACATCCACACACATATTTATGTATATAACAGGGATGTATATATAAATGTAGCCGTGTGTGTGTGATATGTATATGTGTAGACATGTAGATATATGGGGAAACTCTATGTATCATTTTAGTGTGTGTGTGTGTATATATATATATATATATATATATATATATATATATATATATGAGAGATATTGACAGACAGCTATGTATACTTATATGTCTATATATATATATATATATATATATATATATATATATATATATATATATATATATATATATATGTGCATATATATATTTATATGTGCATATATATATTTATATGTGCATATATATATATATATATATATATATATATATATATATATATATATATGGACATATCTATATATGTATATATAACTGGTCATTTTGATGAAGGGGCAGCAGAATTGCACTCATTTTAAATAAGTGTATGGGTATGCCCAGAGGGACTGTCAATACTTATAAAGTGACTTCAGGCCATACCTACTTGTACTCCAGTCCGGGATTTGTGTAGTACAGGCAATGACATTTGCCCCTCTTTCTGCAGTACTGCACTTCACTCATAATGTCCATGGCAATCACCAGCTGTCTGTTGCACATAATATGTGATTGAGGTTCATAATGTTACACCACACACAGACTGACAGCATGTGAAAACATCAACACAATAATACCTCACATGGAAAAGATGTAACTACCTCCAGATTAGAACCATCAGCACCATCAGCACCATCACCCATGCTGACTACCCTAGTCCACTGAACCAGACAGGCTGCCAGACAGAGGGAAGTCATTCATCACACAATCAACAGCATAAATATGTATGCTGTTATTCCTGCATTACATGTGACATACAATGTGTGATCTAGTTCTGTGTTACAGCCCTGAGTTTGCCTGGTCTACTGATATACCACTGCTGACTTACTGTTAAAGCAGTTACTTGGGAACACTTCTGTGTTGGGGGTGGGGGAACAACAGCACATGTTCAGCTGTGATAGATAGTAGTCCAAATATTATGTGACCTCACTGTTTAATATCTCTGCTGACTGATGTAGTGACTATTCCAACCATGATGCCTAGTGGTTATTAGGGAGCACATACTATTGGACTCAGTATCTGTAGTCCCATGTGGATGTTACTTCTGTCCACATAGCCCACTATATTTCCTTGCATAAATGCAGCAGAGCCATACATACAATACCACATTATAGTATTTCTTACAAATAATGTGTAGGTTAGAGGCGTACATTGGAAATGCAGCAGTTGACAGGACTGTAGTTCAGGGCTGACTCTGTGTGATGCAAACAGTATAAAGCCAGTATATGGATAGTTAGAGGTTGTGTGGGTTGCCTGGCATCAACAATTTTAATATATGTATGTGAGTAGGAGTAAGCTGTCAGTCCCTTGGGCCCTAGGTTGTCAGTGAATGTGTTATGTGTTGTCTCTTAGCCAAAACCAGGGAATACTGGGCACACCTAAGTCTGCCTACAAGGACATCATGAGGGGGGTTCCTCCTCTGGTTCCTTCTTTGACTGTGGCTGTGATGACCTAGGTGCTGGTGGGTGGGCTGTGTATCCTTTCCCTTTGCAGATCCTGCTGCAGCTGTTTCCGCAGGATCATATTGTGTAGTATGGCACATTATGTGAACATATGTACACATGTGGCTGGAGATCATCACAAACATGGGGACAAAATGCTCCACACCGGAAGTATACCCCTCACTAGTGAGATCTGACCACAAACTAATCACCCTGGATATACATATCCCACCTCCACCCCCAGCACAAAAGACCACAGTGAAAAACTTCTGAAAAGCAGACTTCACTCTTCTTAAGACTGAGTTGGTATCCTTTAAGCCCACTGTGCCAGTGGATACCACATCCCACAATGCCGAATCCTTCACAAATGCTTTCTATGGACATCTCCAAGAATGCATGGATCATGCAATCCCAAACAAATCCAAGTCCCTCTCCACCAAATGTAAGCGTCCTGTCTGGTGGACCTTAGCCATAAACAAATTGTATAACAAAAGAAGGAAGCTACTGCATGTCAGAGCGAAATCCCATGAAGGGAAGACATCTCTGATCAACATTAGCAGAAAACTACGTTCTCTCATAAAAACATCCAAGGCAAACTTTGAGAGAAAAATCGCTAAGGACACTAAAGATAACCACAAAGCCTTCTTCAGCTATGTTAGAAACCTCGGAAACCCTCAGATATGCTCAGAGTTGGTTCACAACAACAAAAATACACTGAACCCACAGATATTGCTAACATTCTGGCTGACAGGTTCAGTGCAAATTTCTCCCTCCTTCACCCCAAAAGAAGAAATACTTATCCCAGCAGAATGTAATCTCCCTGTCATCGCAGATGTCCAAGTGAGAACTGCGCTAAACAAAGCAAAAACACAGCATCAATGGGACCTGACGGTATCCCGGGGTGCATGTTACGTGAACTCCAAGAGGAGCTAAACCCACACATAAAAATGCTATTTAACCTTAGCCTTACTTCGGGATATGTACCTGAACACTGGCGTACAGCAACAGTGGTCCCACTCCACAAGGGGGGTGCTTCTACAGACCCTGGAAACTACCGCCCCATAAGCTTAACTAGCCTGGTCTGCAAAGCTATGGAAAGAATCATTATGGAACTCATAAACAGAGACATAGGGGACCTACAGACACTTGGCCCCACCCAGTTCGGCTTTGTAAAGGGCAGATCCTGCCTTTTAAACCTGGTTGACTTTTTCGAAACAGTCACTAGAGCCATTAATGAGGGCAAAGCAGTCCATACAGCATACCTGGACTTGGCTAAGGCCTTCGACACAATACCCCACTCAGGCATCATAGATAAGCTAAACAGCTTAAAAGTAAACACTTATGTCACTAGATGGGTTGCAAACTGGCTAAAGGACAGAACCCATAAAGTTAAAATCGCTGGAGCAATGTCAGACTCAAAGCCAGTCACAAGTGGTGTCCCACAGGGATCTGTCCTGGGACCCCTCTTGTTCGGCATTTATTTCTCAGATGTTAAAGCAAACATGGGAGGGCTGTGGCTGACAAAATTCACAGATGACTGCAAACTAGGCGCCATAGTCGATACACCAGCAGACACACACATCCTACAAAAAGGCCTCACTGAAACGGACAACTGGTGCCATAGTCACGGCCTTAAACTAAATGCCAAAAATGTATAGTCATCCGTTTTGGAAAAAACAAAGTACCCACAAATTATCACATAGACAGCAACCCACTGAGTACAGAAAAAGTAATCAGAGACCTAGGGACCCAAGTAGACAGTGACCTCTCATTTGACACCCACGTTGCCAAAGTGGTTAGAAAAACATTCTATCTTGCACACCTCATCATGAAGGGATTCACATCCAGATCCAAGGATGTCATTGTACCCCTATATTCCTCCCTCATCAGATCCATGATTGAGTACAATGCCCCATTTGGTATGTACCTCACCCGGCATTTGCAACAGCTGGAGAGACCACAAAAGTACCTCACCAAAAGGATCAAGGGTCTCCAACATATGTCTTATTCTGCCAGACTAAAGAAACTTCAGCTCTATTCAGTAGCATACCGCCTGCTCAGAGGTGATCTCTGCCTGACATACAAGGCCATGTCCAATCAGGATCTGATGGACATGCTCCACCTCAAAAAATCCAAATCCATCAGGACTATGAGAGCTAAAGACTTAAACCTCGGCACAAGTATGAATAGGACATGCTGGAGGGATAGATTCATAACCCAGAGGCTTCCCATGCTTTGGAACAGTATCCCAGTTCGTATTAGGCAGAGCCCCTCACTGACTCTCTTCAAGAGAAATCTTGATGAGTGGATGGGAGATCGTAAGTTTACCCCAGGGGTCACATCTGTGTCACTGCTAGACAGGGGCACAGTAAACTAATTCTATTATATAAGGGGACCTTCATTGTGTCACTACTAGACAGAGGCACAGTATTCTAGATTTATTCTGTACATTTTTGTACCATTTCATGGGGTGGCAAAAGCCACATCACTATGGCTAGGCTTACAAATGCCCCAGGGCAGATAGCCTAGTACTATACTATGAAACTATGAAACTATGAAACGATGAGAGTACTGCAGGGCTTCACCAGATATATTGAGGCACCAAAAACGTGACTTCAGAAGCCCAAACACATGCCCTATGATGTTCCTAGTTTGTGCATGTGCCTCATTATGGCATTCTTTTGTGAGCATTTCTAATGGATGTCATCATCCATGGTTTCAGTGCATAGCCAGCATCCCCCAGTAAATGGCCATGTGGGATGTCCCCCCTAGCAAACAAGTCATGATAACTGCCAGAGCTGCTAGAATACACATTCATGATGATCCTCTGGGCATTGCACACAACCTGGTAGTTGATGGAGTGGTACCCCTTGCAGTTCACATAGATTCTACCCTCCTCACTGGGTGGTGCCTTGATGTGTACATTAGTACAATCTCTGGCACCCAGTACCTCAGGGTAGTGTGCTACATGGTAGAAGTGTTGCATATTGCTGGCCCTCAAGTCAGGGGTGAGGGGAAAAAATGTGCTCTGGCATGTGGTAGCATGACATCCAGGAACTGGTCGAGTACCCTGGATGCTTATGCCTCTGAGACCTCCATCATGTTCCCAGTTGGTCTTTGGAAAGTACCTGTAGCTAGTATCCTAAGGGCTACATATACCTTTGTTTCCACTGGGATTGGTTCCCCTGTGTTGGCTCTAGGTCTGAGTTGAGGGCAGCAGAGCTCAGTGAGTTCTTGTAGTATGTCCCTGTCCACCCTGTAGTGCTCTACAATCTCCAGCTTATGTAGCTCCTGGAAGGTTACCCTGGGATTGAACACTCATCTCCTTCTCTGTCTAGGCCTATTGTCAGCAGCAGCAGCACTGACTTCAGCATCTAGTACATACAGGTGTATCAGACCAGCAGCAGCCCCTAGCATTCTCTCAGTTAAAATTCCTAAGTCTGTACTCCAACTCAGATAGTAGTGTGTATGCATACTTTATCGTGGTCTGCAGTAGGTGCTGACTGTGTGATTGGCTACATATGATGCATTACACCTGCCTAGTATATCATTAACATAATTTAATGGCCCTAGTTTAAGTTAAACAGGGGTCAAAACTAATTAATATGTCATTGGCTTTTAGATACACTCAGCACTGTGTTGCATCATGCAAATGTGTGCCCCGTAGGTAAACAAAGCTTAGCACTTAGTGTATACATCCTCCAGAGTTCGACTCACAGCATAGCGGCTCACCATGCAAACATGCAGAAACATGTGCCCCTTAGTTAAACAAGCTTAGAAGTCAGTGCACTCACCCCCCCCCCCCCCCAAAAGGACATGTTCAGCATGGTGGCACACCATGCAAACAGGCTCAGCTAAGCTGAGATAAGCTTAGAAGCCATTAGACACACCCTCCAATGATATCAGCTACCTTCTGTGTAAACACCAACATGGTTCTCTGCCTACATAAAGGGGATATGCGAATATGATTACCCCTTTATGCTATTCAGTAACTCCACCTCATTTGCATAGGCATCCATGCTTACAGACTGGAAACTGCACACTTCATAGCCCTACTACATTAGCAACAGCACCATTGTAGATACTCCATGCAAAATCCTGTAATACATTTCTGTCACATAATATTAATTTTGTTTTTTTCCAATTTATTTTTTTTATAAAGCATGTTTGTGCACTGTGGTGCACTGTGCAAACATGCCCAGATTATTAAAAAAGTAAAATTAATTTAACTTATTTTCTTTAATTTTTCAGACACACAGGAAGATAGTTTCACTCATATCTGTATGTGGTAAGCCATTTCTGTCCATATATCTACATTTTTATAGCCCCGTTTGACTGTCCATGCTCCTGTACATGGAATTTTTCCATGTACGCTACAGACATTGACACAGGGTCTGAAGAGCTGCCTATCAGCTTGCTGGATTGCTCTACCTGACTCATTTGCAAGAGATTCACCTGCTTATGGGGTGATATACATGCAACGGAACTTCCCGTGTTGGCTCGTGCATGTGCGCCACACACTAGTGTTTACTGAATCTAAAATCTGCTTACTTTCATGTAAGAAGTGCGGAGGAATGCCTACACAGCAAAAAACACCATGTAGGCTTTATTAAATTCCCCCCAAAGTCTTTTTATCAGGTTAGTGCTTGGTCATTCTACAGTGCTGCGTTTTGGTTTATTGCTTGTCCTACTTTGTGTGGGTCTAGCACTGTTTTTCCTCCTGTGGTGTGGTTATTAGTCATATTTATGGAGGATATGGATGGACAGGCAAGCAGTCCAAGTGGTGATTTAAATAGGAGTGGTGATGTTGGTCATTTTCTTAAAATGATAGGACAGCTTACACAACATATGGATTTACTGACACCAATTTATTAGATGGTAGCTAATGTAGCCTCCTCGGTAACCCCAGCTTGTAACCAAGAAGTGATATCATCGAAAGGCTATGGAGGGTGCAGAAAAAGACAAGAAGGGCAAATTTCCTTATCCCTACTGTAATGCAATCTTAATAAGAACTACATGCTGTTTTGTTTCTATGGGAAAATTATGATATTTGCCCTTTCCCCACTGTAGTGCGATCATGGAGTTAGTACATATAATTAGTGGGGGGTGTGGGGGTGCAGCACCCCACATGAGCAGAGTACTGTGAATGGTGGTGTTTTATATATGTGGGCCAACTATGACAGCTGAATGAGATGATTTTCATTGATATGCCTATATGAGGAAATAGATGTTAAGTGTTCCATGAATAGCTGTTCAATTAAAGTTGTGTTCAATTGGTAAACATACACCCGTTATGGGGATGGATGTCACTTCAAATACTCTTTCTTGGCAAGTATTCAATTTAGTGCCATGATAACTCATTACTGTGGCAAATGTTAAGATGTGAGTGATTTAAACAAATCATAGTCATATAACATCACACACTTAAAAACTGATGTGAGATGCATATGAAATCAAACCCATGATGCAGTGAGCCAAAGCAATCTTCAGTCAAGTGATTTATGTCAACAGTCCACACAGGAAGTTGCACTGTGTTGCATCCAGCAGTCTAAGAACTCTCAGAGTAACCGTAGCAAAGCAGTACCTTTGCTCTGCTTTAAATATGTGTTCCTCTAGCATAATGAGTTTAAGAAGTATTACAGCGAGATAACAGGACTAGTGCGGCCAATGGCAAAAGGTTTTGCCATAGCATTTGAATCATTCACTGCCACTTGATACTGATGCACAATGCCAAACTCTGCACACATGCAGAGAACAAAAAGTGAAGGCTTTTTAATCGGCCATTTCTGGCTAAGTGTGTTATGTATGATTCTATTATCTGACCAGATTAAATGTGTGAAAATGGGGTTGAAAGAAATGGTGTGAAATGCAGAGGCAAGCATGGGGAATAAAAAGGGGAAGCAAAACAGGCATATGCAGGAGACGATTGGGAAATAACCACAGATATCCACTTCTTTACTCCAGCAATGCACACAAATAGACAATATTTGATGAAGTTGGACTGTCACCGCAACATGGATGGGTGACAGTGCAATGATGTTGCATAGCCAATTGGTCCAAATCAAGTGTGTCGAAAGGACACATATGCAAAGTGGAGAGCTACGTATGAGGTCATTTTTTGTACGACAGGTGGCCTTTTTTTATTTTGTTTTTGTTTTATGCTTTTTTTTCATAAAGAGAGGAATTCTGGGGAAGAGACCAAGAAACGTGAGGGTCGGGTAGGTAGGGTAGGTAAGGCAGCAGGTGCTGACAAACAGGACATACAAGATATACACAAGGATGGTGATGGACACAAAAAGGTTGGGGGACACCATGACTGGGGATAAGCAGGGGACATCAGTGACATATGCCCATTAATGGTAGAAACAGTGAGAAATTAAGTCTTCACCCTCAGAACTGTCAGCAGGGTCCCCTTCCTCTGTTGCCACTGAGACTGCTTGACATGAGAGTCTTTTTTCAGTTTTAGGAGCACCTTCATTCAGCTGATGTGGGTATTAAGGCCACTTTATTTTAGATTTCAAGCCCTCTGTGGCAGCTCCTGGTAGGTGGCATAATCACCGCTTCCACCAGTACTCCCAGAGGGTACCAATAGTGCAGGGTTTGTGGAATAAGTACTGCCAGATTGCGTCCCAGAGGTGCTAGATGTTGGTGCAGCAGCCAGTAGGTTTTCAGGCTGAGCCATAGCAGATGGCCCACCTCCCTGGGCTGAATTGCATTTGTTTAGTAGGCAGAATGTATGACATCAGAATGGTGTGATTCCAGGTAACCCAAAAGAAAAAAGAGATATAAGGGTAGGGTGAGATGAAAAAAGATGATTAAAATGATGATATGTCGCATTCATTTTTTAATACAATAAACAGACATTTATTATTATCCTAGCTGTAGAGCTTTCACAATCCCAAAATGAATGTGAATTGTTACAAGTAATCCTTGGAATATGCACATATTCCATAGATGTTTTCAAGGACACTACAGAGTAAGTTAATAACATGGCATTAAATTCAATATTGCTCATTTGAACTGTAAAAATAATACTTGCTGAATGTGAATCTATAGATTAGTTGTGGGTATTGGACCTACATAACCTGAATACACTACTACACTTGTCTAATACAATCACCAATAGCTAAAGGAGAAAGCAAGCATGCTTGCTATTACAGTTAAGGTATGCATGCTGAAGTTGCTACTGATCTATGGAACAACAATAATTAATGCAATCAGGGTCAGTTGTGCTGCACAAATACCCCTGCCTCCCTGAGTCACTAGTCTTTCTGCATGTGCCTCCCTGTCTGCTGTGATTTTCTCTGCAGCTGTAAAATAGAGAATGAAAGAACAAATTATATGATATTATTATGCATACCAGTCTTGGCTATCGACACCATTCCATATCATTTCAAGTTACTTGATCTATATACTTACACAACTGGGGGGTGTTAGCATTTTTAAATTCATGTAGCCACTGGTTGAGTTTTGCCTGCTTGTGCCTCTGAAGGTTACTGTAGCAGTGCCTACATTGCTCCCCAGTGTGTGGTATGCCAATCATAGTGGAGACAGCCTTGGGTAGCTTGTTCCAAGCCTCATCTTGTACTGAGACCCAGTATAGTCCCCCTGCAGCAGCCTCCAGCTGTGCTGCTTGACTAGGTGTACAAGAAAGGTTTTGGACTCCTCCACACCCCACATCTGTGCCCTGAATTTGGCATGATCATTCCCATCACCTGCCATGTCTCCAGAGTTCCTCCAACAAGAGTAGCAATGGTATCCTACCAAATTGTGATCTCATGATTTAAGACTAGTGTCCAAACATGCACAACCATATCAACCGCATTGCATTTGCACAATGGTAAGCAAAGAGAGAAATTGCCAAACAAAGAGGAAGGCTGTTTATGAAATAGCAATGATGATGTGACACTTGGCAGTGATCTTTGGCATATGTGTCATCCTGTCCCTGGACACAGTTTGTTAATTGGTTAACAATGAAATGTTCAATAACTTGGATTTTAAGCCTTGACTTTGAGATGACTTAGCACATATTTTGTTAGGACTTACACACTGTTAAAAGTAATTTATATAAGGTAGACTTCAAACTTATGTAAAAGGGAATGCATATGTTTCCACACAGATAATTACTTGTCATTGCCACAGAAGAAGTGTTTGGCAAAGATGGTCATTAAAGATATACAGCTTAATGAGTGAGTTTTGCTATACTTCAATTAGGTCTGTATGAGTGTGACATTAAAATGTCCTGGCTCATTGATTCTCATGGATTCCCAGCTGTGATGCAGGACTAATGTCTGACAGTATTTTGGAAATGGATAGACTTGCATAACTTCAGTTATAGAGTTTGGAGTTATGATACATACTTCACAACACATTCTGTTTCATAATTATAATTGGGATATGGGAGGTGTCTAGATGATAGTTAAACTATTCTGCCCATCAGAGATGTGCAACTGTATTTTTAATTACATAATCATTGTTATAATAAAACAGTTAACCACATAATCAACTGGGGTTCCTATGTCAGCCATTAATGAACTATGATACCTACAAAAGTGTGTGTATGGAAGCAGTAATGATACCTTTCTGCCAATCAACCTATTATACATAGCTATTGGTATGTAGTATTGTCTTTATAATCAAAGTTTTGGGAACAATGACAGTTTGACACCCTTACCAACATGTAAACACTTATACCTGGTGCCACACAAAAAGCTAGGCAGTAAGTGCATTTTCTCCACTCAGTAGTCAGTACTGTCCAGACTGCTGATGGCTGTGTATTGCTGCTAAGCATGTTTGTGCAAAGGATGGTGCACCAAATTAAAATTTTCACTTTTTCTTTAAGCTGTGAACTGTGTTTATGCTCAGGTAGGTAACATGCAAAGGTAAAGGCAATAGTGAACACATATTACTTGTGTAAGTACTCATTATGACCCCCTCTCACTACAAATATATACTGTGGGAATCAATCCTGGTTACTTCAATTTCTTTTTTTAGCTTTCTGTATTGATAACTTGTGCTACAGATACAGTTAGTTAGCTGGAATTTCTGCAGTCATTACCATCCATGGTGCTGACCACTGCACAATGTTGCTAAGCCTGTTTGCTCTCCATAAGGCAGATAAAATTACATTTTTCATTTTTTTCCTTAAGCAGTGAACAATGTTTGCATTATGCCATGTGCTGTGCACATGTAAAAAAGATTAAAAAAAGGGAAACAAAGGTCTAATAATTAGCTCTGGATTTGAACCATCAGAGTAGTATACTCACATAATACAATCATAGTAGGTTATCTCTCTTTGCTACAGACACAACTTTGCAGTAGCAGTCAAATAATGTGCATACAAGCAAGTCACATTTCATATAGTTCATACAGTTGGGCATTCTCAATTGATTGTACATGTGTAGATAGCATATTTAGTGGAAAGAGTTGTCATACAATATTTATGAATATGTTTACAAAACTACAATGCTGTCTTCTCTTTGCATTCTTGGAGTTATTCCTTTATCTCTGCTTTACTACCAGGCATGCAATCTCTAGTGCATATCCTCCAATTCTTCTCTCAAGGTATGATACAAATACATGACAGTGAACATTTTTTAGCAATGGCAGGAAAGTGTGCTATTTGGCCAAACTAATGTTCATGTAGGGTGTTTGGTTTTGTTTAAAAGCTCACTGCAGTTAGTTCCACACTTTGTAAGTGTATCTTCACTGACATACCCACTTCATGGAAGAGTGTGTGTGAATTACTGTGTTTTGCTTCAGTCAGACTAACCATTAGCACCTAACAATGGTGTAGAGGCTACACTATGTCTGCATGTGGTACACAAAGTCAAGCGTTTGGTAATCAGCTATTCTAATGAGTTCACACCTCATTTGCATCTTCATAGTGCTTAGAGGGCTGAATCTACACTAATAGATAACAGTACAGCTGGGGAACTTGAAGGTGAACAGATTGTTTTGAGACAGAGAAGATTTTGACTGCTATTTGTCTGAAGGAGAATTTTCTGCAAATAAGCACATATTTTGCTATGCTATTTTTCTCTTTTTCAAGTACATTTACATTCTAACATTAGTCAAACTTTTGTTGTGGCACTGTTCTTACATTGTATGGAATATAGCTTGCATACCTAGACAACTATGATATTTGAATCTAACAACAGTCAACTGGTATGCGGGTTATTGGTTTATTACTGTCATTGTATGATGTTCTGAATCTGTTCTCATTTGACTCCCACTCAGGAGACATTTTACATAGGCCTCTGAATCCAACATCCGCTTTTTCCCTCTGTCCACATAACATTCTTTCTGTGGAACACTAAGAATATTATCATCTGTAAGTTGCATACACGCATTGTGAAGCAGAGCCCCTTCATGACCCAGCACAAGTCATCCTCAGACCACTAGATGGTGTTCAATGTCCCACATGGATAGAGGTAGTCTGTAATAACATCAAACACATATACACGTACCCCTACTATCTTCTCTCACCTAGAGATAGCAATTTGGGTTTAAATGGGATAATAATGGCTAGAATTCAAATAGCCGAAAGCTGGAACAAAACAGTAGGACTGGCTCTTTTGCTAATCATATTTATTGAACATATTAAGCGCTTTCATCGGATTGTAACTCAGACTTCCTCAGAATCCATATTTTCCAACAAAAACACCTTACTTAAATGAGATCTATATTAAATAAATGAAAATCTAAAAACGCGAACGACCCGAAAGGTCGAAAATGCAGGACCTCAATCACGCTAGTATGGGGGCTGCACCCCCCCCGCTAGGTATATATATATATATATATATATATATATATATATATATATATATATATATATATATATATGTATATGTACCAACTCTGAGATCACACTACAGTGAAAGGGCAAATATTCCAATCCTCATTGTACCGCGATCTCACAAAAAGCAGATTGAGATCCGACATTTCCGACCTTTAGGTCATTTGCTATTTTAAGATTTCTGCATTTTAATAGGACTCCGCTTAAATAGTACATCAAAAGCAGTCCGGACAAGCACCGTGAAGCCCAAAACAAATGTTAAAGTCCTTGTTGTGGAGGCTGTTTGCTGTACAAGCTGCAACACTTTAAATGGAATCCACTTACACGTATAAAGCCACACTAAAGTCAGAAAAAACCTTAACGCACTTTATTATTAAAACAAGCGTTTTCGCTGTGGTTAAAACTACAGCTTCATCAGAGGCAAAAGTAAAATGGAGTGTCAGAGTCAGGTTTTTATACAACACACCCTCGCCTTAATTAGTAATACAATCACAATGAAGGCGTGTTAGCAGCATTTCTTGCAAAAGTAAATTCAGGGAGTAAAAGCTCTGTTTAGGAGCATTCTCAAACGTATGTAGTTTCATACTTTTAAAACAGTTGGAAACCATGAAACATTGGTGCTTCAGCAATTTGTTACATTTATATACCAAGCAAATGTGCATTAAAAGCATGCAAATGTATAAGAAGTGTATGCACAATAAAAGCAGTCTAAAAGCAATGCATAACAGATCTACATATAAAAGTGTTTATAAAAAGTATCTAGTGAGATCTCTACTGACAACTATAGTTAGAAGCCTTGCTAAGTATGAATCTTAAAAGTAGTAAAAAGTGTATATACTACAAATTACTATTAAAGTAAAATAAAATGAAGTGGAAAATAGAGTAAGGCAAAGGTAAAGGAGTTATCTTTTATAGCTCCTCATTTTCAGGACACAAGCTATGTTGCAGTATTCATTCAAACCTGGGTACGAAAATGAGTCTAGTAATATTTGCCATTCTAGCTCCTTATTCTCCAAAAAGAGGGGTACTGGGCCCCCTCTTTCTGTTTTCTTAACCTGGTCAATTGCAATGAAATGAAAGCTATGTCCTTGATGTTTCATTACATGTTTAGCTAGAGCGTTTTCTTTTTTTAGTTTCCTTATGGCATAATCATGTTGGTACAGCCTGTCCCGTAGTCTCCGGTCAGACTTGCCTATATAAAATGCTTCACAGCAGTTACACTTAGCTAAATAAACTATGGATCTAGAATCACAGTTAAGTTTATGTGTAATGTGGTACTTTTTATTACGTATTACAAAGGAATTGGAAGCCTTCACAAGATGGCAATAGTTACATGCCCCACACTGAAAACAGCCTTTTATTCTAGTCATTAGCTCCGTCTGTTTACTTCTTTCTAGCAAAGTTTGCAAATTATTGCCTCTCCTATATGCTATCAGAGGTTTTGTGCCTAACTTGTCCATGAGTTCCTCATTATTTGTTATATAGTACCAATTTTTATAAAGTATAATTTGAATCTTCCTCGAGTCAATACTGTAGTTTGTGATGAAACTATTTACAAATGAGGTCCCTGTTATCTCAGTGTTGGAGGTTGCCCTAAGAAAGGATATATTCTCTCCAACCCTCGGATTAACTTCTAAGTCCTTCTCTTGTCCACTTAAAATTTTATGTGGAAGTAAGGGTAAAAGTTGGCCTTCCCTTCTTTTATTGTTGATCTCATCCAGTATTTCTTCAAATAAAGTATTTGGGTATCCTCTGTTAGTGAACATTACTTCCAAGATTTTACATTCTTCTTGGAATAGTGTCTCATTACTGCACATCCTGGCTGCTCGAATTAGCTGTCCCTTTATGATGGCCTTTTGCTTGAATGGGTGGCAGCTGTTGTAATGTAAAAAGGAGTTGCAGTAAGTTGGTTTTCTGTATATCTTTGAAGAATATTCACAATTGTTAACTTCTTTATACAAGTGAACATCAAGGTAGTCAGTGCTTAGCTCTGAGAATTTTGACGTAAATTTTAAAAATTCAGTTGTGTTGTTAATGGAAAAAACAAATTCATTTGCTAGTGTCTCATCGCCATCAAAAAGGATGAAAATATCATCCAGGTATCTTGTGTAGAACTTAATGCGGTTCATTGTATTAACATCCTTAAGAATATTGTCAACCTCCCAGTAGGCCATGAATAGGTTAGCTACTGTAGCACCACATGGGGACCCCATAGCTACGCCTTGTTTCTGGAGATAATATTTCCCATTAAAAATGAAAAAGTTAGACGTAAGTATGATATCTAAGAGTTGGGATACTAAGTCAATTTCATTTTTGGGTGCTCCCAAATGATCTAGCATTAGTGAAATCCATTCAATAGCCTCCAGGTGAGGTATAGACGTATATAGATCTATGACGTCAATAGTAAGGAAGTTCGATGAGTCGCTGTAGTCAATTTCACTTATCTTTTTTTAAAAATGTCCACGAGTCCTTGCAAATGTGTGATATTTTCTTAATGTATTTGCTCAGGATAATTTCTACAAGTTGGACACTGGGGTATGTAAAAGAGACTCGACTATCAATCAATGCCCGGATTGGTGGATTAACCAAGTTTTTATGAATTTTTGGTATACCAAAAATTACTGGTGTCCTCGGCATTGTGATGTCAATATAATTGTAGGTGTCAATGTCAATGCACCCACTAATAAATAGGTCCCTTAAAAAACCCCTAGTCCTAGAAATTGACATGTTCATCTCATTCAGTGACGATGAACTATAAGCTGGACTGTCAAGGACAGTTTCCATTTTACTAATATATAAAAAGTTGTCAAAGATTACAAGCCCACCTCCTTTGTCAGGTTTTACTACCCTGACCGATGCTTTACATACATTTTCCAAGCCTTGTAGTTGTTCTTCTGTGATGTTATAGTCTAAACGGTCGTTTTTAGTATGTGGGAAAGTGACCATTTGTCTGAGGTCCAATTCACAAGTTTTTTCAAAAAGTGTTAAAATATTGTGTAGTGGGGGGTTATAAATACTAGCTAATTTCAAATTAGTATTCATATTAGTAACATCATTGTTAAACATTACATGCAAATTCAGTTTCCTGACAAAGCATTTCAAATCAATCAACGTCTTAACAAGGTTACATTTAGTTGTAGGAACAAAAGTGTTCCCGAATGCTAGTAGTTCTATCAGGGGTGGAGACACGTAAAAGCTAGAAAAATTATAGATTTTAAAGTTGCCTTTTTCATTCGTTAGGATACTTAAGTCACCTAACATGTTGTTGTTGGTGTTAGGCATTGAATTGGGAGTAAAGTCACCCGTTACTATCGTCTGGACCAGTTCTTGTTGTAGTAAGGGTGCTGTTTCGGGTTCCCTAAAAAATGCCTTTCCTGGTTTTCATACCTTTGTTGATTGTGTTGTTGCCCACTCCTGGTGTTGTGCACTTTCACGTAGTTGCCACGTGGAGGTGCACCTGAGTTAGAGTTCGTTCCTGTTTCATCCCAGTCATCACCTCCACTTAGGTTTGCCTCATTATTTTCATTCCCAGTTTCTGTAATGGTGCTGTCAACTTGGGTGTTAGTTGAAGCCATTAGTTTAGGGTAAGCTGTTCCATTAGAATAGCTCAGCCTGTCCCTTGCCAGTTTTTTATTTTTGTTCACTTTTAACTTATCCACTAAACTGTCAATACTAGAAAAAATACGAGAATAGTCGTATTTATATCTATCAAAGTGCAGGTTTTGTTTTAAGGAACTGTCCAGTTGGTTGACTTCTTCAATTAATCTCGTAATATGTATGTTATAATGTTTAGAGATTAATTCCATAAGCTCAATTCCTTGTTTGTCAAACAATGTCCTTAAGTCAGCACAGAAACCATTATTTTTAAAAATTCCAGTAGGGTTAAAAGAAGACCGCAAGCCTTTTGGAATGATTTTCTCTGAGATACATTGTTGAAAATAAACTGTCTCTAATTGAAGCTTTTTCAGCTTCAATAGTTTGTTATCAAAGTCTTTTAGACTGTCTGTTATTGTATTCTCACTTACCATAGAGTTAGATAGCCCCATAGCTGGTTGTTCCAGAGGTGTACCAAACCTCAAGTTGTCTGTATTTTGAATCCAAATCCCAAAGTTCGGAACACCAATAAGCCCTGGTGGCATTGGTAAAGAAACTCCATTCCTTGATGTTGAAGGACTACCAGTTAAAATGTCCCTTAAGGAATGAACACCATTCGGTGGTTCAGTAATGTCCTCATTACGGATAGGTTGACCTGGAGGTATGGAATCCAGGTTCAGCAAAGAATTAGTGTCAGAAGGAGTTCCCGTCGCTCCTCTTTGTAATCCTCTAGCAGGTAAGGCTGGGTGTAGATAGTGTGATCCGACGACTTGTTGTGTGGTAGAATTGACGTGCTGGTCCAAAGCATCAAGTTTGCTGACAAAAGAATCCATTCTTTTGTTTAATGCACAGATTAAACTGGTAAGATCATTACTTTCATCCACTGTTACTTTGTTGGATGTGAATAATTGTGGACTAGTCGGGCTGTCAGGGCTGCCAGAAGACATGCTGTTAAAGCAAACAAACGGAAACCAGTAAAATACACAAAAGCAGTCCGGACAAGCACCTTGAAGCCCAAAAAAAATGTTAAAGTCCTTGTTGTGGAGGCTGTTTGCTGTACAAGCTGCGACACTTTAAATGGAATCCACTTACACGTATAAAGCCACACTAAAGTCAGAAATAACCTTAACGCACTTTATTATTAAAACAAGCGTTTTCGCTGTGGTTAAAACTACAGCTTCATCAGAGGCAAAAGTAAAATGCAGTGTCAGAGTCAGGTTTTTATACAACACACCCTCGCCTTAATTAGTAATACAATCACAATGAAGGCGTGTTAGCAGCATTTCTTGCAAAAGTAAATTCAGGGAGTAAAAGCTCTGTTTAGGAGCATTCTCAAAAGTATGTAGTTTCATACTTTTAAAACAGTTGGAAACCATGAAACATTGGTGCTTCAGCAATTTGTTACATTCATATACCAAGCAAATGTGCATTAAAAGCATGCAAATGTATAAAAAGTGTATGCACAATAAAAGCAGTCTAAAAGCAATGCATAACAGATCTACATATAAAAGTGTTTGTAAAAAGTATCTAGTGAGATCTCTACCGACAACTATAGTTAGAAGCCTTGCTAAGTATGAATCTTAAAAGTATTAAAAAGTGTATATACTACAAATTACTATTAAAGTAAAATAAAATGAAGTTGAAAATGGAGTAAGGCAAAGGTAAAGGAGTTATCTTTTATATTGACATCACAATGCCTAGGACACCAGTAATTTTTGGTAAACCAAAAATTCATAAAAACTTGGTTAATCCACCAATCTGGGCATTGATTGATAGTCGAGTCTCTTTTACATACCCCAGTGCCCAACTTGTAGAAATTATCCTGAGCAAATACATTAAGAAAATATCACACATTTGCAAGGACTCGTGGACATTTTTAAAAAAGATAAGTGAAATTGACTACAGCGACTCATCGAACTTCCTTACTATTGACGTCATAGATCTATATACGTCTATACCTCACCTGGAGGCTATTGAATGGATTTCACTAATGCTAGATCATTTTGGGAGCACCCAAAAATGAAATTGACTTAGTATCTCAACTCTTAGATATCATACTTACGTCTAACTTTTTCATTTTTAATGGGAAATATTATCTCCAGAAACAAGGCGTAGCTATGGGGTCCCCATGTGGTGCTACAGTAGCTAACCTATTCATGACCTACTGGGAGGTTGACAATATTCTTAAAGATGTTAATACAATGAACCGCATTAAGTTCTACACAAGATACCTGGATGATATTTTCATCCTTTTTGATGGCGATGAGACACTAGCAAATGAATTTGTTTCTTCCATTAACAACACAACTAAATTTTTAAAATTTACATAAAAATTCTCAGAGCTAAGCATTGACTACCTTGATGTTCACTTGTATAAAGAAGTTAACAATTGTGAATATTCTTCAAAGATATACAGAAAACCAACTTACTGCAACTCCTTTTTACATTACAACAGCTGCCACCCATTCAAGCAAAAGAAGGCTATCATAAAGGGACAGCTAATTCGAGCAGCCAGGATGTGCAGTAATGAGACACTATTCCAAGAAGAATGTAAAATCTTGGAAGTAATGTTCACTAACAGAGGATACCCAAATACTTTATTTGAAGAAATACTGGATGAGATCAACAATAAAAGAATGGAAGGCCAACTTTTACCCTTACTTCCACATAAAATTTTAAGTGGACAAGAGAAGGACTTAGAAGTTAATCCGAGGGTTGGGGAGAATATATCCTTTCTTAGGGCAACCTCCAACACTGAGATAACAGGGACCTCATTTGTAAATAGTTTCATCACAAACTACAGTATTGACTCGAGGAAGATTCAAATTATACTTTATAAAAATTGGTACTATATAACAAATAATGAGGAACTCATGGACAAGTTAGGCACAAAACCTCTGATAGCATATAGGAGAGGCAATAATTTGAAAACTTTGCTAGAAAGAAGTAAACAGATGGAGCTAATGACTAGAACAAAAGGCTGTTTTCAGTGTGGGGCATGTAACTATTGCCATCTTGTGAAGGCTTCCAATTCCTTTGTAATACGTAATAAAAAGTACCACATTACACATAAACTTAACTGTGATTCTAGATCCATAGTTTATTTAGCTAAGTGTAACTGCTGTGAAGCATTTTATATAGGCAAGTCTGACCGGAGACTACGGGACAGGCTGTACCAACATGATTATGCCATAAGGAAACTAAAAAAAGAAAACACTCTAGCTAAACATGTAATGAAACATCAAGGACATAGCTTTCATTTCATTGCAATTGACCAGGTTAAGAAAACAGAAAGAGGGGGCCCAGTACCCCTCTTTTTGGAGAATAAGGAGCTAGAATGGCAAATATTACTAGACTCATTTTCGTACCCAGGTTTGAATGAACACTGCAACATAGCTTGTGTCCTGAAAATGAGGAGCTATAAAAGATAACTCCTTTACCTTTGCCTTACTCCATTTTCCACTTCATTTTATTTTACTTTAATAGTAATTTGTAGTATATACACTTTTTAATACTTTTAAGATTCATACTTAGCAAGGCTTCTAACTATAGTTGTCGGTAGAGATCTCACTAGATACTTTTTATAAACACTTTTATATGTAGATCTGTTATGCATTGCTTTTAGATTGCTTTTATTGTGCATACACTTCTTACACACTTTCATGCTTTTAATGCACATTTGCTTGGTGTATGAACGTAACAAACTGCTGATGCATCAATGTTTCATGGTTTCCAACTGTTTTAAAAGTATGAAACTACATACTTTTGAGAATGCTCCTAAACAGAGCTTTTACTCCCTGAATTTACTTTTGCAAGAAATGCTGCCAACACGCCTTCATTGTGATTGTATTACTAATTAAGGCGAGGGTGTGTTGTATAAAAACCTGACTCTGACACTGCATTTTACTTTTGCCTCTGATGAAGCTGTAGTTTTAACCACAGTGAAAACGCTTGTTTTAATAATAAAGTGCGTTAAGGTTTTTTCTGACTTTAGTGTGGCTTTATACGTGTAAGTGGATTCCATTTGAAGTGTTGCAGCTTGTACAGCAAACAGCTTCCACAACAAGGACTTTAACATTTTTTTGGGGCTTCACGGTGCTTGTCCGGACTGCTTTTGTGTATTTTACTGGTTTCCATTTGTTTGCTTAAATAGTACATCAATTAATATCTCATGACCACATATCCATTAAAAAAAATAATTAATCCCATTCAACACTGCATATTAAAAAAAATCCTTTTCTAAAATATATTGCACCAAATTATTAAAAAAATATCAATTTACACATTGTAAGACTTACAATATGTTAACTACTGATATGTATTCATTTAAACCTGAAAAAAAATTTGCATTTAACTTAATTTGCCACATCATTTCTTTATACTCTATTACATCTTCCCATGGTCCACTCCTCATATTACATCTAAAACCATGACTTAAATTTATG
>NC_056733.1:1355464187-1355483038 GCF_019279795.1 Protopterus annectens | reverse complement strand
TTGTTCATGAACAGTTAAAGCTTTTGGCAGATAATAATATTATAGATGAGAAACTGTTTCGATACTTTTTTATCACTAAACCCACAATTCCAATAATACAAGGGTTACCTAAATTACATAAAAGTTTAGACAATCCTTCAATGAGACCAATAGTGTCCGGTAGGAATTGGTGTACAGAAGCAATTTCCATTTATTTGGAAAAAACTTTGAGAAGCCTTATTAACACCTCAGAACATATCTTTAGGGACACTGAACAATTTGTTAAAGATCTATTTAAATTTCAGGACTCTGATATGCATAAACAGACATTATTGGTCACATTGGATGTTGTCTCATTATTTACAGTTATACCTAATGAATATGGAATAAAGAATGTAGCTGAGTTAATGTATATCAATGGTAACTATGACTGTAATAAAATAGACCTGATATGCAAGTTATTGAAACTTGTTTTGGAGAATAATGTATTCATATATAAGGATAAGGTCTTTTGGCAAAACCAAGGCATTGCTATGGGAACGTCTTGTGCGAATACTTATGCCAATGCTGTAATGTTGAAATGGGAGAAGGAATTTCTGATGAAAGATGAATTTGTAAATAATGTATTATTTTACCGCAGATTTGTAGATGACCTTTTTATGATATGGAATGGTTCTACTGACAAGTTGCAATTGTTGACTGATTATATTAATAGTTCTACAATTTTTCTTAGGTTTACTCTGAACTATTCAGATAAGGAAGCAAGTTTCTTAGATGTATCCGTCATATGGACCACAAATGGTGACCTGAATGTTAAAATGTATAAGAAAGAATGTCATGTTAACAATCTCCTTAGGAGGGATTGCATGCACCCTCAGTTTATTTTTAAAAACGTAGCCCAAAATCAAGTTTATAGAGCTTCCAGGCTTAATGCTATGAATGAAGCATTTGTTACACAGTTAACCATGGTGGAAACTGATTTATTAGAGAGAGGTTATGATAGGAAATTAATTGATTCTAGTATCAATGCAGTAAGGAATGTGAGTCACACTAGAGCCAAGCCCTACTTTTCTAAACCAGTAGAAAGTAATATTAACGATCGGGTCAGAAAAATACAAACACTTAAACCAAGTTTTAGTTATTCAAGAAATATTACATGGTATACTGATATTATTAATAGACACTGGAATACTTTAACTTCGGACAAGCAAATAAATAAATTGATAGGTGCTTTTCCAGAATTTACATTTAGAAATAAAAAATCTTTAAAAAGACAATTATGTGGTCCCAGAGACATTGATTCACGAAACAAAGAAAATGGAACCAGACCATGTTTTAAATGCCAATTTTGTAAATATATAAATACAGATAGTATATTTGTGCATCCGGATACAGGCAAATGTTTTAATTTTAATGTTAGTGCTAGATGTGATTCTTCACATTTGGTGTATCTAGCTACTAAAATATGTAATAAGTTCTATATAGGCAAAACGGACAGATTATTAAAAGACAGAATTAGAGAGCACATGTATCATATCAAAAAGGGAAGTTCCTTTAATGCTCTAGCTAAACACATAAAAGAAACTAGTATAGAGCATCAATTTACTTTTAGACTGATAGATAGGTATTTTGAAACTATAAGGGGTGGTGACACTAAGACACAAACAGAGAATCTGGAAATAAAATGGATAGTTAGATTGAGAGCTACAAACAAAAAGTTCACGGACGCAGGACAACGTGCACGGTCCCAGAAAGCCAATAAAGTCCAAAGAAACGAACCAGCACGTAAGGATTGCTCTTGACAAAAATGTATTTAATTAAAAAACATCCTCAATATAATGGCAGTACACCATTATAGAAACAAACCGGTTTTGGCTCTGACCAAGCCTTTATCAATGCACAGAATTGAAACATTTGAAAAATCTCACCACCACTTTGGTGCTATACTTATAGTCCCCATTTTAAAGAGACATGCACCATAATTAACAAAACATAACATCCTTCCATATAAAATATATGAAAAGAAAGGGAACAACCATTGAAAAAATAAATATATCATAATATATATCGCAATTTGTATATATATGACATTATAAGGGAAATATAAAAGAATATAAAAAATATATAATGACATAATGTCCATTTTTATGTTAATTAAATATTTCCCTGAATAAATAGTATTCAATGTGTCCCGAATTCAGAAGTCTATTTGAAAAAATTCTTATGGTACATGTTAATTATGTCCACTGAAGTGTAACGTGTCTATGTGTCCATCAAACCTATATATGACTGGATCGTCATATCCTAACTATTCTGATATATTTAATCCGGGTCTGAATAAACCCCCCAATTTTATAATCCACATATTTTCCATTTTGTTGAGTATCCTGTGCCATCCAGCTTTAAAACTTCTGTGTGATACTATCCTATCTATAACTACAAATTTGAAAACAGCAGATGGGTGTTCAGTAGTATGTTTAGACAATGCATTGACAATACGTTTATTTCTAATAGCACTCATGTGTTCAGCTATTCTGAATTTCACTGGTCTAGATGTCTGTCCAATGTAAAAGGCAGAACAGGTGCAGGTTGCCAAATAAACAACCCAATCCGAACTGCAATTGGCAAAAATCCTAATCTCAAAATTTTTGGAGTATTTTTGCTTGTAAATTCTCTTGTTTTTATTAAGTGTTGACAAGCATTACAATGGCCACAAGGAAAACAGCCTGTTAATATATCCCCAAATAGAGTTGTTTGTTGTGGAGAGCTAGGAATATATCTTTTGTAATTGGTGAAATATGAATTCATATTCCGTCCTCTTCGATAAGAGAACAAACATTGATCAGACAACGTGCTGCTAAGAATGTCATGTGATAAAAGGATCCCCCAGTGTTGGTTAATAATATCCCTAAAATGGTCAGTGTTGGTGCCATAAGTAGTAACTAACCGTAAAGGTTGATTAGTTTTCTGCCTCAAAGAGTCACTGTCTATTGATTTGTAATGCAACAATTCCTTGCGTGTTAACCTATTGGTTTGTTCCAAAACATTTGAAAGATGGTAAGGGTTGTAGCCACGTTTAGAAAACCTATTAGACAAGTCAAGGCTGGATTTTGCATATTCCTGTTCAGAAGAGCAGATCCGTCTAATTCTCATAAATTGAGATTTTGGGATGTTGCGGATGATGTGGCGTGGGTGGGAACTATGGGTATGTAATAACATGTTATATTCCGGAAATTTTCGGTAAACGGAAGCAGCCAAAGTATTATCCTAAAGTCCGGTGACCCTAACATCCAGAAATACAATGTTGGAATGCTCAATATTAGCAGTAAACTTGATACCAAAAGAATTATTATTCAAGTAAGCTACAAACTGAGATAATCCTTCCCTATCACCACGCCACACCATCCAGCAATCATCTAGGTATCTGCGCCAGATGTCCAGATGATGTATATATAGATTGTGCTGAACATCATATATAAATGTAGCCTCATAATACCCCATAAACAGATCTGCATATATGGGTGCAAACGAAGCACCCATAGCCGTTCCCTTGATTTGCCAATAGGCCTTTCCCTGATAGTAAAAAATGTTTTTACGTAGCACCATTTCTGTTAGCTTGATCAGAAAGTTGTTGAAACCTATAGAGTAAAGGTTGGATTTATATAACCAATAAGAAACTGCAAGAATTCCTAGGTCATGTGGAATACTTGTATATAACGAAGCCACATCCAACGTGCAAAGCAGCCAATTGGATTCCAGTTGGGAATCGTTAATAATATTAAGGAATTCCATAGTATCCTTAATACGAGATCGAATAAGAATCAGCAGTGGTTTCAGATAATATGTAAGGAAGGCTGACTATGGACATGGCCTGAATGTGCCATTGAGACCTTTTTTAAAAAATAGAGCCTTGCGTAGATAGTCATTTAGTTATTGAATTGTTGACTGTGCACATTTATGCAAGTATTGTATAAACTATGATATTTATTGAAGTTGTATTTATGTTGTTTTTATGTATGTATATAGATATATGTTTATGGGAAATATTTATGTATTTATACTATTTATGGCTTCATATGTGTCATGAAAATAAGGATAGGAATTTTTATAAAGTTGATATTTTATTTTTTAATTTAAAATTTTATATACCTTTAAGCTTTTTATTAGTTAATTAAGTGATGCATAGTATAAATATGGGTGTGTTGCTAGTTCTTGTATACACCTGAAGAAGCCAGTTGGTGAAAGTGATTGTGTGTGTTTTAAGAATAAAGCTTTTTGGAAGAGACCTGCAGCCTGCCTCTGTTCATCTACATCGTTGTTTTTATTTTTTGCACTCTGATGTACCTGGTTATCCTAGTGACTTTGTTTTGTTTCTGTGGAAGATTTATTATTTATTTATTATTTAATTATTTAGTTGACATTTTTTGACCAGGAAAGTCGGACTGGGTTAAGAACTCATTTTCAGTGGAGGCCTGGGGAGAATAGCTCCACAAAGTGACAAAAATTCAGCAAAGTTCAGATGTTAAAAAATAAATCATAAAAGTATAAAATACAGAGAAAAATTACTGAGAAACTTCTGTAGAGTACAAATTTGACAGCATATAAGTACAGTGACATGGACTAAAGCTAAATGTCAAAACTTCATTATTGTCTCTTTTGGAAATATGAGTATGACATAGTAAATATACCCCTAAGTGTTGACTCAGCAGCTAGGGAATTGGTAACTAATGTGGACAGTTGACCCCAAATTCTAGTAGGACTAGATCAAGATGAAGCAAATGTGGGGACATCCTGTAAAATTAGAAACAGCTTCAACTTGGTTTTACAAATGCAGCACCCTGTTAAACAGAGTAAAGATGGTGGCACAGTGGTGTAGCGGTTAACATTATCACCACACAGCAAGAGGTTTTCCAGTTTTGTTCTCTGCTGGGGTGACTTCTGTGTGGAGTTTGCATGTCCTCCCTGAATTCACATGGGCTTCCTCCTACATTCCAAAGACATGCATCTGGAGCATTTCTTCCTGGGCCTCAGCTAAAAATAGGCTCTGTCTCAGTCAGACTTTCTCAGTAAACAAATGTTAAAAAAAAATGTCAGTTTATTTCATGTAAAGTGTACTAGTCATGTAAAGGCAGACTATAAACTAAGCAGAAAATATGATAGCAACTTGCAGACAAAACATATCAAGCAAATGCAAGAACATTCTTTAAAACTGGGGACAGTTTAAAATGTGCTTCATACAATATACCAATTTATTCATTACACATTCACACTAGCCATTAATGCCCAACTTTAAAGTGATCACCAGTTAATTTCATCACAACATAGCTAGGCACCCCCTCCCAAGAAAAAAAACATAAATATTCCAATTTATTTCTAATGCATATGCACTAGCCAGTCCTTAACACCAAACTTTAAACTGAGCAAATGAAGAGGATAAGTCCCATACCACAACTAGCCCCCTCACCCAAAAAATTCAATTTATTTCACACAAATGCACACTAGCCAGCCTTTAAAATAATATGAAAAGGACAAAGTTACTGCCACCTGCCAAAAAAAAACATACATATTCAGATATATTCACATAAATACACCTTAAGTGTGGAATGCTACTCAAGTTTGAAGTGACAAACTTCATGACACCCATGCAGATGGGAGCTGAAAGTTTGACTGCTGAATCCCATACTCAGGAACTGTATGAGCACATCCACTCGTGAATGAATCGTGCCATCCCAAAGAGAACCAAGATGCTCTCCTCCAAAAACAGGAAACCAATCTGGTGGCCCCCTGCCATCAACTAATCTAAGAAGGGTGGAGAAAGCCAAACACACTCTGGCTAGGCTTGTAAATGCCCTAGGGCAGATAGCCTAGTATCAACCTATGAACCTGTGAAATGTATAGAATGTTAATACACTCTACTACAAGAGCACATGCCTTAGTAAGGCAACAATATACATAGCATCATCCCATGCCAACAGTCCTCAGGAGGCATATTACTACAACTGTTATGGAAGAAATATTTAATCATATGGCAACCAATACAATACATCAAATCTCAGATTGGAATACACTGCTGTAGGGCTACTGTATATCCACTTCTCAACACAGCACATGTGGATAACAGCAACATTGACATGGGCAATGTACATAGAGTTAAGGACATTACTAGGCTAACAGCCAACATCACATAAAATCATAGCCATTATTCTAGCCTTTAAACCAAAATCAATATATTCATATGATGAAATGTGCTATGGATACATGTATATATGTGTATGTATTTGATTATATTACACAGTGCCTCTGTCCATACATGACATGTGTGCAAGCCCATGACAGAATTACAATCACACATCCAATGGTTTGCAGATGGCTTGATGAGGGTTATAAAAGAGCTGTGCTTCACAATGTATGTATGCATCTTTGAGATTATCACATCCTCCTGTATTCTGCAGGAAAGATATTATGTCAACATGGGGAAAAAGGGGATGTTAGATTCATGGAGCTATGTTAAAGGATCTCATGAGTGGGATTAAAATGAAAAAAAGATTCAAAACATCATATACTTGCCAAAATATACCACCAACCACACACACAGTAGTTGAGTGAAGTCAGTTGAACATTAGGCCTGTGTATGTATACAAATTTAATTCCATACAACACTACAGTAGCACCACCACAGATGTCTGACTTTACATTGTCACAGTGCACTTTATAGAGAATGATTTTTTTATTTTTTTTATTTTACATTTGTTGACCGGGATAGTCCGACTGGATGCATATCCATTTTCAGCGGAGGCCCGGGAGAAAAGCTCCAAGAGTAAGCAGATACAGCATTACATAATACCAGCATTACATATTACAAACAGATTATTTACAGAGATTACATAAGTAAGCAAGTTAAACAAGTTCAACAGGTTAAAGTTAGTCCTGAGCACAAGTCAGGATTAAATTAAATTACACAGTAAACTGGTTAGCAGATTTTTACACATTCGAGTTAGCCAGGCTTGATACATTGACATAGCCAGTTAAGTGACAAATGTTGTTTGACTCTAGTTTTAAATTGACCTAAGGTGGAAAGTAAGGTAATATCAGCTGGAAGTGAGTTCCAGGATCTACTTACAGAGTTTGCAAAAAGCGAATCACTGGCCGTGTTATTAATTTTGCTAGTCTGAATTAGTAGTTTGTTAGAGGATCGAAGTGGTCTAGGATTGTTATAGGGGGTGATAATATTTTTAAGTGCATGAGTATTGTCCAGATTATAGAGGATTTTATAGGCCATAATCAGTTGGTTATACTGGATTAGGCTAGGTAGTTCAAGCCAACCAAGCTGATTTAGATTGATGCAATGATGTGTCCTAAAAGGCAGCCCAGTGGCAAACCTGGCAATGTCTGTTAAGGACAGTCTTGTTCAAATTCGAGAGTAGAGAGGATGCATACAGAAGGGTTGAAAGAAGGTGAGAGCGAGCTATGGCAATTTTAGCTGGAGGGGTTAGGAAGGCTTTTATTCTGTAAAGTGACCCTAGTTTTTTATTGATGGTTTTGATAGTTCGGTTAACATGTATGTCAAATTTGAGATTATTGTCTATGATGACACCTAATAGTTTTGTAGATGGGTCAGGGGAGATTATTGTGCCATCATTTGATTTTATGGTAAAGGTGAAAGCGGTAGACCTACGTGTTGGTGAAAATAACAGCATTTTAGTTTTATTGGGATTTAGGATCAGATGATGTTCAGAAAGCCAGTTTTCTATTGTATTAAAGGTGGTCTGGGTAGCTGACCATAACTCTACTGGAGATGTGGCTGAGCAAATCAGAGTAGAGTCATCAGCATATTGGATACAGCTGACTTTTGGGATGACAGTATAAAGGTCATTAATGAAGATGGAGAACAGCAAGGGCCCAAGTACAGAGCCTTGTGGTATTCCAAGGGTGTTAGGTAGAAGGTTAGAGAGTTTGTTCTGCCAGAGGACAGCCTGCTGTCGACCATTCAGGTAGGATTGAAACCATTGGAGGGCTCCAGTATCTAGACAGAATGTTTGCAGGGTGTGGATTAAAAGCTGGTGATCAACCATATCGAATGCCTTGGAAAGATCCAAAAAGACGGCTGAGGATATATAATTATTGTTGCGATTATGGTTTATGGTGTTAGTAAAGGCTAGGAGGGCTGAAGTAGTGCTGTGATGAGAACGGAAGCCATGCTGAGTGTCTGCCATAAGGCGATTTTGGATTAGGTGGTGCATGAATTGTCTATGAATACATTTTTCCATAATCTTTGCAAGTGGAGAAAGTATAACTATTGGCCTATAATTGGAAAATTCAGTAGAGCTGCCTCCTTTGTGAAGTGGGATTACATAGGATATTTTCCAGATGGTGGGAATTTTAGCTTCTACTATGGTTCGATTGATTAGTGTTGAGACAGGGTAAGCAATAGCATCAGCTGATTTTTGTAGGTACTCTGCAGAGAGTTGATCAGCAGAAAGTGTAGTGGGTTTTAATTTTTTGATCAAGGTACGGATAAGTGAAGTGGTGACTGGTTGGAAGCTGAACGCAAGTAAGTTTCTAGGGGTGCTACTTTCAGGACCAGGGGAGCTAGGAGGTAGTTGGCTAGCTAGGGCTTGAATTGTCTCAGTAAAGAATTGGTTAAAACTATCAGAAACATCTTCAGGGAGGGGCGTGGCCATGGATGAACACAGGATAGCAGCAGATTTCTTCAGCTCCACCAATTTCATTACACTGGCAGGAATTAATTACTTAAAAAATTAATTTTTGAAGTAATTTTCTTTCTAAATATGTTTGTTTTATATAGTTCTTGAACTATATCTAAAAAAGAAAGGAAATTTTAACAATATTCCTGTCAGAAATCACTTTGGAAATTTTCCTGTCAGTTTATCAGTCTGAAATGAGTTCCAGTAAGACAAATTCTCAAGACTCCAGCATCAAGAAAGAACTTCATTCTCTGATAACTATAATCCAGCAACTTACTGCTAAGATGGATAAAATGGATACTAAAATAGATACCTTCATAGAAAAAACTACAAAACAAATAGACTTGTTACATATAGACCTGCAACAACAGAAGATCCAAATGACAGACATAGAAGAAGCTGTGAATGACATGGAAAATAGAATCCAAGAAGAGGAAATCAACATTGTGTTTCTGCTGAAACAAAATACACATTTACAAACAAAGCTGGATGACCTGGAAAATAGATCTAGGCAATAACATTAGATTTTGGACTGCAGAAAATATTGAAAGGTAACAATATTACTTTTTTTTAACAACATGGCTCCCTAAAACTTTAGACTTACCAGAAGCATTCTCACATAGATCTATAGCTAATACTAACTCTAACAAAAAATATCCTAGATCAGTTATAGTTAGATTTCTATCTTTTGATAAAGAGATGGTTCTTAAATCTGCTTGGGCTAAAGCTCCTGTTAAGATTAATGAGACAACTGTGCATTTTGACAATGACTATTCTTCCTTGGTAATAGCTAAAAGAAAAGTTTTTCTGCCACTAATAAGGGAGCTTAAAAAAAGCACAGTTTAAAACATACCTTCTGTTTCCTGCCAAGCTAAAAATCTTCCTTCCTGATGGTCCTAAAATTTTTGATGACTTAGACTCTGCTTTACTGTTTATCAAAAAAATAAGATTTTGGATAAAATAGAGAAAATGGAATGGGCTAGTCCTTCATTAAAGAGACTGGCAACTGAAACTTCATGGAAGACTTCAGAGAAGAAGAAGAGACTAAAAAACTAATGATTTGTTCTATGTTTTTTTCTTTTTTTCTCTCATCATGTTACTTCATTATTAATCTTTTTAAATATAGTTCCTGCATTTCCAGAAAGCCACAAATATTCTGAAAAAGATTTAATCAAAGTTATTCTCTGTGTGCAAAGAAATGTTTTGTTTCATAACCAGTCAAAATATCTGAGGAACTAATAACAAGCTATTATTCAATTTGTTTCTCTTTCTGAAAAAGAAGTAAGGTCAGTAATTTGATACATTTTTTCTTTTTTTTCTCCTTTTCTTCTTTTCTTTGTTTAAACAATGACATTCTATTTAGATTATGTAGTGGGTAAAGGGTGGGGGAGGGCAGGGAGAGAAGAGTAATGAAAATATGATAAATGGAATAATAACATATTTATTCCTTGTAAAAAAGTTTATATGTTCTTCAAATGCTATTCCTAATTATACTTTCTTGATTATACTGCTTATGCTTGTTTGTAAATAATCTGTCATGCTTTAACTAATAATAATTAGAACTAAATAATAGTAAACAATATGTTTTATTTTTAACTCTATTAATATAAACAGTAAGTAATATTCCATTGTATATACTTCTTATAGCTTTCACTTACATTTTTTATTTCTGCTTTACACTCTTTTATTTTCTACTCTCTTTTTCTTTTTTATTCTTTCTCTTTATTTTTTCATATTAATATATAGAAATGCTTTTGATCATATAGACACAGTAAATAATAAGATTTGCATAAAAATTGAGTTGGGACAAAAATATTGAGTTTTATTACTTATTAATAACTTTGGGCTTAATTTCACTTACATAGAGGCTGTAATAACCTGTAAAATACATTGGTTTTGTGATGTTTAGATCCATCTACACTGCTAGACGAATGCTTGGCACTAGCTTTTAACAAGTTTCCCGCCAAAATGTTAAGAGACAATCTGGGATGTGGGCTACCTCATGAACAGTGTCCTCGAGTTGTTTTAAAAGCTTCAACTCTCAGAATTCTCACAGAGAAGCTGAAAGCAGTCGATTTGACCTTTGACCCAGATATCACACTGACACATCGCAGATTCAGGAAGAACACTCTACCAGGAAGTAGAACTGATGCAAATGCGACTATGTGAAGGAAAATGAACTCTTTAACATTTAAATGTGAGTTATTTTATATAATTACTTAAATATCTATGTTATAATTCATAAAATATGTCAGTTATAATTATTTTAAATGATGCAGTTTCTTGTAGTAAGTAAATGTCTTATTTTAGAAGGCATAGAAAATGAAACATTTATTCAAGTGTTTTTGAAAATCTATTTGACTGCAGCATACTAATCTGTGTTAAAAACTTATGTTCCAAACATATACATTACTATAACTCATTTAATTCATCTGATTGACAAGCATAAATAACTTTATAACTCTATTCTGGAAGAAATTGTCATGTGATATATTTTAAAGCAGTAGTCTAGACATACAAAATACAGATGGCTTTTTTTTACAATAATGCAAGTGTTTCTGAGAATTTGCATAACTATGCAGTACGATTTATAACAATTTCTATAAATATAATATTTTATTCTATTGACAATAATGAGTATAAGTAAAATGCTCATATACAAGCAATTCAATGTTTTTAGCTGTTGACTGCATTTACATGACAGAAAATAGATGCATCTTAATATATGTAATGTCTGAACCATATTAGCCAAAGTTTTTGATTTAAATGAATGTTAGAACTTATTTTTACATACTTTGAATAAATTAATATGTAAATATGCCTTCCTTTTTCTCTCTCTCTCTCTCTCTCTCTCTTTCTTTCTTCTCTCTCTCCCTCTTTCTTTTATTTCTCTCTCTCCTTTTGGTTCCTAATATCAAGATTATTTGAATGCTATTTGAATACATGTGTATTATATTACATAGATGTATATAGTAGTATGAATAGTTTTTTTTTTAAAAAAGTTTATTTTAGTTTATATGATGCTGTTTTATCAAATGTGTAGTCTTGTCTTGCTAGATAATTGAAAGCTGTTAATTTAAGTTAAATATAACCAGTATTAAATTGATAAGGTGGTAGCTGAGGTACTGCTGCTTAGGGTAGGGGGTTAACTTGAGTGCTAAATACTACTCTAAGTTGAAGTTTTTAACTCCAGGCTGGATGCAAGGTTTAATCCTTACATTATTTTCACTTGTTCATTGTTATATGTATATAGTTTTGACATCCGCAATATATTTTGTACACTCATTGTCACTACAAACAAAATTGAATCCTATACAAAATCCCATAAGAGATTCAATAAATACAGCTATATTTAAAGGTACAACTAAAGGAGGAGATGTAACATTACTTATGTTGTTAATTGTTATTTTGATCATAAGATTCTTAAGTTTTAAAAATGCCAAATGACATCTTTAAAAGGAATTTCTTTAAACATTAATGGATTGAATAATCCATGTAAACTAATAAGATACATTAATTTATATAAGGCCAACTTAGTCTTCCTGCAAGAAACCCATCTCTTGAAAAAAGATATTGATAAACTAGCCACAAACAAATATACAGTATTGGTTAGTTCAGAGCACACTCAGAAAAAAAGAGGAGTGGCTATTTTATGGAATAAAAGTATGCCCATTCCTAAAACCATTAAGTCTTATCAGGATGACAAAGGAATGTTTTGTATGGTTACAATACAAATTAATGGGAAGACTTACACTTTAATTAATGTATATTGGATACCTGGAATTGGTATTAATACAGTGAAACATCATCTTGATAAGATCATATCATTCTCTATAGGAGATATTATTTTAGCTGGTGACTTTAATTGTATACTACATGAAAGTGATACTACCACTATAGGAAAAGAAGAATTACATCTAATGCAAAACATTTAAATGATTTTGCTAATTCTTATAATTTGAATGATATTAATAATCAGATAGATTCAAAATCATTACCATACACCTTTTTCTAACAGATACAAAACTTATTCAAAAATAGATAGGGTCTTTATTTCTAACCAGATGGTAACAGATTTAATTAATTCCAAAATCATTTCATGTCCTATATCTGATCATAATTCAATTGTTTTGAATTCATGATAAAAATACTCATAATGTTCAGATCAAAAGGATACCAGCATACTTAACTCAACTAAAAGACTATAAAGAATATATACTTTCAGAAGTAAAACATTTTTAGACATAAATAATACTCCTGAAGTCTCCATTGTCTATGTTTGGGATGCCTTAAAATCATATCTATATGGACAAAGTATCAGATGGTATAATAATAAAAGGAAATCTTGGGATAAGGAATTGTTAGATATTCAAAGTAAATTAGACTCATAAACATAATAATAAAGAAAATATTATGGACAAGAAAGTTATTGAAGAAATAAACAAACTAAATGAGAAATACAAAGAAATTTTAACTCATAAAGTTAAAATAACTTTAGAGAAATACAAGTTTTGTCTTATTCAATAAGCCCCAAATACTTACATAGACTTAAAAATAAAACAAAAGGTTGAATAAACAAAACCATATCAAAGAAATCTTTTCTCTAAGGAAAAAGAAGAATGTTTCTAGTATACCAGAAATACTAGATGAATTTAGAAATCACTTTCACAAAATTAACCATAATAACATTAACATGGAACCTAAAGAAAAATAAAGGAGTTTATAACCACAAACATGAATAAAAGCTTAATAAACAACAGATTAAACTATTGGACAAAAGTATTTCATATACAGAGGTTATTACACAAATAAATAAGCTTAAATCAAACAAAGCACCGGGTAATGATGGTATTATACCAGAGATATATAAAATCCTTTCTAAAAGTACATATTCATTAATACATAAGGTTTTTATTTTGGCCCAAACTGAGTTAATAACCCCCCATCTTGGCAATATACATTTATTTCGCCAATTTTAAAACCTAATAAAGATCTAACTAGATGTACTTCATATCGCCCATCTCATTACTTAATGTTGATTAAAAAATGTTTATGAGTATTTTTGCTGATAGTGTGAAGACAATCATCCCGGGCATTATAGATATAGATCAGACAGGCTTCATTGTAAATAGAAATACTTTTGATATTATAAGAAGAACTTTAACATTAATTGATTTTGCAAATAGGAAAAAGAAAGATTTAACACTTATTAGTCTTGATATAAGTTCAGCATTTGATTCAGTAAGTTGGGACTATCTATTTACCTTACTGAAGTGCACAAACTTCTCAGATGCATTTGTAAATCTAATTGAGCATTTATACAAAGGAGCATTGGCTTATATTAAGGTAGGAACATATGTTTCACAAAAATACCCATTTTAAAGGTACAAAACAAGGATGTCCACTTTCTCCACTATTATTCACTTTAGTAATGGAGCCTTGGGCTAATTTGATCAGAAACAGTACTGACATAGAGGGTTTTGAAATAGATGAAAATACAACATCCAAAATTCAACTTTTTGCAGATGATGTTCTAATTACATCAGCAGGATCTAATTCTTCTATGCAGTCTCTATTTGATAAAATGATGAATTTTAAAAGTATTTCTGGTTTAATATTCAATGAAGAAAAAACTAAAATACTACCTATATATACACGAAAAAATATTCTCATTAGTGATTTTACTAAATATGTACCCAATTTAGGTCAGATAACTTATTTAGGTATAGTGCTATCTAAAGATATTAAATATATTATATATAATAATTATAATACCTGTTTTCTTAATATACAAAATCTTTTTAATACCTGGAATAATATGTTTTTTACTATGGAGGAGAGACTTACAATTATTAAAATGATAATATTCCCCAAGATTTTATACTTAATACAATCAATAATACTTCCACCTACAAAAATAATTATCAAGAAACTGAATACACTAATGTTAAATTTCCTATGGGCACCTAATAGACCTAGGATTGCATTAAAGAAACATACTAATAGCTGTTCTCAAGGGGATATTTCTTTTCCAGACTTTAATTTATATACTATCTCTTCTATTGTAAAAGTTATTACTTTATTAATAGATCAGTCATATGTCAAAATGGAAAGATTATTGGGAGCTAATTAGTATGCACTTCATGAAAATCTCCTTAACACATAAAAATATGATTGTAAATAACTCCATGTTATGGTTACTAAAGGAATTTTGTACTTCACCTATTACACCTAAACATATGGTTTGTTACCCATTAAATATTATTAGCTATCGTAACTTTATATTCATGCACCCTAAATATAGGGAATGGAATTTTATTATATTCCCTATAATGTATACTCAGGGTATGCTTTTGTCATCTACTTCTGAAGGAACTCATTTAGCTATAGATAATGATCTAAAGTACTGGTATCAGTTGATATCTGATAATAAAGTTAAAATCTAGATTTTTTAAAACAAGAATTTGATCTAAGAGAAACTTGCTGGTTAGAGGTTCAGACCTTTAGACAACATCTCATTGATAAAATAGATCTAATGTCTATAACAGTTAAAGAATCTATTCCAACACTGATTGATTACTTGATATTAAATTTACAACATAAAGTTTCTGATAAAGGTAAACTTTCATACATACATAAAATTATCAGACAAGAAACTTTTACAGTGTAGATACATATTGGAATTATTTCACTTCTATTAATGGGGACCCACCAAATCAACAAGATAAACAATATATATTGGAATCTGCCTATAGAACTACGTCTTCCATTGTCTGGAGACTTTATACATGGAAATTTTACATAGATCTTTTTATACACCTTTGATGATGAATAAAATAAATAATAAAGATAATCTATGTAAGAGATGTAATGTAGAAATTAATGCTGGCTGGGCTCATATGTTTTATGACTGTATAAAATTGAAAGAATACTGGAAGTCAATTAATGAATTTTGCAGGCTCTTTTACAGATAATTTCATTATTTCTAAATCTCTTATATTATTCAACACACCTGTACCTCAAAGTGTTAAAAGGTTAAGCTTCCCTTGTTATGGTCTATTCTAGCAGTGGCTAGGAAAATAATAACCAGAAATTGGATTTCAGATACACCTCCTTCATTCAATGAATTTAAAAATGTTATGAATATAGTGTGCCATATGGAAATAAACACAATTAGGTCAAGAACAACTAAAAAAACATCTTATTATATTGTATGGGATAATTTACAAAATTTGTTAAAAAAATCCTAATTTCAATAGCATGGTATTTTAGTTTAATTAATTGATCTGATTGTAGTGGATGTCTTTGTAAATACTTTAGTTGTTTTGTTGAATGTTATAATCATATCTATTTTTAATTACTTGTATAAAATTGTTATGATATTTCTCTTGTATGTTAAAACAATAAACCTGTTTTGAAAAAAAAAAGAAACATCTTCAGGGGTTTTATCAATAGTAGCAGCAGGGATTGGGGTTGAAGTTTGTCCAGGATGTAGTAGATTATTTAAACCTGCCCAAAACTTCTGAGGGTTATTTTGATTTACTGTCTGTAAATTACAGTAGTATTGTTTTTTGTCTTGTAAAATTGATTTTTTGGTTTCGTTCCTGGATTGCCTGTATTTAATGTGATCTCAAGGGTCTTTAGAAGAACGCCATAAAGCCCATGCTTTGTTTCTAAGGGTAATTTTGAGTTTAGACTCTATAGAAAGCCATGGTGCAGTTTTTGCCTTGGTTCTCTTTGAATGAATAGGTGCATGCAAATCAAGGATCTCAAGGAATTTGTTGTTAAAGTATGCTACTGCTTCCTCTAAGGGGAGGTGTTTTAGAATAAACCAATTACATGAGTTTAGTTCTTGTTGGAATTTGGCAGGGTCAAAGTTTTTATTGTTTCTAACCTTTCTGAGTAAGGGTTGTTGGGAGTTAATGGTTTTGTGCTTAATTACATATGTGAGAAGGTGATCACTTAGGCCATTAAGGAGGGTACCAGAGGTGTACAGTTGGGGATGACTGTTTATGAGTACCCAGTCAAGTATACTTTCTTTTTGGTTGGGTTTACCTACCCTGGTAGGGGTGGATATGATTTGTGTAAATGCATGCAGGTTAATATGGGTGGTTGGGGATTCTAAGGAACAGGTGCCCAAGTCTATGTTAAAGTCTCCAAGTAGTAGTATTTCTTGGGGGTAGTGACATGATAACCAGTGCAGGATATCTTCAAATGTAGATATATTGTTACCTGGGGGAATGTGCATACAAATGATATTAATGCATTTATTTTTATTAAGTTGCAATTTGGTGGCAAGAATCTCAGAGTTATTAATCTGAGGAGGTTGTATTACATCTATGGTGACATTCAACTCAGATTTATAGAGTACAGCTACCCCATCCCCCTTCCTCGAAGCATGATCCAGCCTGTGTATGTTGTACCCAGGTGGTAACACTTCATTGTCTTTAGTGTTAGGTTTTAACCAGGTTTCAGATAAACAGAGAATCTAAGGGGAGTGGACATCCATGCAATTCCTGTACCTTGTTATTAATGCTTCTAATATTGAGATGACAGACTAGGAGAGAGTTAGTTGGCCTATAAATTGTAGGTTTGTAGCTTAGATTACAAGTAGAGGGGGTATGAGTATCTGAAGTGAGTGGGCCAGGGTTGGGGTGAATATCACCACCAAGTATTAGGTTGAGTCTATACTTGGTGACGAACTTCATGAATTGGTTTATTAGTTTGTGGTAGTGTTTGGATCTAGAGCTAATGTGCCTGGGGTTGAGATGTTGATAGACTGAACAAGATGTTGGATAGGATCTGGTACTGTAAGTATGGTTGAAGGTGGAAGGATTTACAGCTGGGGTGATAGTATGGCCTTTTGGGACCTGAAATCCCGTAAGAAACTGGTTTTCATACAAGGTAAGGAGGTATGGTGTGAACAAGAGGGGTGTGAACAAGAGGGGTAGTAAAGAGGAGTATATCATTATATGTGATTCAGCTAGTGAGTGAAGGAACTGTTTTACCTGGTGATGCAATACCAGAAGATAGAGTGGTGAGGTAAAGGTACTGGAAGGGGGGAAGGGAGAATGCCAGATGAAAGCTAATAGGTGCTATTAAATGTAGGTAGTAGAATAGGGGTGGGTGGAATTATCCCATATGAAAGCAGATAGGATCTAGAAAGTGGGGGAGTGGCTATAGTACTATAAATTTAGAGGTACTGGGGGCGGGAGGTAATTGGGGGCAGGGAGGGGAGCGAAGAGAGCCCGAGCGTAGTGAGGGCGAACGTAGCGGGGCTATTGCAGTTTACAAGGTTTCCTGAGGTGTCCTAAAGCTATAAGGTAAGTATTACAGCTCTAATGCAAGAGTCAATTTAATGCTTTTTGTGTAACCTACTCTGTTTAAATGTTGAAAACAACTGATTGCAGTCCTGTAGACACCGTTTTGTAGGGAACTGTAGAGTTCAGTCTGTTTAAATGTTGAAAACAACTGATTGCAGTCCTGTAGACACCGTTTTGTAGGGAACTGTAGAGTTCAGTCTGTTTAAATGTTGAAAACAACTGATTGCAGTCCTGTAGATACCGTTTTGTAGGGAACTGTAGAGTTCAGTCTGTTTAAATGTTGAAAACAACTGATTGCAGTCCTGTAGACACCGTTTTGTAGGGAACTGTAGAGTTCAGTCTGTTTAAGTGTTGAAAACAACTGATTGCAGTCCTGTAGACACCGTTTTGTAGGGAACTGTAGAGTTCAGTCTGTTTAAATGTTGAAAACCACTGATTGCAGTCCTGTAGACACCGTTTTGTAGGGAACTGTAGAGTTCAGTCTGTTTAAATGTTGAAAACCACTGATTGCAGTCCTGTAGACACTGTTTTGTAGGGAACTGTAGAGTTCAGTCTGTTTAAATGTTGAAAACCACTGATTGCAGTCCTGTAGACACCGTTTTGTAGGGAACTGTAGAGTTCAGTCTGTTTAAATGTTGAAAACAACTGATTGCAGTCCTGTAGACACCGTTTTGTAGGGAACTGTAGAGTTCAGTCTGTTTAAATGTTGAAAACAACTGATTGCAGTCCTGTAGACACCATTTTGTAGGGAACTGTAGAGTTCAGTCTGTTTAAATGTTGAAAACAACTGATTGCAGTCCTGTAGACACCGTTTTGTAGGGAACTGTAGAGTTCAGACAAAGTC
>NC_056733.1:1355341687-1355459187 GCF_019279795.1 Protopterus annectens | reverse complement strand
TCCCTGCTTGCACCATTTCAGGTTATTGTAATGATACCTGCCTTGCTCCCCAGTGCATGGAATGCCAGTTTCTCTGGAAACAACCTTGGCTAGACTGTTCCAAGCCTCTGATTTGTATTGAGACCTAATATAGTCCCCCTGCAGCAGCCTATGACTGTAGCATCTTGTGAGGAGTGTAATGAATATTCTTTACTCCTCTACACCCCACCTTTGAGCCCTGAGTTGGACACCATCCTTGCCAGCTCTTACCATGTCTGTACAGGTCATCCAACAATAGTTATAATGTTTTCCTGCAAATTCACAACATCACATTTTATGGTCAGCGAGCAAACCCCACAACCATGCAAACCATGTCTTTACAATGTTGAGAGCAGAGCAACACTGCTAAATAAAGACAAAGGCAGTTTATGATGGGAAAAGTGGCATTTGGCAATAATTTATGGCTTTTCTGCTGCTATACCTGTTAAATAACTTGACTTTTGATACATGAACTGGGGGATATAAATTGTATGACTTCACACATATTTTGTAGGGTCTTACACACTGATAAAAGTAATTTGTACAATGTTGGATTCAAATTTATGTAAAATAGAGACTACATATTCTTCCAAATAGGTGTTTTTTCTTCATTGCTACTGAGGAAGTGATTGCCATACATGCTTGTTAATTATACAGAAACATTAAGGAGTGAATGGTGCTTCACTTCAGTTAACCATGTAAGTGTGTGATCTGACAAGGTCCTGGTTTATGTACTCTCATGTGTGATGCATGAGTGCTATATGACAATATACTGAAAATGTATATACTTTTATTAGCCTCAGGTTAGATTCCGAACCAGATCACTTAATACAGTCTGTTTTTTAGCTGTACTTGTGTTATGTGAGTTGTATAGATGACTAGCAGTAAATCCATCCCAGGGCAGAATTATTTTTGTAATTACAGACACATAATTGTCAGGATACCCTCAGTCACATATATAATTCATATGATATCCACTGCTATACATAGTTATTGGCATAAATAATTATCTTTATATTGATTTTATGTAAATTTAAGTGGAACAGCATTAATAAAAACAGGAGTGCAATGGATTAGAACCCTAGATCACCTCTACTATGGCCATGAATGTACACCTGTTGCCACAGTGAAAGCTAGGCAGCAGGTATATTTTTTAGACTCTTTATTGGCCAGTGTACTGACCACTGCACAATGCTGCTTACTACTTTTGCAAACAGGAAGGCATAACAAGTAATGATGTTTCATTTTTTCAAGTTACAATGCATCTTTTTTGTCTGCAGGTGTTATTTATGAATGCTGACCGCCACCCAATGCCGCTTAGAGTATTTGCATAAAGGAAGGCAAGACAAGTAACAATTTATCTTTTTTGAAAGTAACAATGTTTGTTTTTTGTCTGCAGCTGTATGACATGTTTGTGCACAGGTGAGCAATGTGCAAACAAGACAGGCAAAGGTTAAAATGCATTTTCTCTGTAAAAAAAACTACTTAATGTCATTTATGCTTAAAAAAATAATGTGGAGCTTGAACCATAGTCTATCTTATGTCCTGTGTGTCTCAATGTCTTTACAAGATGTGCTACACTCACAGCTGATTCACAGCTGTAATTTACGCTGTCCATATTATCCAAGCTGACATCAAATTTTAAATGCTCACACGTTTCACCTTGTAAGCCGCATGACACACAAATATTAATATTAAATAAAACATTTTAACTCAAGTTAAATAATTTTACATGTCTCTGGATTTGAAATGTGATACTAATGAAGCTACAAAACACAGTGGGAGTGTGTTATCTCTCCTTGCCACACACACATCACTTTGCAGCAGGAAAGCAAATCACATGCATTCAAGCAATTCCCATTTCTTCTACAGTATTACCAGGATATATACTTGTACATGCTCAGCTATTTGTACATGTGTGGCTTACATATTTATTGCAAGGAGTGATCACACAACCATTTATGAATATTTTAGCAGACTTAATGCATGCCAACCTCCAGGTCTCACTGACTGTGTCTATTGCGAGTGTATTAAATAATTATAAATGCAGATCTGTCTTCTTCTTGTATTGTGTTCAGTCTTCTCTTGTCTCTGCTGTAATCTCAGACATGCATTCTGCACATGCATTTTGTATCATTCTGTTTTAACTGTATGTTTAAAAGTACATGGCAGTGAAAAACTTTTATCAGCACAGGGAAGAGTGTTTGTCTACTGTTGAACTTAAATGATAAATGTGTGCGGTTTAGTTCCATTTAAAAGCTTGCTAAAGTTACTTCTGTAGTCTGTAAGTGTATCTTGAATGACACACCCAGTGCAGGGAAATTAGTCTGACTTGCTGTCATGTCTTCTTTCTCTCTCATATTAATCATTCACAGTTCCAATCCATTAGCAATTAACAGTGTTGTAGAGCCTGCAATATGTTTACTTTACTTCTGTTATACAAAGTGAAAAGTTTGGTAGTCAGGAATTCTAATGAGTTGATACCTCATTTGCATCTTCACCATGCTCAGAGGCCTAAATCTATACTATAAAAAGGTAACCATGTAGTTAGGGAACTTGAAGGTGAGGAGGTTTGTGCATTTGGACAAACTAGAAGATTGTTATTCCCTTTGATTTATCTGCAGACAGGGTTTCTAATTTTGCAAAAGTACACTTGTTTTCAGGTACATTCTAGATTTTGTAACATGTTACAAAGTAAATTATATATCCAGTAGAAAATGTAACTTTTATCTGTATGCACTTCTTATTGTTCATTGTTGGCATAGGCATTATTGGTAGGCATTTACATTTCTCATATAGACAGATTATTAACTTTCATCACAAGCATTATTGTTAAAATTGTTATTTTGCAATGTTCTATGTTATTGCAGAGAAGTGTAATGTATGTGCCACTGACACAGGCGTTATGCTTATGAGATGGTCCAGGGCCACCTCCAGGGGAGTGGTGGGCACAGTAAAAAGTAACTGGCATTCATAAATTGACATTTCTGTTGTAAATGTGTACATCTGATAATTGTGTTGAAAGCATATATACTAATTTAATTCTGTGGTATTCATTGGTTTGTACAAACCTTCATTTGTTTGCTGTGTTGCGGGTGGGAGAGCCACCTAATATTGTGTGTTGTGAGAACAAAAGTGTGTTTCAAGTGCTTTTCTCTTAAAAATGTGTAGACATCCTGATATTTCAATGAAAAACATAATACATTACTAAAGTAGTATTCTTTAGTTTGGACAAACATTGGTTTGTATGTGAGGGTGAGGTGGGACTACAAGATATCCTTCAGTTTTAATAACTGAAATGTGTGTTTCCAATGCTTAATGTTGACAAATGTGTATATAAGCAAGACTTTAGTTAAGCGATACTTATGTGTTGTATCCTTCACTGTTTTATGTCCTATAGGATTATGGCACCCAAGCTTACAAATCTACATATACCCCTTTCAGTGACTCAGAAAATGAAGTGATAATCCAGGTATTCAGGCTCTATAGCACCTTTCTAGTTGAGAGAAGGCATGCAGATATGGCTGCCAGAATGCAGATTTCTAACCAGTTAGTGAATAATGCCAATGCAGTAGGGGATTGCATCAGGACTTATTATCAAGTGCATCATCGGGCCACTATATGAAATCATCAGCCCCAGAGGAGAGCAGCTGCAGTTGCACATGAACAGCTGGCTACGGGTGAGGGAGCTGCTACAGAGCCTCCCCAACACTAAATGAAAAGTTCCTGCCCACTGTCAGAGAATCAGACAGCTCACTGAAAACTGCACACCAAAATGTGCTTGATGTCAGTGCTGATGTGCCTGGGAGGACAGCTGCATCCCAGGAGCAGCTTCCAGGTAAGCTTACATATGGCAAGATCTAGATTTGCTTATACAGTAAAATATAATTTGACTAATACTTCCTGGGGGGATTTTTTTAAATGTACCTACTGATAACTTAATAAACATACACATACTGCCCTCATAACTTAATAAACATATATGACATAGTTGCTCATTACACATGAGCTGTGAGTGGATGTGTCAGCCAAGTTTCAGTTAAAACTGTTCTTACCAGACATATAGGCAACTGTGTATTCACTGCTCTCCTGTGTTATTCCCATTGTGATGTTTAATTCGTGTCCTTCCCTTGCTTCATTTCTTGTAGGATCATCCTCCCTACCAAGTGTGGATTCATCAGCACATGGTAAGCAAAACATGTTTTTGCCTATTGGTGCAGCAGTTATCGTTGCCGCTTCACAACAAGAGGTTCTCCGGTTTGATCCTTGGCTGGGGTACCTTCTGTGTGGAGTCTGCATGTCCTCCCTGTGGTCGTGTGGGTTTCCTCCGGGTGCTCCAGTTTCTTCCCACATCCCAAAGGCATGCTGTAGGTCAATTGGACGCTCTAAAGTTGTCATAGGCATGAGTGCATGTGTGTGTGTGTGTGTGTGTGTGTGTGTGTGTGTGTGTGTGTGTGTGTGTGTGTGTGTGTGTGTGTGTGTGTGTGTGTGTATGTGTGTGTGTGTGTGTGTGTGTGTGTGTGTGTGTGTGTGTGTGTGTGTGTGTGTGTGTGTGTGCGTGTGTGTGTGTGTGCTTTCTGTGGAAAGTTGGGTGTCGGGCTGGCAACTCAACACTATAAAAAACTCCACTGCCAATCATGAGTGGACAAGGAGATCCACTGTGGCGACCCCTAACCAGGAAAAGCCGAAAGAAGAAGAAGAATAAGATGAGTATTCATCAGATATACTGTATGCATTTATCTGTATGTGTGAAGTTTGTGTACTGAGTGTCTGTATTGCTGTACCATCTGTGATAGTGGGACCAGTGTTAGTTTATCATAAAAATTGTAATATTTTCTGTAGTATAAATTTTGTTCCTATGTTTGCTACTTATTGTCACAGGTGATCCCTACAATGGTAGTTTAGAACTTGTACCATCTGATGTCAGATTATTGGTAGCCTCTGTTGATGATGGTGGCCAAACAGAAGCACAGTTGGGGGGTACAGAGGTTGAATCTGACAATGAGGTTGACATTTTGCCATCCACTGGATTTCTGTCAGACACAGTCAGTATGCCTATGCATGCCTATTCCATTGATCCATAAGATATTGGACAGGTGGAGGGTGAGACACTTGATCAGGGTAGAGTGGTTACTGAGGCTTCAGTGCCAGTTGACGCTGGCCATAGCTAAAGTGTGAGAAAGGTGCCACACAGGAAGGTTGTTAGGGGGTGCTCAGAGGAGGCCTACTGTCCACCCTCCATCTGATCTTGGCATATCATTTCATTACATGCCACTCTACATATGTTTAGGGCCATCATAGAGGCACAGGCACATTCCACTAGGACTTCAAGGAAATGCTTAGAATTATAAACATGTCACAGTATGACATGTATGACTGCCTCTACCATGTGGCTGATTCAGTGGATCGGATGAATGACATGATGGAACAAGCAGTATCCGTGATGGAATGTCTGCTGGTAGGGGACAGAATCCATGTGGATGCAGGTCAGCATCATTATCTGCTGTTAGGCAATGTGGCCATGCCCATTCATGCTCCCATAGTGGCAATACTTCAACTGCTTCATTAGTGGTTAAGGTGTCCACATCCAGACTTGGCAGACCACAAGGTCATGGTCCTGGGCATACTCATGAGGAGAGTGTAGATCAGTGTGTGTGATATACCTTTAAGAAACTTTCCAGTAAGTCAGCAGTGCATATAAGTACTAAGCACGTGCAAGCAAGAGTCCCATTTTGAGTGAGCAGCCATAGTATGAGCATGCATGTATGTAGTCAGTCAGTTAATTTGTTTAAGTTTAATGTTCTTGCCATCCATCCTGTTGTATTTATATACAATAAGCTTTTAAACAAACACCCAAGCCTCACCATCTTCTTAATGCACATAAGAAGAGTGACATGGTGTCCGAATGGAATCCAGAGTTACATCCATGAGACAACCAGTTAAAGGTGGAGGAATATACAAGAGTGGATTATCCCTACTGCTCAAGTGACTCACAAAACAGGTCAGAAACACATTCCAAGTACTAAAACTTGCTTAAATTATTTATTTTGCTATAAATATAACTCAAAGCATTCAGAACACTCAGAACATTTTTTTATTAAATGAAATGTCCGAAACTGCAACATATAGGGGTGGTAGTTGGCATAATGGTTAAGAGATTTACCTTACAGACACAAAGTGCAGCATTTGATTCTCACATGGAGTAACTGGCTAAGTTTAAAATGGTCCACAAGGGCAGTTAGCCTAGTACTAGTCTATTAACTTCTATATTGATAAAAATATTCAAAATGATTATGAAAATGTTTGAAACAATATCCAAATCACATAAAATGTACAAAAAGGGGAAAACAACCATATTTGTTTGCTATGTGTTACCTTTTTGTATTAACTAAAGCTATTCAAAGTATCCAAAGTGCGCAAAGTGTTTGCAAGTGTGTGCAGTGTTACAGTGCAGTTATTTTGCAAAGTACAGTTATTTCCAAGAATATTTCACAAATAACAGTTATTTCAAGGAATATTTCGCAGAGTATTGTATTTCACACACCTTATTGTGTATTTTTATATTCTTACAAGTTCCTGGTGTGTGTGATTGTTTATACATAATTACAAGGGCCAGTTTGCATTGTGTTTTGCTATAATCTGTGGGCATGGCAAAAAGATTTTGCAGACCCTCACCACTTGTGTTTGATAACAATACTGCAAAAAAATGGAGAGTGTTTGAGCAGGGATACAATATTTTCATACAGGCTGCTTTATCTGACAAAGATACACATGCAAAGACATTTATTCTGCTTAATTTTGTTGGTTCAGAGGTCATTGAAAGACAGTGTTCATTTGTGTATGAACCTGCTGTGTTTGCAGGGGAGGGGCAAGACCATTATATAGTGGTACTGGCTGAAAGAAGGGAAGACCCAGAGTGCTTAAAACATAAATTTAGAGAAACATGCAACCTCCAAATGAATATTACAATGGAAAGTCACTTATTTTACACAAGGGATCAAAAGACTGGTGAAACTTTTGCAGCATATATAACTGACTTGAGAAATAAGGCTAAAACACACAGATCTGAGAGTTGAGTTGATAAAGGACAGGCTTGTGTGTGGTATTAATAATGACACACTGAGGAAGATTTTGCTTCAAGACAATGATTTGGTGTTGAATAAGTCCATTTAGATTTGTCAGATATACTAGCTTACAGAAAAGCACACAAGTATGCTTACAAATGAGAATAGCTATGGAAGGCACCGTGACATGTGGTTAAAAGAAACAGATCCAAGCATGTGGCAGCTACTGCAAGTCCTGTAACAGTCCCTGAGAAACCCTGAGTATTTCCAGCAAATTCTAGAGCATGCTCAGTGAAGCATAAGGGTAAGTCAGCAAAGTCAAAACATGTGCCCCCACCCAGCTTCATAGTCAACTGTCGTAATTGTGGTGGAAATCATGAACCCAAAAGAGAAAAGTGCTTAGCTTCTGGCAGGGCCGGCCTTAGCTGATATGGAGCCCTAGGTGAAGTAGTGCTCCGGCACCCCTTAAGCCCCACCCACGTCATACTCATGAAACACCCCTACGAGCCACGCCCACAGGTAGGCCACTCCTAAAAAAAGCCACTCCAGTCATTCACTCCCCAAGAAAGCCAGTCCAGTCATATTTTTTTTTTAATTATTTAAATGCATAGAAGAAAGGATACCTTGCAATGTAGTTTAAACTACAAGTAAAGATGGAAATTTCCTTTAATAAACCTGTTTTATCTGTTGCTCCTTCACACATACTTTACTATAAAAGTTGTGTCTTCAGAAAATAGAAACCTATGTGCCTTAGTCCAAAGGGTTGCTTAGGTTAATCTAAACAGTTTAATTTACTCTGGGTAGGTGAGCAAACCTTACAGCTCAGGAAAGTAGAATAGCAACTTCTGCTCCCTGTGTACAGAAGCTTAAGCTAGAATAGAACAAACAAACAAACACAGATAGCCATTTGATAAATAATACAATGTTCCAATGAAAACAGGCTTAGCAGGAACAGTAAAATTCTATTCCAATGAAACTGCATGAAAAACCATATTTATAGAAAATGCATCTGATCAGTGGAGGATTAAGTTTACATTTGGGCTGTTTTCAAAACAGACTCCTTGCACACATTTTTACGGTCATGCATACATGTATTTGTTCTTCGATTCAGCTTCCTGATTGCATTAAATTATATTCCTTATGTAATACAGCACCACTTGTTAGAATGTGTTTTAAATTTGTAGTTTTAAGCATTCTTTTAATAAGCAAAGAAACAAAATGTATAAACCAATAATGACAAAACTATTCATTTCAGAAAATTTCAACCATAAAAGGCTACTCAGACTTCTGTCATTACAATCCACCAATATCACTCAATACAAACAATCTCTGCAGAAGAGAAATCATCTGAACAATTCCACATTAAAGAAATCTGTAACTAATGAAGAGATTGCCACTGGCAAACAACTTTACATCTAATGTTTCATCTGCAAATTCAGTGCCTGCTGCCCTTGAAGAATTCATTGCCTATATTACATTAAAAAATTGGTAAACTGGTAATACTGCAATAGGAAATTACTAAAACTGACAACAAGTTCATAGCTGCTAGACATCTCATACAAAGGAGACATACTTAGGAGTGTAGAACCCTTATCCGCCCTTAAAATGTAGATTCTGCTGTCTTTACTTTGTCATCGTTGTCATTACAAGAAACTCACCTAATTTTGGTACATGTATTGCAGTGATATAGGTACTTGAGTGAATAGTTTTGTGCAACTGGGGCTAAGAAGTTTCTTCAGAAGTATTGGGTTTTAAAGTGTCATATTGGAATGATATTCATTTAGTTTCCTATCATGCATTCATTTAGTTATGTCAGCCTGGTGACTCAGAAGTTATCATAGTTTAATATGTTGGCCTTTATATGCAGATCAGAGATAAACACTGTCACAACATGGGCACCATACAACAGCTCTCTTTCTTTCTGTCTCGCTCTCTCTATCTATATGTGCATCTTTATTTGTTTATATGCCCATTTATATTTCTCTGTGTGTCAGCATTTTTTGCAAAATGTTCTGCTGCTTTCATAGTTAATGTCATGGTAACAGAAACAGATGAGAACTGGGCTATAAATCCCTAGCTCTGCAACTTTCTATTTGCAGCACCTACATTTTCATACCATTCCCCCACCCACCATGGTCTACTCTTGGATTCTTTTTATCCCTCCTACACACACTTTTTAAAATTAACAAAATTGAACAACTGATTTATAGTCATTGTGTGTCTAATTAGATTCCCTTTAGTCACACCTGTTATCAGGTGGATATTAGGCAACATAGGCAGTCATATTTCACTTTATAATTTTTATTTTTTTTAATTTTATGTACGCTTTGGTTAACAGGGTAGAGGTCTCAGCATGACCAGTCATATACAATGTCTTATGTGCAGTGTCAAATGAGTGGTACAGTGTTGTACTTTGGATGCCCATCTTTGTCACACAGTGTATATGCTGCAGTGCTACGTATTACATTTATGTGATCCATACCTAATGCTGGATATAACCTGCTCTCATGCTAACATTATAACTGCAATTTAGTGATCAATACTAATCCACTGCCCATTTATTGATCTCAAGGAAGGCATCCTCACGTTCCAGAATTAAAGTCTTTCATCATAATCTCTTCTTTGTCAGTCCTCCCAGTATAATCCCTGCCCCCCCCCCCACACACACACACACATACCCTCTCATACCATCTAGGGCATCATTGTCATTTCCTGCCTGGAACAGACACATACTGCCCTCATAGCTAAAATACAAACTGAGGGAAGTATTGAGAAGGTTTTCAATAGCTTTTCCTAACTTCATGAGGTATGACAGATATTTTAACTCCTGACCATGATTTGGATATTTTGCTGTTTTAACGATACACTTTCAATATATATCACATGTGATGTCCCACTTCATAAAGCATAGTGCTGTAAATAAGCAGTCCAGTTTTATCATGCAATGATGAAGTTGGCACATGAAGTAACCTTTCACAAAGATTTTTGAGATTCTGTATGTGTTTAGTTTACGTAGAAGAGTTATAAGTTATTAGAGGAGCTCTCTGATTATGTAGCCCAGGCAGGTATGACCCTGACCTTGAGCAGTATCCCACCTTCACCAAGAATGATGCCACAATACAGAGACAAGATGATCAGCTTTAATAATTGGCTTAATCTCTGGTGTCATTCAAAGGGGATCCAATGTCTGTCTGCCTGGGATGACATGCTGGAAAAGCCACGCTGCTTCACAAGGGACGGCTTGCACCTGTCACCCCTAGGCTTCCGGATATTGGCAAAGGCTCTTGCCACCCCCATAGTGCCTTTTTTAGGCAAGGCTCAAATTCTAAACCTACCACCCTAGAACACAAAAAAGAAAAAAAACTAAGGGTAATGCTGCTCAATGCCAGAAGTCTCAAGCTCAAGATGCACGCACTCGAAGCCCTTCTCAGTATGGAGAACATCGATGTCTGTGCTGTGACTGAAACCTGGTTCAAGGCTCCTGAGAGCACCCCAGCACAATCAGGTTTTACCTCATATCATGCGTTCTGGCCCCAAAATCTGGATCACACCAAGAAAGGAGGGGGGGTATCCATATTCATCAAGGATGCCCACACCTCCAGGTTGGTGGCAATGCACGAGGCATCGGAGACCATCCAGGTGCAATTAACCATAGGCAAGACTGCTCTGCAATTTGTAGCATGTTACAGGCCACCCTCTCAAACTCAGGAACCTCACACAGCTTTCTTGAAAACACTGGAGGGGATAAATGTATCTCCAAACACCATCATATTAGGTGATTTCAACTATCCGAATATAGACTGGGATCATTACTCAAGCCCCAACACTCTAGCCCAAAGGTTCCTAGAGTTCATAAACTCTAATGCCATGGAACAACTAGTCACCATCCCCACAAGAGGAGAAAACATACTAGATCTCATCATCACGAACATGGGGACACAATGTTCAACACCAGAAGTATACCCCTCATTGGTGAGATCAGATCATAAACTAATCTCACTGGAAGTCCACATCCCGCCCCCACCCCAGATAAAAAAGACCACAGTGAAGAACTTCTCAAAAGTCAACTTCACACTTCTTAAGACTGGTGTGGTTTCTTTCAAGGCCCCCGAGCCAGCGGAAACCATTACTCAAGCCGCTGAATCACTTACAAATGCCTTCTACCAGCACCTCGAGGACTGCATGGATCAGGCAGTCCCAAACAAAACAAAGACTCTTTGCACCAAAGGCAAGCGCCCAGTCTGGTGGACCCCAGCCATAAACAAGCTCTACAATAAAAGGCGAAAGCTACTACAAGATAGAGCAAAATCCTTAAAAGGGAAGACACCCCTGATCATTATAAGTAAAAAACTTCGATCACTCATAAAATCATCCAAGGCAAATTTTGAGAGAAAAGTCGCTAAGGACTCAAAAGACAATCATAAGGCCTTTTTTAGATATGTTAGGAACCTGGAAGGAAACTCCCAGATATGCTCAGAATTAGTTCAAAATGATGTAAAAATCACTGAACCAACAGACATTGCCAACATACTGGCTGACAGGTTCAGTGCAAATTTCTCCCCCCCCCCCAAAAGGAGAGATATCTATACCAGCGGATTGTAGCCCCCCAAACATCTCAAATGCTCAGGTGAAAACTGCTCTCCAAGGCAAAAAACACAGCATCTATGGGACCAGATGGTGTCCCTGGTTGTGTGCTCCACGAACTCAATGAGGAATTAAACCCGCAGTTAGGGCAGCTGTTTAATCTTAGCCTCACCTCAGGATACGTACCCAAGGAGTGGCGTACGGCAATTGTGGCCCCACTTCACAAATGCGGTGCCTCCACTGACCCTGGAAATTACCGCCCCATCAGCTTAACAAGCCTGGTCTGCAAAGCTATGGAGAGGATCATAATGGAACTCATAAATAAAGACATAGGGGACTTACAGACATTGGATCCAACCCAGTTTGGCTTTGTCAAGGGCAGATCATGCCTTTTAAACTTGGTTGACTTTTTCGAAACAGTCCCCAAGGCCATTGAGGAGGGCAAGGCAGTCCACACAGCCTACCTTGACCTTGCAAAAGCTTTTGACACAATACCCCACTCGGGTATCATTGAAAACTCACCAGCTTAAATGTAAACCCATACATCACAAGATGGGTTGCAAACTGGCTAAGTGACAGAACCCACAGGGTCAGAGTTGCTGGCGCCATGTCAGACTCCAAGCCGGTCACAAGTGGTGTCCCACAGGGCTCAGTTCTGGGCCCTCTCTTGTTCGGCATCTACTTTTCAGAAGTACAGGCAAACACAGGAGGATTATGGCTGACAAAGTTTGCAGATGACTGCAAGCTGGGCGCCATAGTTGAAAACACATCAGACACAGATATCCTTCAGAAGGGTCTCATAGAAACAGATAACTGGTGCCAGAGCCATGGCCTAAAGTTAAACGCCAAAAAATGCATAGTCATACCCTTCGGGAAAAACAAGGTTACCCCTAGCTACCATATAGGTGGCAATCCACTAAGCACAGAAGAGATTATCAGGGATCTGGGGACCCAGGTTGACAGCAACCTTTCGTTTGACACTCACGTTGCCAAAGTAGTTAGGAAGACCTTCTACATTGCCCACCTGATCATGAAGGGATTCACATCTAGATCAAGGGAGGTCATTGTTCCCCTGTACTCATCACTCATCAGACCAATGATAGAGTACAATGCCCCATTCGGAATGTATCTTACCCGACACCTGTAGCAATTGGAAAGGCCCCAAAAGTTCCTCACCAAAAGGATAAAGGGTCTCAAAAATATGTCTTATGCTGCCCGACTGATGGAACTCCAGTTCTATTCAGTCGCATACTGTCTACTCAGAGGTGACCTGTGCCTGACATACAAGGCCATGTCCATCCCGGAATTAATGAACATGCTCCACCTCAAAAAATCCAAATCCATCAGAACTACAAGAGCAAGAGACTTAAACCTTAACACGGCTATAAATAGGACGTGCTGGAGGGACAGATTCATCACCCAGAGACTCCCTATGCTGTGGAACAAAATCCCAGTACATGTGAGGCAGAGCACCTCACTGGCTTTGTTCAAGAGAAATCTTGACCAATGGATGGGAGATCGCAGGTTTGCCCCAGGGATCACCTGAGTGTCACTGCTGGACAGAGGCACGGCAAAATAATGGGCATAGTATCCTTCAAACTTAAGGGGTGGTGAAAGCCACAAAAACTTTGGGCTAGGCTTATAAATGCCTTAGGGCAGATAGCCTAGTATGAACCTATGAACCTATAAGGTGAACTTTTTATTAATTTTTGTCAAAATTATGGCATTGCATTTTATTTGGCAAACAACATTATGATTTCTTCATGTTAAAGTAATTTTCACCTAAAAAATACAATATTAACATTTCTTCAGTGCACTGCATGAACATGATAAATGCCATTATTTACAGCTGCATCAAAATTTATTTGTAAGTACCAAAAGAACATTTTGTTCTGACTTTATAAAGTTACATTCTGAGTGAGACTTGAAAATAATTGTCACTTCTTGCATTTATTATACAGAATCATACAGACAGCACATTAGGATTTGTGTTAAAACTATCTAAATACAAAATACTGCAAGACACACAACATAAGTGAGTAACTGACAATGACAAAACTTTAGGAATTTTCAAAACTCTTGACTGATTTATTTCTTGATCAGCAGAAACCATTGCTGTAGGATTTTCCTCAGCATAGAAACAGAAAGAGCCATATGCTGATAACAGAAAGGGAGCATTCCAAACTCAAACTCCAGCTGCCTGGACTCTTTGCAGGCAAAATTGGCATAATACAGAAAGAGAAATGAGCACATTTAGTTTATGATGTTTAAAATCAAAACACGTAACATTTTGGAATAACAAATGTTTATATGATTAGAGAGCACGAAAAAAAAAATTCCTTGTATGTAAGATTATACAGAAACTTGAGTTTTTCACTCTGTTTCTGTAACCCACGTATTTATTGTTCACTGTTTTCACTTCAGACAGAGGCATTAGAGTGGGTTATACCCTGGACGTGCTGACTGACGCTGTTGCTGAACTTACCTTTGCTTACTTTTCTCAAACCAAGCAGAGGGAAGGAGGGGAACAGAACCTTTCTAAACAAAATGCCCAAATGTGTCTTGACGCACATTCCTCCTTACAGCAGACTCTCGAACCGCAAAGTAACTTTTTTTTTTTTTTTAAACTGTCCTGGCCAACCTGCAGCTGTAAGTGGGAGGGCGCTCACCCCCATCCCCCATAGTTCCGGCTTCTGGTTACACTTCAGCAGGGTGCCAAGAAGAGCGCAAACTTTGTTAATTAAAATAAATAAAAACTGCGCCCTTTAAGAGGCTGGCCTTTACGGTGCCCTAGGCGGTCGCCTAGTTTGGCCTATGCCTAAGGCCGGCCACGGCTTTTGGTTAGCAGTGTCATTCTTACAATAAGTGGAATCATTTCAAAAGATTTTGTAAATCAAATAAGGTACATTATTTTATTAAAAGAGGGCATTCCAAGAGGTAAGTCGATCAATTAGAAAACTGTGACCCTACTTTTTATGTTGATGGTGTGTCTGTGCTTGGTGAAGATTTGTGGGCAAAGAATGAGATCTTTTGCACTGTTTGGATTAATGGGAGTCCTGTAGAGCTCAAAGTAGATACTGGCTCAAAGTGCAATGTTTTGTCAGCAGAAACATTTGCTAGAGTAGAATCTGCAGAACAACTTGATTTGACAAAATGTGTGAAGCTTGTTGCTTGTGCTGGTGAAGAGATTCAAACCGAAGGCTCAGTAGTGCTTTCATGTTATTCTGCTGGGAACAGCTATTACTTGCAATTGTTCATAGTCAACAGACACGTGCAGTCATTATTAGGCCTCAGAGACAGTTTGAAACTGGGACTGCTTTCATTTAATAAATAAGTTCACAGTGTTAGCCTGCATGACAACAGTTCAAATTTTGCCCAAACCATTTTTTCTTAGTATGCTGATATTTCCGCAGACAAACTAGGCAAACTACCAGTAGTGCACTCTATGAAGTCAGACCCGGGGGTCAGCCCAGTTATCAAACCAGCATGGACAGTTCCAATAGTTATGCAGAGCAGAGTCAAATCCAAGCTAGAAAAATGGTGCAGCAAGGAGTAATTTGCCCAGTAGAAGAACCTGCTGAATGTGTATCCTCCAGAGTAGTAGCTCATAAGAAAAGCTCAGATAATATCAGAATATGTATTGATCCAACAGATCTGAACAAAGCATTAAAAATACCTCATCATCCAATGCACACAGTTAAAGAGGTTCCTGCCATCATGCCAAATGCCACTGTTTTTTCTGTCTTAGATGCAAAGACTTCATTTGGCAAATTTTGCTTGACCGAAAATCTTCATTGTTAACCACTATTGGTACACCATTTGGAAGATACAGATTTCTGAGAATGCCATTTGGGATCAATTCTGCCAGTGAAGTCTTTCAGCATGCAATGGAGCATTTTTTTCTGGTTATCCCTGAGCTTTTATTGTAGAGGATATTCTAGTAGGAGGCAATTATGAAGCCGAATATGACAGAAACTTCAAGAAAGTTCTGGACAGAGCACGTGAAGTGAATCTTAAGCTGAATCCTCAGGAGTGTTAGTTCAGGCTATCCTTCCAAGCAAACAGCAATTCTCAAGATGCCAGCTCCAGACAATGTTCAAGCCCTACAACATTCTCTTGGCATGGTCAACTATCTAAGCAAGTTCATTCCATATTTAATCCAACTTTCAGCACTGCTCAGAGAGCTGACATGCAAAGATGTAAGAACAGCACCAAAGAGTGTTTGATGTCCTGATACATAAAATTACCAACCCACCAACTCTCAGCTACTATGACGTTCACAAACCAGTTACTCTTTCCTGTGATCCTTCTAAGTTTGGTCTAGGTGCAGTCATTCTTCAAGAGGGTAGACCAGTAACCTATGCATCAAGAACTCTTACCCAGACTCATACTTCTCAACTGAACAATTTTTCACAGACTGTCCAGATTTTTGCCTGATATTTTTGGTCCATTTTTCATAAAATTGTGGTTTTCTGTCAAACTAATGGCAACTCATTAAAGATTGAAGTTAGAAAATAAAGACATAAATTGGAGTTTCAGACTTCATACCATTCAGAAAATTCATACTAATGTAAAACCTGCTATTTTATCTACTTTCTAAGTTTGCAAGAGCAATATTTAAAAAACTGTCCCTATTTTTGGGCCTTTGTCCCAATTTTACTTATGGCTTTGTGCAGATTTCTTGCTCTAAGAAGTTGAGAGGTATGCCCAGACCGAGATACAATATACCCAGATGGAGAGATATCTCTTAGCAATTGTGTTTGCATGTTTGAAGTTCCATGATTATATTTATGGTCGACCTATCCAGATAGAAACTGACCACCAATCTCTAGTTACTGTTTTGAGAAGGTCTATGCATACAGCTCCAGATAGACTGCAACATATGATGCACAACTTGCAAAAGGACAATTTCAATCTTGTTTACACAAAAGGCAAATTTCTTTATCTTGCTGATACTTTATCCAGATCACCCAGAAAAAAAACAACAGCATAACAATGTGCAACTTTGATTTTGAAGTCATGGAAGAAATAAATATTTCTTCCACATGTCTTGATGAGCTCAGAACTCACACAGCTTCAGATCAAATTTTCCAGATGTTAAACCTCTTCCTTAGTCAAGGATGGCCTTCAAAGCAATCTAGTTTACCAGTAGAAGTGCAACCATATTTTTCATACAGAGATGAGATTTTGTCAGACAATGGTATTATCATGAAAGGTCCTAAAGTGATTGTTCCAAAGCCCTTGCAACAAGAGCATATTAAGATCTGGAACTGATTCTACCAAAGAAGGGAGCAAGGTCTAGTATTTTAGCCTTCTATGTCAGGAAATATTGAGAAAGTGCTTTCATCTTGTTCTGTTTGTAGTAGTTCAAAGCTGCATCAACAAAAATAATGACTTCAGTTAAGCCAGATTCCTGAACTACCTTGGTCAATAGTAGCAACAGATGTCTTTGAGTGGGATAGTCAACATTATTTGGTGTTAGTAGACTCTTATTCAAATTGGTTTGAGATTGACCTATTTCACAGCCTAACTTCTAATATTGTCATTACTAAGTTGAAGCAATATTTTTCTGTCCATGGTACTCTGCACAGAGATATTTCTGACAATAGTGCACAGTTTACTAGTCAGCAGTTCAAGAGATTTGCGGAAGAGTGGGACTTTGTTTATACTACAAGTAGTCCTGAATACCCACAGTCAAACAGCTTGCAGAACATGCAGTTCAAAGTTAAAACAACTGTTGGAGAAATCCAGACGTGACAATAATGATGTTTTTCTCAGCTTGTTAAATCTCAGAAACATTCCTTGTGTTAATTATTTTGATTCACCTACCAGAGATATATGCCGAGGCAAACCCAAACCACACTACCAATCAGCAGTAATTTGTTGGCTCCATATGCTAAGAACAACAAAGCAGTAAAAGCCCAACTGTTGAAAAAGCATTTGTCCCAGAAGTCTTATTATGATAAAACCAGCAAACCACTCATTTCTTTACAAAAAGGGGGGATAGTGAGGATAAGGTTTTGATCGCATTTGTGAAAAGTTTGTGCCAAGAGCCGAGAGATCATATACTGTAGAATCACAAGGATTTGAATTCAGATTAAATCAGATGCATTTGTTACCAGTGTCCAAACCAGTGTTACAGCATCTTGCCTGTAACAAGGACTCAAGTTTTCAGAGAGAGTTGTTCAATGTTCCTTTTCCAGAGAACATTCTATCAGCTATCCCTGTTCCTGAGAAAATCCCTCATTTATGTACGTGTTTGTACATTGCATTCGTGTATGATTCAGCAGTCATGCATCTATTTTCCATTGGCATGTGTGCTGTGATGTTAGCCACCTCTGTTTTTAGGAGTCCAAAGTCAGCTTTGTAGAAGTTTTTCATGGTGGATACCTTTGCGGGGGGGGGGGGGGAGTATGTGGATTTCCATGGTGATTAGTTTGTGGTTGGAGCTAACCATGGAAGAATTGACTATTGGTGTAGAGCAATGGTTGTTAGTAATAATCGGGTCAAGGATGTTGCTTCCTCTAGTGGGGGTAAGAATGAGCTGGTCCAGGGTATTGGAACTGATGAATTCCAGGAAGTATTGGGCCAGTGCATTGGTGCATGAGTAGTTTTTCCCAGATGATGGAGCGGTAGTTGAAGTCACCTAGTATGAAAGTGTTGGGTTGAATCTTAATAGTTCCCAGGGTGCTTAGGAATGAGGAGTGAGAGTCTTAGGACATGGTTGGGTAACTATAGCAGGCTACAACCTGAATCGCCATCTTACCAACGTTAGTTGTACCTGGATTATCTCAGGTGCATTATGCTGAGCTACTGTTCTGGAGGTGTGCAAATCCTTTATGAATATGGAGCACCACCTCCTTTGGTACTTCGGTCCATGTTCTGGGGCCAAAAGGTGTGGAATGAGTTATTGCCTGATAGCACAAGGATACTTTCTGCCCCTTTAAACCAGGTATCTGTTACAGCACAAATGTCAGCGTTCTCCATTCTGAGGAGTGCTTTGAGCGAGTGCATCTTGAGATTTAGACTTCTAGCGTTGAGCAGCACCCTCAGATTGCATTTATTTATAGCTGTTACAGGGGTAATTTGGTCTTTGGAACTCCACCTAAAAAAGGCACTATAGGGGTGGCAACAGCCTTAGCCAGCACCCAGAAACCCAGGGGTGACAGCTGCAGGCCATCTGTGGCAAAGCATCAAGGTCTGTCAATCATGTCATCCCAAGCAGACAGATACTGGATCCCCTTAGAATGACATCAGAAACTGCCAATTATTAAAGTCAGTCATTTTCTGTTTGTACTGCGGTATCATTCTGGGTGATGGTAGGATGCTGCTCAGGGCTAGGGTCATACCTGCCTGAGCCACATAATCCGAGAGTTCCACCATGTCTCTTCTCATGTAGTCTAGGGAGGTGTGTCTCAGGTCACTCACATCCACATGGACAATGACAGAGTCATACTTGTACTTGTTGTGGAGTGACTTGAGTGCGTGTGTTATGTGTCAGATTCTGGCACCTGCTAGACAGCTGACTGTTACCTTCTCCTTATTCAGCCTAGTGAGTGGGACATCAGTGTGCCTCACTATTGAGCCACCTATGATTATTGCATTGGACAAGCTGTTTTACCTTAGGGGTGTAGGATGAGGAGCACACTGTGTAGGTGAGCTATGCATCTTGTGGTTTGTGCTGTGTTGTGGTGGTCGAGTGCACTTCTGCCTTGGAAATGTCTGCTGTTTGAGAAGATTTCTATTGAGAGCCTCTGCAAAGGTGGGTGTGTGGTTTGTGTTTTTATGTGAGAGCTCTGATAGTGGGTGTTCTGGAGAGCTATGTTTTCCATGCGGTGTGGTGCAGGTGTTGACCTTCTCCTTTTGACCAGCTATTCCGGTCTTGGCTGGAGAGTGCATGGCTTTCAAATGGGAGATATAGATGCATCTCTCACAAGTCTGAGTTTTGGGAGGTAAGAGGAGAGGGTTGTCAGTGTACATGAGGCAGTTGCTACACTGCCTCAGAATGCCCATATTCACCAGGTTAATAGGAGAAAGCACAAGAAACTGACCATTAGACGTGCAAAGAGGCATGGTCATCATTACTAAGTACTGGAGCTGCTTCCTTATAGGACATCATGTCTGCTATCGGTTGCCCCTTGGCCAGAACGAGGGCATATTGTGCATGCCTACATCTACCTACATAAACAGCAGCTGGTGTTTCCCCCTCTGAGTCCTCACCTGCATGTGTCTGTGGTGACCTTTTCAGTGGTGGTGGGATGTGTGCCCCTTTCCCCTTGGTGTTCCTGTTGAAGCTGTTTTCTCAGGGTAATATTGTCAAGGACAGCACAAACAGTGAAAACTTCAGCATAAGTACTGGGGTCATACTGTAGGGCTCCCTGATGTACCTAGGCACTGGAACCATGACTTCAGCAGCCCCCCCACACACACACACACACACACACACACACACACACACACACACACACACACACACACACACACACACTCTCTATGATATTTCTTGTGTGTGTGTGTGTGTGTGTGTGTGTGTGTGTGTGTGTGTGTGTGTGTGTGTGTGTGTGTGTGCGTGTGTGTGTGGTCATCAGTTATGGTTTGAGTGTATACCCTGCATCCCCCTGTAAATGAACTTGTGGGATATCCCCCCTAGAAAACCTCTGGTAGAGTTGAGAGTTGGGCCAGATATGAGAGTCATGGAAACTGCCGGATTTGCCAGCACACATGTTCAGGATGATTTTCTTAGTTTTACACATAACCTGGCTGTTAATGGAGTGGAAGCATTTTCTTTGTATGTAGACCCTTCCCTGTTCCCCAGGTGGTAATTTGATCTCAATGTGACTGCAGTCTATGGCACCCAGGACTTCAGGAAAGTGTGCTATGGGGTACATATCCTGCATAGTTGTAGCTCTGTGCTCGAGGGTACAGGGAAATTGCATGTAGTCACTGGCATGCTGTAACATAGCATTCAGGAATTGATGTAGGGTCCTGAATGCTGATGCCTGTGACACCATCAGCATGTCCTCTGTTGGACTCTGAAAGGTTCCTGTAGCTAAAATTCTAAATGCTACACATACCTTAGTCTCCGCAGGTATTGGTTCCCCTCAGTTTGCCTTTGCTCTCAGTTGAGGATGATGGAGGTCGTAGAGTTCCTATAGTTTGTCTCTATCCACCCTGTAGCCCTCTACTATTTCTACTTCATGCAGACCATGAAAAGGTAAATGGGGTTTAAACACCTTTCTCCTTCTCAGTAGCAGAAGCATAGTGTTGCGCCTGTTGCACGTATACATGCAGAAGAGCAGCAGTAGCCCCTAACATTATGCAGAGTAGTTTTTGTGTCTATATTCTAATAGGTTTTGAAATTTGAGGCCAAAACCTGCACAGACTGTACACAATTGCTTTACAGCTTGTTGGGTACCACCTCCATCTTGGATTTGTTGATTAGCATACAGTTCATGCTGTAATTAGCGTGCCACAATGTTTACCAGACTTGTGTGGCTCTACAAGCCATGTAGATCTACTTACTGAATACAAATCAATGTGCTCCTATATGCATATCACTGTGTGACGAGCACATGGTTCTAGTAAGCTATGTAGGGTTTATTGAATTCACCCCTATGACTAAATTATATGAAATTCTGACAGAGTACAACACTAATTTAAGTGAAACATTTTGGAAACATATAATGTTGGATCATAACAAATGTGAATGCATGTGAATGTATAACAGTTGCCTGAGCCTTTTTTACTAAACACTTTGCACCTGTGTAAATAGTATAATGTGCTGCTACTCTTAAACCCAATACCATTCCTGCCTGGGTGATAATTTATTATTTCAGTTACTTTTTGCAGCACTTCTCTCTCATTCCCCTTTCAGAGACCTTAACATAATAATTATTTTTGTCTCCATCTTTTCATTTAGTGACCACTGTCCCTGCGAATGGGTTCTCTCTCAGTTCCCCACTTGCTGAATCCTTGGCCATTGGCTGCATCTGCAGTGAAGAAACCAGCCACAAGGACTCAAAGGCTTTAGAAAGAAAGTAAGTTACTGTAGGTGTCTGGCTACGTTTCCCTCTTAGCCTGCTACGGTAGAAAGTACCTGGTCTAAAGCAGAAAATAACTGGCTCTACCCACGGCTAGGGACTGCAGCTGCTCCCCCACCCCCATCAGCTGTAAATACATTCCCCAGTTAACTTTTTCTTTATCAGTAAACCAAGATAAAGTTCTAGGCAAGAAAAGGTAACCCAGTAGATACACTGGAATTGCCCACTTGTAAAATAGAGGCAAAAGGTACTTAAACTGCCACTTTTTGTCTGCTTCAAACTAGGTATCTGCTCAGAAAGGACACAGCTAAAATCAGGTCTATAGATTGTTTTCCCTACTAGATTTTAATAACTCCTAATAATTTTGCTATTTAGACACTTACCCTGCCATCTTTTGCCTGGGGGTTTCTAGCCCACTCCCTTCCCCCTATTCTCACCCACCCCAGTACCTCTACATTTATTCTCAGCCTTAACCCCACCCCTAATTACCACCAATTAGGCTACACCACTAGTCACCCCCTCCCCTATATCAAACACAATCATGCTACTACCTAATATAATAACAATCCTAGCCTGCGTAGTTCTAGCTCACATTACATCCTACCAAGGCTGCACAGTCACATGCCCCAACAACTTCTACTGTACTCCCTCAACACCCTCCCTCAAACATTTACACTATAACTACACAACCCCTGCCACCAAAAACATCTGCCCAATACATAGTCCATTACCAAACACCCAACACACTCAAAAATAAAATATCCCTAAGATAGCATAAGCAATTTACTATGTATATAAAACATATCAAAAACACCCTCTATAAACTAGCCCTTGCTGGAGACAACCATCCAAACCCTGGTCTTCCCAAATCCAACCCAACCACAAAACCTAGTTTAAGCAACCCCCCCCCACAACTCAACTCCTAGCCAACAAAAAAAACAGAACTACTTATGTCCCTAAACATCAGAAGCATATGCAACAAAATCCAAGAACTACATGCCATAAGCATATATTCCCCAGATATTCTCTTCCTAACTGAAACCTGGCTCAAACCTCACATCAAAAGCGAGGAAATACTACCACCTGAATACAACATCCTTCGCATAGACAGATTGTCCAAAAAAGGAGGTGGTGTAGCGTTGATATTTAAACACCACCTCAATATTCAACTCCTGAACTCATCTGCCCCTCACCACAACAATGAAGAAATCCTTTATGCCAATCTCAAATTAAACCCAAACAAAATAATCAATATCATAGGATGCAATTTCCCACCAGGGCAAAATATTACACCCCTAGAAAATCTCCTGAGCTGGGCTACTCTATCTCTACCACAGGAAACCATCATTCTCGGTGACTTTAACATAAACTGGCTATCCTGTAACAACACTCTCCCAACCATTCACCTTGATCAACATGGGTTCACTCAACTCATCCAATCCCCTACCCAAGTCAACAAAAACCCTAACAATCATACCTTGCTTGACAGGATCCTAGTCAACAAAGCCCCACACTCTTACCTAGCAGGCTGCTTACCTGACAGTCTTAGTGACCACTCCCCCACTTTACTAATTCGGCACCACACAGTCTCAAGCCCATTATCCACAGGCAAATACGGAACAAGTCCAACTTCACCCCAACTCCTCTATCTCCTCCCTGCAAAAAATTAACTGGTCACCACTAAAATACCTCAGCCTAGATGAGGCTGTCCACTTCTAAAACAGTACCTTCCTCTCCATCCTAAACACCCATGCTCCTGTAATAAATGCCAAAGTCAGTGTCAGGCATGCCCCATGGTTACAAAAGACCACCAGTACCCTAATGAAATCCAGAGAAAAGGTCTGGGAGCACTGGCAACTAGCAAAAAATAACTCAGATAGGCAATCATTCCTTGAACTGCGCAATAAAGCCAAAAAGCATATAAAGTTAGACAGATCCTTCTACTATAAATCCACCATAATCTCTAACAACCACAACCCTAAGCAATTCTAGTCCACTATTAACACTATCCTCCACCCAGGGAAGGTTGATATCCCACAGCCGTCGATCACCCCCCCTCCCAGCTGTATTGCTGAATCCTTCAACAAACACTTCAGTGAAACTATAACATCTCTAAACAAACAATACTTCCCTACAACAGCCCCCCCAACTCCTAACCTTAAACCCCTCACTCCTTTTTTCTTCTTCACCTCAGTACCTACCTCCAACATAACAAAAAATATTTTCAAAACTTAAACCCACCATACTCGCAGCTGACAACCTTCCCTCTGAATACTTGAAAATTGTAGCTGATACACTAACCTACCCAATTTCAATTCTAATTAACCATTCCATAAAAGAAGGCTATGTTCCCTTGATATGGAAAATATCCCACATCATTTCCCTCTACAAAGGCTCCCCCTCCATCGACCTCTCCAATTACCACCCCATTGCTATCCTCTCCCCTCTCTCCAAGATACTTGAAAAATGTATCAACACCCAGGTGTCCAACTACCTCCTAGCTAATAATCTCCTCTCCAAAACCCAACATGGTTTCAGGCCATATCATAGCACTACCTCTGCTCTGCTCTAATTCACCAACACAATACTTCATCACAAAAACAATGGCCTCTTCCCTACTGCCGTATTTCTGGATCTCTCAAAGGCATTTGACATGGTATCTCATGAGCTGCTACTCTCTACTCTCCCCAACCTCTCCTTCTCACAATCAGCCTGCAGCTGGTTCCACAGCTATCTACACAGATGCCAGCAATCAGTAATATGGGACAATAACCTATCACCTCACCTCCCAGTAACTCTCAGAGTTCCCCAAGGGTCTATCCTTGGCCCTCTGCTATTCTCACTTTTCACTAACAACCTGCACACTGCCACCACACAAGCATCTCTTATACAGTATGCTCTACTTTCATCTGCTCTACCCCCACTCTACCAGAAATACAACAAATCACACAGGAATCATTCTCTTCTGTAGAAAGCTGGCTATCCAATGCTCAGCTCCAACTCAACCCAAGTAAGACAAAACATCTCTTGTTACAACCTTCCAAAGCCACCCAAAACACCCCCCACTTCAACATTCTCGCCAAAGACAATACCATCATCTCTCCATCAGAACACATAAAATTACTCAGTGTGGAAATAGACAGCAAACTTAGCTTTGACATCCCATATCTCTCACAATAAAAAAGTTCACAAGAAATTCAGTGCATTATAGCGAAGCCGCCAATTCCTAACCAAGGCGGCTAGAATCTCCATAGCCAATTCCCAGCTAATCTCCACCCTACTCTATGCACCCCCCCATACTTACAACCTTAGACAGACAGACCTACACAATTTGGATATTTGTTAAAACAAAATTGCTAAATTTGCCACTGGAACCTCCTAATGCAGCCATCATTGTATCTCCCTTAAAGAACTAAACTGGCTAGAACTCCCACAACTCCTTCACTTTAATCAACTCACCCTCGCTCATAAACTAATTAACTACCCCCTAAACATCCCTTCCCTTCAAACCCTTCAACCCTATCAATCCACTAGGCTCCTAAGATCAAGCAGCAAAAATCAACTCACTGTTATCAAGCCCAAAAACTCAGCAGGAGAAGTCATATTTTCATGTACCATATCTAAACTTTGGAACAATCTTCCACCCCCTATAACTACTCTACCTTCCAGTAGCCTTTTCAAGACCATGCTCAAATTCCACTTAAATTTGTGCTGGCTTTGTCCTTGTTCTAATCCAGACTAACACCCCTACCTTTACCTCCTCCCCACCTAGACTCTTACCCCAACTATACTACCGCCACTAATAACCACAGTCAGAATTAGCTAGCTGTCTTTACATACTTTAAAATCTTGTCTGACAACTTTGTTACTAATATTATAAACGACAAGAAACTATCTTGAATTGCAGCATTTACTGTATATACTGATGATAATCAATATATTGCTATTGTATTAAAGCCAACAACCTGTAATGTTTACTATTGCTGCAACTTTGTATCTCTATTTATCATGTACATGATGTGGAGCTTTTCTCCCCAGGTATCCACTCAAAAAGGACCTGCGACCTGCGTCCAGTCAGAATTTCCCGGTAAACAAATGTAAATACATAAATAAATAAATAACTATTTACTTAACCAAGACCAAAAATCCCAAATACTAAATTCTATTAAAATACATCTTGGTCTCAACATTGGTACTTATTTACTTGGAAATTTTTATAAAGATCTTTCATAATTCCAAGTAGAATGGCCAAAATAAATAAAAATAGCATCATTAAATGTTGGTGGTGTACCAAAATTCGTAATGCAGATTGGATGCATATATTTTTGACTGTCCTTCTTTAAAGTATTTTTGGAATTCCATAGAAGATTTCATGAAAGCTTTATCATTTGATTATTTTTCTTTAACTATATTTTTTGTTCTATTTAATATAAATGGTAATCACAAGTTTAATAATGAGAATTTCTACCTGCTCTGGACCACTTTGGCAGTGGCAAGGAAAAGTATCATTATGGGGTTGAGATTAATATCATCACCAGATGAATTTTTATCTTCCTTAAAAGAAGCAGCCATGATTAATGTAAATGTATCTACAAGCACTGCACCTATGATGAAAAAATACAGGCAGTTAGAAGAAGAAGAAAAATAAATGATCAGCAAAGCAAGGCATCCCAGGGTCAGTACAGTTTTTATTATTCATTGACTAGTTAGTTTGGCTGATTAACTGACTGACTGACTGGCTGACTGGCAAATACATCAATGAGTACAGGTCTTTTATACAGTTCATGACAAATGCAGTCAGTCCTGACTCTTAAGATATACATTGTGTCCTAAGTTGGTCATGTCATGCAATGTCTCCTAAGTTGGTCATACAACTATTTAACAGTTGTTTTACAAGTTATTTTAAAAGTGCTACAGCAGACTATTGCTATACGACAAGTTTTCCTTTTTTGGTATACAAGTACAGAGTAATCATTTCTTGCTTCAGTTTGCTTTGTCATCATATGCGCTTCCTGCTTAATTGTCTTATCATAACATTTCTAATGAGAAAGAGTATTTATTATTGTTACAACTGCAGTTTACATTATTGCTACTGTTGAATAATTCAGAATTAATGAAAGTTTGCAACTTACAAAGTAGTACAATACAAAAGCTTAATAAAAACTTCATATAAAATCTGCAGCTTTGCAGCATGTAAATGCAAGGAGCAACATCTGCTCCTGTTATTCATTCTATAGATAATGGATAAAATAGAATAATATACATTCCCTGATTCTTTGATGTTAATGGCATATATGTCCATTTTACAAATCATGTATTTTACATTATTTGCATTCTTTACACATATAATTTAGGAATGTTTTGATAGAAATAGAAAAGTACTGATTAATACATGTTTTATACAACTTCAAATAGAAGGGCCTTTCCTGCTGTTACACTACATCAGTGTGTGTCAGTGTGTGACCCTTGTTTCAGGTTGCTGTGACCTTTTTATTCTATTTTTTTCTTAACAGCAGGCTGAGCTGATAATTCTAAAAAACCCACTGAGAAGTCTTATAACTAGTTTGCATCTGTTGTCTGACATTTAATTAGAGGAATTATTTTCAATATAAATATTTATTTATATTAATAATTATGCCTTGATAAAGAGAGGAATTATTCATAAGCACTCTCTTATCTTGGCTGATGCCCTTTTAGCCAGGCATTGCATTTCCATGCAGCTTTATATTCATGCTTTCAGTCACTGGCATTCACATAAAAGATTGTTCACACATGCTGCTCAGGGAAGATTTCCGTAAGCTGGTGTCTCAACATTGCTTGAGATCCTAATACTATAACAGAGTTCCCCCTGAACAGACATGAGAACTCATGTTTGTTGATTTTATTCAGTGAATATCATCAAGCTTCATTGGTTCAGAGTACTTCATAAATCATACGATGTTTTGGACCTGATGTACTTGCCCCGTTGTCAAAACCGGTACTGCTTGCCATCTTACACATTCAATTCCACACTTGATGACAATAATTACTAGGCTTATACATTCTAAAATGCCAACTATGACCAGTATAAGCTGCATTATTTTTCCTCCCCAGCTACTGATAGAACCACTCAGCCAAGAGACCACAGTTTTTATGGCAGTCATTTCTATGGTAACTTTTAATTCCTCTAATAGACCTGCCAGTTTTTTTTTAATTTCCCAAATAGCTTTCCCTTTTCCAGAGAATGGAAAGATTGATACCCATGCAAGGACATCATTTCATACATCCATTTTTTCCTATGTCAATATGTCATTTTAATCTAACATTTCTAATGTTAGAATTAGGCAATGTAGTATGTCTAATGGATGGAATTACATGTCCCAAATAACACAATCCAGTCCAGTTCTCAGGAAGCCATTTGTAGGCTTTATTACCACATATGTGATATATGCCTGTTCGAATTGGAACCATCCATGTTGTAACCCAATGTGTAATTTTAGCTTTTTTAAATGTCCAGCAAGTTTCATTACTAAAATGCTCAAAACATTGTTCACTGGCATTTTGGCTAGCATAAATAACACTACAAGGACTTTTCCCAAGAAATGGGGAATTACTTGTTCCTTCTCCTCATAAACAAACATCAGCAGTTGCATTGGTATGGACAAGCCTCAAGAAAGGATGTGTCTTTGGGAAAGAGTTATTGCTTGGAACACAGTCTTGGTTTGTGAGGTTCAACATTTCCAGAAGGGTAAATGGAATAGTTCATAATGGAATTCCACTGTTTGCATCTTGTGGTATCTCAGCACAGATCCAACATTGTTTAGCATTCAAAGATTCTGAGTACATTTCCAGTGATTTGGTAAAGGTATTGAAGTCCACCTTTCCTTGTATTGAGGAGTAAAAAATTCACCAGGATCACGATTAATATCAGGATTTTCATGGTTCAATATTTGCTGGAAGAGAAAAGAATTGTGTTCTTATTAGTTGTATCTGATATTATGTCCCTTTATATCAATTATTACATTTATAAGTTATTTAATTTTCTTCCCTCCATTTTAATCTTTTAACATGATCTTTATGAATCCAACCATTTTTTGGTGGCTGATTTTTATATGGCTGGATTTGTACAGCCACTAACTCCACTTTGGTAACAATGTAGGGTCCTATCCATTTTGAATCCCATTTACTTGTGTTTCCAAACTGACGGACCATTACAAGATCTCCTTGTTCCAATTGTACCTCCCTAGATTCCCAAATCTCATTTTGTTTACACAGTTCTAGATTATGGGCTTTCCAGTGTCCCAGACTCTCCCTTTTGCCCAACTGATTTGCTCTTGGAGCTGGTTCCACAATTTTGTTTCTTCTAATGGTATCCCATAAGGGATTTCTCCTGCTTGTAAATTCATAGGTTCACCTGTCATTAGTTCATGTGGAGTTAACCCACATCCCTGAAGAGAATTTTGCATCTTAATCAAAAAGATGGGTAAATGTTTTACCCAATGATTCCCATATTCAGAAATCATTTTCTTTAATCCTTCCTTCAGAGTTATATTAGCTTTTTTGACTTTTCCAGAACTCTGAGGATGGTAAGGAGTATGGAACCTTTGCTTGATTCCCCAAGTATTACACATTTAGTTTGTCACTTTTCCAGTAAAGTGAGTCCCTTGATTACTATTTATTTCTTGGGGCACTCCCAATGTTGGGATGATCCTTTCACTTATTATTCTAACTACTGAGTTAGCATCTTCTTTTTTTGTTGGATGAGTTTCCACCCATCCAGTATATTCATCTATCAAAGTAAGTAAGAAAGAAAACCCTCCTGGTGCTGTTGAAAGAGGTCCTACAAAATTAATTTGTACCCTTTCCCAGGGTCCCAATGCTTGTGGGAGTCTATAGTTTTTCTCCTATTTCATTTTCCTACATTGTGCATGGCACATGTGACACATCTAGCTCCATGATTTTGGATGTCTGTTCTCATTCCTTCCCATTTAAATCTAGAACTAACAATTTGTTGTAGTCTTTCCCTTCCTGGATGATCTATGAAATTATGATAATAAGTTAACAACATTTTTCCTTTTTCAGGCTCAGTTGTTTGTACCCTATGTAAAGGACCTTTTTTGAATTCTCCTGGTACCATCCAAGGTTCTGGAAATCTAACCCATTTCCATTCACTTCCTTGTATTATTTTAAATTCTTCTATTTTCTCTTTCTTAATGATGTCTGGCTGTTCTCTTAAGATTTTTACTAAGCTTCCTAACTGCTGATTATCTTTGTTTGTTTTTGCATTTAAGGTCATATGAGCATCTTGTTCAAATTCAGGACCCCATAATGGCTTCATTTCATCTATTCCTGTCACTGTTAATCCGCATACAGTAGATGTTATGATGATCCCATCACACTGGAATTGGGTAATTTTACCTACCTCACTTTCCACTCCATGTTCATGGTTTCTGGTTGCAATATCATCTGTGATGCCTTAGCCCTACCACATGTAAAAATCTTATTACCATGCAAATTCCTTTAACTGCATGCCTCATAAATTACAGACTACACATGTAACTATAGGAGAACAAAGCTTTAGTGCATTCGACAAACAATGGAAAGACTAGAGTTTCACCCTATTTCAGCAGTGTGGAAATCCCTCTGGGGAGTTTAGCTGTGCAGCTTTTAATTCCACCTTCCTTTTCCTGTGGATGAGACTCCATGGAGAAGAACTGATCCAACCTTGAGGAGTCTTGTTTTTCCTTCACTCCACGGAGGAAAACTGATCCAATCTTGAGGATTCTTGTTCTTCCTTCACCCATTGACTTTTAAAAGCCAAGACCTTTCTGCAATATTTCAACTTTACTTCAACTTTCAAACTTCTGCACTTTCTGCTTTGCTTCCTCCCGGGTTTCGGCACCAACCTGTAAATGTATCTACAAGCACTGCACCTATGAGGAAAAATACAGGCAGTTAGAAGAACAAGAAAAATAAATTATCAGCAAAGCAAGGCATCCCAGGGTCAGTACAGTTTTTATTATTCCTTGACTAGTTAGTTTGGCTGATTAACTGACTGACTGACTGGCTGACTGACAAATACATCAATGAGTACAGGTCTTTTATACAGTTCTTGACAAATGCAGTCAGTTCTGCCTCTTAAGATATACATTGTGTCCTAAGTTGGTCATGTCATGCAATGTCTCCTAAGTTGGTCATACAACTATTTAACAGTTGTTTTACAAGTTATTTTAAAAGTGCTACAGCAGACTATTGCTATACAACAAGTTTTCCTTTTTTGGTATACAAGTACAGAGTAATCATTTCTTGCTTCAGTTTGTTTTGTCATCATGTGCTCTTCCTGCTTAATTGTCTTATCATAACATTTCTAATGAGAAAGAGTATTTATTATTGTTACAGCTGCAGTTTACATTATTGCTACTGTTGAATAATTCAGAATTAATGAAAGTTTGCAACTTACAAAGTAGTACAATACAAAAGCTTAATAAAAACTTCATATAAAATCTGCAGCTTTGCAGCATGTAAATGCAAGGAGCAACATCTGCTCCTGTCATTCATTCTACAGATAATGTATAAAATAGAAAAATATACATTTCCTGATTCTTTGATGTTAATGGCATATATGTCCATTTTACAAATCATGTATTTTACATTATTTGCATTCTTTACACATATAGTTTATGAATGTTTTGATAGAAATAGAAAAGTACTGATTAATACATGTTTTATGCAACTTCTAATAGAAGAGCGATTCCTGCTGTTACAATACATCAGTGTGTGTCAGTGTATGACCCTTGTTTTAGGCTGCTGTGACCTTTCCATTCTAATTTTCCTAACAGCAGGCTGAGCTGACAATTCTAAAAAACCCACTGTGAAGTCTTATAGCTAGTTTGCATCTGTTGTCTGACATTTGATTATTAGAGGAATTATTTTCAATATAAATATGTATTTATATTAATAATTATTCCTTGATAAAGAGAGGAATTATACATAAGCACTATCTTATCTTGGCTGATGCCCTTTTAGCCAGGCATTGCATTTCCATGCAGCTTTATATTCATGCTTTCAGTCACTGGCATTCACATAAAAGATTGGTCACACATGCTGCTCAGGGAATATTTCCATAAGCTGGTCTCAACATTGCTTGAGATCCTAATACTATAACAACTAAGACTAAAATAAAGTAAACTAGGTTATTTTCTTAGACACTTGTCAAGAATACTTGGACAAAGTATTATCTTTAATTAATTTATTTCAGCAGAAATCCACCACCTTAATTTGTTTCTCAAAATGCTTATTGTTTATATAATATATATTACAACTTACTATACTGATCTTTACTGTCTGGAGTACCACAATTTTTTTTAGTCAATATCTCACAGGCATGTTGTATATATTGTGCAGAGATTTTTCCCCTTGGAGAAAAGACTATTCTCTTTTGTTTACAATTGCATTGTTGTTATTTATAACTGTATTAAATATAGTTTAGTTTATAGGTTAAAAAAATAAAAAATGAAGAAAAAAGAATTATTGTGTGTATGTCACACTAAGACAAGTAATTTGATAAGCCTTTGTTAGTTTATTCTTAATCTATATGTATTTTATTTAAAATAAAATAAAAAAAAACATACTGGCCTTGGCTGCTTTATTAGCTCATAGGTTCATTAGTTCATAGTTTCATAGTTTGGTACTAGGCTATCAGTCCTAGGGCCTAGACAAGCATAGCCATAACAATTCCATGGTTATTTCTTCCCACAATGTAGCATTGTTTGGCTTGCTAGAGAATTCTAAGATGTTAGAAAAATGTTTACATTTCCAAGCCACATCTCCAGTTTTAAATGATTATTCCAACTTCAAAATTTTGCTAAAGTTAAGAAGTTTAATTTGAATGGACATTTCAAATGGTGAAACTTTAAGGGGGTTCCAAATGTAAGAGAGGTTACAAATCCGTCTCTATATCCAATTAATCCAAAGTGTCAGGTTCTTGTCTATAGTACAGAGTTTAGAGTCTCATATTCTCTTCCAGAGTATGTCATCAGAAGATCCCTTCCTCAATAGTAGAGAATTGCCTTTACCCCAGTCCCAAGGGTCCCAAACTTGACCAGACAAGGAAAGGGATTTGCCCAGTGTATGAATCAATATTATATCTAGATCAAGACAAAGCAAAACTAGTTTGGAGTTTAGCCTACTGCATATGCATGATTGATGTGCAACTAAGCTATTGTCATGTCTTAAATGATGTAGACTGGCCCTGCCTAGCCTGAAAGGCAGGAAGAGCTTCTACTGACTCATCCTAGGGTGTGAGTCATTCCAGACGAAACTAGCAATTAACTTTTACAATTTCTCTCTGTATATGAGAATTTGTTTAATTGGAAAAGATGTCTCACAAGGTACAAAATTTTGGGAAGCATTTATTATTTATTATTTATTGTTTATTTTTTGTTTGCATTTGGTTACTGAGAAGGTATATGTCATGCAAGACCCCTTTTCAGTGGAAGACAGTGACAAAAAGCTACAAAAACATTTTAGTGAAAGAAAAACATATTCCAGTTGACCCTTTGAAAGTGCAAACAATATTTAAAATGTAGTAATCACAGATTTAGCATAGCCTATGTGTCTAGGGGACTAGGGCAAGTAATAGTTATCAAAGAAGGAAAAGTAATAAAAAGGGAGATTGCAGTAAGAGGAAGTTGTTAAAATATGGTAGTTACAGAAAACTGGGAACAGGAGTACAAGATGAGAAAAGAGATCAAGAGCTGCATTTTGACAGAAATCCATATTACAATGTAAAAAATCTAGAGAACTGAGTGTAAACAATGGTTCAGGGGATTCATTTATTAATCTGCATGATCAAAGTTACAGAAAGAAGTTAAGGGAGGATCCATTTCAACAATTATGAATAGAGCAAAATTCTAGTGTAGATGATTAGAGAAGCATGAACATTTTTATCATTTGAACTTTTGCAAGAAGGGGGAACAATGACATTTTCCAACAACTGCCTTACTGACTAATTGTAAATACAATGGTTTAAAGCTTACTTGAAGATTTTTGGTAGGTTCAAACATTATCTTGAACCCAAATATCTACATTCTAAGGGTATGTTCCAAGGGAGGGGAGGAGAGAACATACTTAGCCGATGTTGAGAGGGGAAATAGCACACTTTTTATTTTACTGATTTCTATCCCAGTGAACTGTTTGAGAATGTTAAATGATAACCAAGGCCAGTAGAAAAGACCCAAACTTTAATGTAAAATGTATAAAAACCAATACAAACTCCAGCACCTCAGCCAAAAAGGCTTCTCAAGAGTCCAAAAGCACAACACCAGCAAACAAAGTATGAGGGCCTTGAGATATTTTTAGGAGATAGTCCCTTGTCTTATTTTCTGTTAGATATGGTTTTGTTTTATTTAACTAATAATTTTTTTAACAGTTTAATGGTTTAATTTATAGGCAAGTGAAGGGCACTGCCATGGAGGCATCTTTCGCTCCCATGTATGCCAGTCTGTTTAAGTTACAATTTCTGTATCATATTGGGTTTTATAAAAAACATGTTGTTCAATAATATAGATACATTAATGATTTAATATTTTTATTGGATGGGGAGATGTTAAAGTTAATGATTTTAGGTGATTTACATAATAATCAGTTTGGTTTATGTTTTGATGGAGTATAAAGAGGTAGGAAGGTCATTTTTCTTGATCTAAAATCGGAAGGTGTTGTAAATGTGGGGGTGAAAACTAGAATACATAGGAAATTTGAGGACAGCAACAACTTTTTGTATGGTGGGAGCTGTCACCCCCTCCCCATTTGATGATCTTTACTTTATGGAGAATTACTCCATATAAAAAGACTTTGTAATGAACAAAAGGTTCTTGAGGTCAAGTTTAAAAAGACATGTGATCAATGTAAACAACGGGGCTATGATAGCTCTTGCATTCAAGACGCATATTATAAAGCATTCAATAATCAGGAAGCTATGGATGATAGATATAATATGACCAGAAATAATAAGTGGTATAGTAACAGTAGAGATGGACCTGGAAATAAAATAAAATTATGTATTTTGTTAAAGAGTATACTATTTTTGCTGATATTATTTCTAATTATTATGAAATATCATTGGAACTTTTCATTTAAAGATAAGAGTTTCGTTGGGTTTCTCCCCAATAAATTATAAATTATGTTTTTCTTATAAGAGGGGCCATAATGTGAAGGACATGTTAGTTCATAGTTATCACACCACACCGGTTCTGTATAGGAACATGGATGTGGGAGACGTTGGTACTATTCCTTGTAAGCATTATTCTGGTTGTACACGTAGTTCAATTGTTTGACTGAAATAATAATGTGATTTATACATCTAAGGAGTTGTATAGTTGTCGTACAGAAAGGATAGTATATGCCCTGAAGTGCCCATGCAATCACTTTTATATAGGAGAAACAAAAAGAACATTTTGGACTAGGCTTTTAGAACATCTGAGGGACTTAAGAAACCAAAGGGTAGAAAATTCAGTTGCCATGCACTTTTCTTTGTGCCATAATGGGAATGAAAAACTACTTCTGGGTACCATATTAGAAAATGTATTATGGATAGTGACTTAAAACAGAATCTACTTTTTAAAGAGAGTTTATTTGTTTTGAAATATGGTACTCTGACCCTTAATGGCCTAAATATAGAATGCAATTGGAAAGTGTTTCTAAAAAGTATAGGGCTCTTGAACTGAATTGATTTATTTTACTTGATTTTTTTTATTTGAGTATTTAATTGAATTATTTTTATTGGTGTTTTTTTAATGCAGTAATCTATTTAATTGTTTACTAGTGTTGTGCTTTTTGACTCTTGAAGGGCCTTTTTGGCCAAGGCACTGGAGCTTGTATTGGTTTTTGTACATTTTACATTAAAGTGTGGTTCTTTTCTACTGGCCTTGGTTGTTATTTAATACCTTTTTGCCTGTGTTATTTTGTGGTGTTTGAGAATGTTAAACCATTCACTATCAATCTATAATTACATTGTGGGTATGTAACCAACACTATGCAGGCAACTGGAAACCATAAAGAGACAAGCATCCCATATGTTGGGATGGTGATTCCCATCTGTTTTAGACTGACATCTAAGTATTGTATATAGACATCTGTCACTACAGTAAAGGGGACAGAAAGCAGCCTTGTCTTCTATCAAGTTACAGTGGCAAAGTACATGAGGTTATTCTATGAAAGAAAACCTGGGGGTGTAGGTTTGGCATAAAGTAATTGACATTTTTGAATGGATGTCTTGGGGAAATTTAGAAAGACTAAAAGTTTCCAAATGAACTTCTATTCCACTGAGTTGAAGATCTTTTAATGTGATGCCAGTACCACTTCTGGGTATCAATCCCCAGTCATGGTAGGTCAGAACTACCTATCTGAAATTTGATTAACCCTTGTCATGCTGAAGAAATTAAATGGGTAAGAATGATGAAAAAATCTGGTTGTCTAGAATTTTGGCTTAGATTTTAAACTTAAGTTGTGAGATGAGTATGAGTCAACAGTTACTGGGCAATATTCTGACTGGAAATATCAGAACTTTTGCCAATAATGAATTATGTGAGGACCCATTTCTACTTTCTGCTTCCCTACAGAATGCAGTTAAAGGATTTATCAGGTTTTCTTTAATGTCTGGACTGAAACCATCCAGTTCAGGGGATTTTCCTGAATTTAATAAATTGATAGCTTTACTAACTTCCTCTACTGAGATGGGTTTGGCAAACAAGGAAGACTCTTGACTGTATGATTTCCTTAAATTCAGTTCTGACTGCATGGGTAGTCAGGCTTCATTTTGCATTGGGTTCCCTGTTGGCCCAGTTCTAGTATATTCTAGTGTCAAAATTTCATTAAATTTGGCTGGATTGTGTGTAATTATTATTGATTCTTTCGATCACATTGTATTGTTGTTATATTATTGCTTCTTTCTAACAGATTCCAGGAAATTTGTTTAGTCCAGGTCATTCCTGTAGCCCAACAAAAATTCTTATTTCTATCCCATTTTTCTTGCACCTTCAAATAGTGCAAATTCCAGGTATGCTATTTTCATTACTGAAGGTAACTAACATTAACCTGTCTTGGCATCCTGTTGTTTATATTTCTTTTCTAAAATCTTTACCTGCGCCTCAAAAAATTTCCATTCTAAATCCCTAGACCTATTATTCTTACAGGTCACTTGAATTGCTAACTCCTTAATTTTCAACTTAAAGAACCCCCATTTAGTCCAAATTGATATTTTGTCTTTGTTCCTACATTCCCAATACTCAATAATAATTTTCTTTAACTTACATTTATTCACTAGGGACATAAAGAGAAGAGGATCTAGTTCCCAGGTAGGATATCTTGATAACATTAAAGTAATAAACTAGTATGGTCTGACCAGACAGTAGGGTTAAAATCTATTCAGACCCCCCTCTGGCAACAGGTTCTTGACATTAACCATGAGTTGATTCTGCTTGCTATTCCCAACTTATGTCCCATATAGGTATAGTCCTGTTCCCTAAGATGTAAGGTTCTCCATCTAACCACAACATATAATTACTCCATTTTTGTTTTTAACTGTTGAGTGGAATTGGGAAATCCATGTGTGTCTATAAACATCTTGCCTAAATTTGGGTCATGTATCATATTGAAATTACTCTGATTATATAAAAGTCTAGTTTTGACTTATATGACAGGATTGTTTTGTAAAATTGCAGGAATGGAGAGGGGCCATCCATATTCAGACCATAGAAATTACCAAATAACAAAGTACTGTATTCAAGACAGTCACCAAGGCCCTTGATAAGGGAAATCTGTGCATACACCCTACCTAGACTTAGCCAAGGCTTTTGACACTATCCCCCACTCAGGCATAATTGACAAAATCACCTAGCTAGGTATCAACCCGCAAATCATTAGATGGGTCGCTGATAGAATGCATATAGTCAAAATAGGGGAATCCACCTCTAACAGCAGACCTGTAACCAGTGGTGTTCCACAAGAATCAGTCCTGGGACCTCTGCTGTTTGGAATCTATTTCACTGAAGTGCAAACTAAAACTAAATGTCTATGGCTGACAAAGTTTGCTGATGACTGCAAATTGGGAGCAGTCATAGAATCTCCAAACAATGTCAACATCCTACAAGAGAGTCTTAAACAAAGAAATGATTGGTGCCAAAGTCATGGCCCTAAACTAAATTAAAAAAAAATGTATTATCATCCTTTTTGGTATGAGCGATTTTCCTGCTAACTACCAGATGAATAACAACATCCTAAGTATGCACTCAATGATTAGAGACCTGGGCACACAGGTTGACAGCAACCTTACATTTATTCACTATGCCATAGTGGTAAGAAGCATGTTCTATATTGCTCATTTCATAAATAACGGCATTTCCTCCAGAAAAAAAGAAGTAACATCCCTGTACTCTTCCATCATCAGGTCAATAATTGAGTACAATGCCCCTTTTGGTATGTACCTTTCCAAGCACCTGCAGCAATTGGAGACCCTGCTTTATTGGAAGTGCTGCATATCAAATGGGTACATGGGTTATTCGCTCTAGTGGTCTTAACCTGGTATGTGACATTAATACAGTCTGATGGAGGGACAGATTTGTCTCCCAGATATTACCACAGCTTTGGAACAGACTCCCACTTCATGTCAAGCAGAGCATCTCATTGGTTCTCTTCAAATGCAATCTGGATAAATGGATGGGTAACCGTAAATTCACCACTGGGGTTCCACCTATAGGATCATAGGATGTTACTAGGCTAATGGCCCTGGGGCCCTTACAAGCCTAGCCAAGAGTTTATCCCCAAAAAGAAACCTCAGTCAGCACCTGTCGCCCCTGTTAGTGAGGGACACAGGTGGAACACCTGGGACAAATTTGTGGTTTCCCATCCACTCATCAAGGTTGCACTTGAAGAGGGTCAGCAAGGTGCTCTGTTTGACATGTATGGGAAGTCTATTCCAGAGATGGGGTAGCCTCTGAGAGACAAAGCTGTGTCTCCAGCAGGGGTTTGTTGATGTTGCATATTAGATTCAGGCCTTTCAAGCAGGTAATGCATGAGGACTTAGACTTATGGATATGGAGCATCTCTAGTAGGGCAGGGTCTGAGATTGCCTTGTAGGCAAGATACAGATCACCTCTGAGCAATCTGTACGATACCGAACAGAGTGATAGTGATTTGAGCCTGTCCGCATAGGACAGGTGTTGGAGGCCATGGATTCTCTTTGTGAGGTATTTCAGTGGCCTTTCCAGTTGGTGCAGATGTTTGGAGAGGTGCATACCAAATGGGGCATAATACTCAATTATTGGTCTAATGAGGGAGGAGTATAAAGAAGTAATAACCTCCTTTTTTCTGGATGCATTCCCTTTACTTATGAGATGAACCAAGTAAAAGGCTTTTCTGACCACTGCTGCTACATAATGGTTGAATATGATGTTGTTATCAACCTGAGTGCCCAGGTGTCTCACCACAGGTTGTGTGCTTAGGGGGTTGCTGTTGATGTGGTAATAAGTAGGGGCCATGTTTTTGCCAAATGGTATGATGATACATTTATTTCTGTGTTTGGTTTGAGGCCATGATTTTGGTACCAGTCATTAGTTGCTGTGAGATCCTATTGCAGTATGTTAACATTTGGGGAGTCAATGACAGCAACCAACTTACAGTCATCCACAAACTTGGTCAGCCACAGGCCTTTTGTCTTTGCCTGGACATCTAAGAAGTAGATACCAAACAGTAGGGGTCCCAGGACAGAACCCTGGTAACTTCATTAGTGACAGATCTGCTATTGGAGGTGGAGGCATCTCTTTTGACTATTAGGGTCCTACTGGTGAGCCAGTTGACCACCCACCTGATGAGATGGGGATTTACCCCAAGTTGTGTTAGCTTTTTGATGATGTCCGAGTGGGAGATTGTGTCAAAGACCTTGGCCAAGTCAAGGTAAGCTGTATGTACTGTCTTTCCTTTGTCCAGGGCCTTGGTGACAGTTTCAAAGAAGCCAACCAGGTTCGACAGGCAAGATCTCCCCTTGACGAATCCGAACAAGGTGGGGTCAAGTGTTTGGAGATTGCCTATGCCCTTGTTCATGAGATCCATAATAATACACTCTATGGCTTTACAGATCAGACTTGCCAAGCTAATAGGGTGTTAGTTTCCAAGGTCAGTAGTGGCACTACCTTTGTGCAAGGGGATGACAATGGCAGTTCTCCACTCTGCTGGAATCAAGCCTGTACTTAGGCTGTGGTTGAATAGGGTGTTCAATGGCGAAGCAGGAGATGGTGCAGAATACAGCCTGGGATACTATCAGGTCCCATGGAAGCTGTGCTCTTTGCCTTGGATAGGGCCTTTAGCACTTGATCTATGGAAATGTGAGGTGTGGGACAAATATCGTGGCTGCCAAAAGGGTCTTTGGGGGACAGCAAAGTGAAGTTTGCACTGAACATATCTGCTAGCATGTTGGCTAAGTCAATAGGCTTGATGTAAGTGGTACGGTTAAGTACTAATCCAGAACAAACTGGGGCTTTGCCATGGAGGCTCCTGACATAACTGAAGAAAACTTTGTGGTTTCTCTTTGTTTCAGACGCTAGTTTTGATTCATAATTGGCTTTGGAGGCTTTCACTACTGATCTAATTTGCTTGTTGAGGCTAAGAAGTGAGTTTTTCCTATTTGGAATACGTTCCTTTTTACACTTGGACAAAAGTTTCTTCCTTTTGTTGTAAAGTCTGTTGATAGATGATGTCTACCAAACAGGTTTGTGTTTCCTTGAGGAGCAGGTTTTAGTTCTATTGGGTATGGCTGTCCACACAGTTGTACACATGCTTGTATACTGCACTGGAGTAGTGTTCAGCATAGTTGCCTGCATCCTCTGAGGGGGTGGTGGTGCAAAGTTACAGATACCCTCCCTTAGGAGGTTGTAGTCAGCTTTAGAGAAAAAAATTTAGCTTGATTACAATTGGGGAGGTTGGGTGGGATATAAACTTTGAATGAGACAGTCCAATGATCTGATCTCACCAGAGAAGAACATACTGTGGGAGTGGTGCAGCTGTTACCCATGCTGGTGAAAGCCAAGTCCAGAATGTTATCTTACCTTGTGAGGATGAGACGAGCTGGTCTAGTGCATTAGAATGGAAGTCAAGGAATCGTTGAGTGAGTGCATTAGTGCAGGCATAGTTCACCCAGTCTATGGTGGGGTAGTTGAAGTCACCATGGATCTGGCTGTTAGGGGGTACCTCAATGGAGTCAAGTAGATCCATGTAAGAGGAATGGGTGTCCTGAGCCATGGAGGGGGGGGTCTATAGCTGGCTATAACTTGGATGTGTATCTTGCCAAATGTCAGTTGCACCTGGAATAGTTCCAGTACATCATGTTAGCAAACCAGTCTGGAGGTGTGCCTCTCATTAACGAAGATGGAGACTCCACCACCCTTAGACTTCCTGACCTCATTTTGGGGTCAGAATTTGTGGAATGTGATATAGCCTGGAAAGGCAGGGGTGCTATTTGCTGCCCTGAACCAAGTTTCCGTGACTGCACAGACATCAGCATCTTCCAGTGCAAGAACAGCCTCCAGTGAGTGCATTTTCAGGTTAAGGCTCCTAGTATTAAGCAGTATGACCTTCAACTTGCTATGTTCCTCTTGAACAGGTGTGATAGGTGGTGATCATGGAAATAAAAGTAAAACTTGGCAAGGCTTGTAAGCATCCTAGGGTCATTAGCCTAGTAACCTCCTATGATCCTATTGAAAGAATACTCTATTCTATTTAGTATACACTGTCTTTTCAAAGCATGGCTAGCATGATTATTAGCTTGAATAAAAGCTGCAAGAATAATATGAAATATAAAGGGTTAATTTAGAAACAGTATAAAATGCTGAAAAATAAGAAGTAGTAAGTGTGCTGGCATACCTTAGATAGATTTTGGCATCTATGTAATGGAGTATGTTACTGAGAAACAAAGTCTGTAAAAATAACTACACAGATGGCAGCTGGAAGGACAGCAACAAAGTAAAGAGATGTAACATCAACCAAAATAAATTTGGAACATCAGATAGTGCTGGAATACCATTTTCAGATAACTGAGTTTCCTTGGACCATTGAGCTTACATCAAGGACAAATCATAAATTAGAAGAACAAATAAAAAACTGTAATACAAAGAAAGAACGGTTTTACATCAGACTTTGAAGAAAAATACCAGACCTTCTGGTATAAATGTGACTGTGCATAAACAAGCTTTGGGTATTTGCCATAGAGAGCTGACAGCATCTGTGTTACATGCTTGTAGATCTGAAAAGAAAAATGTGAAAGTAAAGCGTATTAACTGAAACAGTTATCTTCGTGTATTTATTGTACTCAGTACAATACAGTAATAAGACTAGTTGATTACAATAAATAGTTAACTAAACTGTGGTATGCATGCATGTAAATGCAAGTAACAGCAAGAAACCAACAGAAGGCATTATATAGAATTCTTCACCTATGATAGTATGATCCTACAATTAACAGGATTCCCTGCTTACCCTACATGCTGGTGTCTCCACCAACTTTAACCCAACATAAACAGATATGCATCAGTGTGATGATCCCTATCTTTGCTGACTTATAGAAACTCCCTGTCTCCTATCCATTCAGTTTCTTAATAATCTGAGGTCTATCATTTTGGTTTCCCAGATTAGTATGACTTGGCTATTACTCTTTTTCAAAAAATCAAGTATTGCCTTTTCTTTGTAAACTGTGGACATACGCCTTACATTTAATAATGGAAAGCCAACATGTTGGCTTTTCAAATGTTCTTTTATGCAAGTTCTTGCTTCTGAAGTCCCTTAGTCAGAGCTCATTGTTAAGTGCATGTGCGTGTGTGTGTGTGTGTGGGTGGGGGGTTACATGGTGAAAGGAACAAGGACAGTATTCACCTTGTGGATCTAAATTTGCATCTGTATAGAAAATAACTGTTGTATGCAGATAGTATGGGGAATTTAGGAAATATTTGTGTCTTACAAACCTCAGGACATTTGCCATTTTCATGTTTCTTCTCACATCACAACTGCCTAAATAGGGGCCACCCTGTGTGCAAAAGGAGAGATGGTAACCTTAGTACACGGTACCTTGTTTAATATTGTGATCTGTAGTGTAGCCTGCTTAATGACGAGTTGTATTGGAGAGTGTAGTAATTTTATTTGCAGATTGTTCTCTGTGGGAAGATCTCATAATATTAGATCTGTGCTTCCATAATTTGGATCTACAACTAGTTGTTTGCCAATTTGTCTGCTGTGACTATGTAAATGTGTGTGGTTGGAGCTTAGATTAATGGATGACCATCTTACACAGCTCTACTTGCTTAAAAAAGGAGTCTAAAATGGAAGAGTGTTGAGTTTAATTATGAGCATTATAGTTCATGAAGGAGAAGCATTCTCAGCAGTTTGAAATTTGGGTTTGGGATTATTGTCTGTTTGTTTAGCAGGCATTGTATTTGTGTTTGCTGTGAACAACCTTGATTATAGCAAGCTCAGATGCTCATAAGCCTAGTACTTATTATACAGCAGGAACTTCTCATTGTAACATTTGTTAATGTCTGTTATGTGCTTCACAAATAAAGATTCTAGTTGTCTACTGATGTACTATGTTCTTCATCTGTAAATATGTTGTAAGTAATTGCTATGTAAATTGTTAATCGCTATGTAATCCAATGTAACTACTGCCTGTTTATTTTAACTGTGGAGCTTTTCTCCCCGGGCCTCCGCTGAAAATGGACCTACGTCCAGTCGGACACTCCCGGTCAATAAATTTAAATAAATAAATAAATAAATAAATAATAAATAAACAACCAAGCAGCGAAAAAGGTACAAATGCATTGTTTAGTAGAAATTGCTGGTAGAGATAAGAGTGCAAATTTTGGCAAGGCTGAAGAAAGAACAAAAATGTCTTTGAAAATGTTATGCAATTCTAAAGTCCCTCCTCATTCTGGCAGATATGATATATTTCAAAAGCAGAAACAACATGCACAAAAATAAGTAATATATTAAAAAGACGCCTTAGCTATGTTTGAAACTGCACTCCACTGCTTTTTTGCATGAATATACAATCACACACTGCATTAATAAGTGCAGTACATCTACTTACTGTGTGTCAGTTTGAGCACATGGACAGATAAAGCAAAAGCAGCAACATGGGTTTATTTATTTTTAGATCATGTAGCAGTGAGACCAGCAACTGTTGAGGGTACTCCTCCTTCATTTCTGGATCTTCCACACCCACTTTAATTGTCTTCCCATACATCAGAGCTTACCAGCTGCAAATGTATTTTCTTTGTGTCTTCTGGGGTGTGCAGAGGAGATGAGATTCTCTATGCACCTTCACTAATGCAATATAGAGGGAAATTAGGTTATTCTCTAACACTGCCCCCGTGTTTTAATTAGAACTTCTGGATGTGCAAGAATGTATTAGTTGTGAGGATATTGTCTACACCTCCGCAGTAATGTATGTCTCAGCTGCACTGCACATCCATTTACACATTACCTGTTCCACTAGTACCCTTTAGTTTGCTAGTCTGTATTAAGAAACCTCAACATTAGGTAAACCCACTTGAGACAGGTGAGCAAGAATATACTTCAACTTTCTTCACTCATGCCCACTTGGCTTCTGAATCTCATAGGTTGCTAATTGAACCCAGGTTGTCTGGACCAAAGTCAGTGTATCCGCCTTCTATTCCACACAACTGGCCTAAATATGTTTTCAAATAAATTTGTTGCAAAATACCATTCAGTTGTTACTTCCTTATAGTTAGGTTCAGAGGTGGCCAGTACTTCATCGAAATGGTGCAGAGAATGCTATGGGAAAAAAAATAACCCCAATTCAAACACAACAACACTGTATAACAAATGAAGGTTTATGTTACTGTGCTAAAGGAGTCAACTGGTGCACAGTGTATTAGCAAATGTGCTAGATCAGTAACTGAACTAACACAATTCAGAGGTTGCTATGTCATGTCTCAAAACTGTGTCCTGAAAATGAATGCCAAGAGACATTTCTATGCTCAAAAGCAACTACAGCAACACATAAACTCAGTGTTGCAGTCATAAAATTCTATACCTGTGAAACATCTGCAATGTATGCAGTTACACAGACACATATGTACACATGTGCACTTACATGCATGTGCACGCAAGCATGTACACACACACACACACACACACACACACACACACACACACACACACACACACACACACACACACACAGTCACACACTCGTGCGTATGTATGTCTCTATATATGTGTTTGTACTGGTCTACTTTGTTTCGTTGAATCTCATTTCACTGAATTTCATTTCACCCCGACAACATTGCTGAAGCACAAATTACTGAAAATTAATTTCACTGAACTGAAATTAGTATATATGGCACTGTGTAAAGTACTGTAAGACAAGTGAAAGGTATATGCTCTTTTCCCCACAGTAGTGTGATCCTGGAGTTAGAATATATAGTTAGGGGGGGTTTAAGTGGCAACATCCCCCACATTGGGGAGGTGTATCCCCCACCTTGTTTGTTTTATATTGCATTTTACCAAAAACTTCAAAGCAATACATTTTAAATGATAGGCATGCATAGTTTCAACACCAATGACTAACTCTCTCCAGATGACAATATGTACTCAAACTAAGTGGGGGGCTATGTCCCCCATACCACCCAATGTGTGGGCTGTGCCCCACACCCCTCTAACTATGTATGCTAACTCCAAGATCGCAGTACAGTGGGGAAAAAGCATATACCTTTTACTTGCCTTACAGTACTCTACACAGTCCCATATATATACTAACTGCAGTTCAGTGAAATGAGATTCAGTGAAATGAGTTTTCAGTAATTTGAGTTTTCAGTGAAGTGGTCGGGGCGAAATGAAATTCAGTGACATGAGATTCAATGAAAAAAAATAGACCCATCTGTACACATGGCTTTAATCAAAAAGGTCACATACTCATTTGGTTGAACAGCTATTGGAAATGTAAAAGGAAGCAACTGCACATATGAAAAAATAATATTTTGTGTGAATATAAGACAGCTGAATTAAATGGTGCAGGGAAATGAGGGTTTGACTGAAGAGGTGTTGGTGTAAATATGTGCATGATCCTGTTATAGCAGTTAGTGTGAAATTACAAATATTTGGGAATTAGGGTTAAAGTAAGAACAAGGAAATGGTAGAGATTTTATTTTGTGGTTTGATAGTGGGGTGTGGTCTTGCTTTATGGTAGTGTTATGGAAAGGGTTTTTATTAACATGATGTGTAGTTTTGTCAGTAGTTGCAGGGCTTCATCTAGTGTTAAGGTAAGCCCACATGAGTAAGATGGTGCAGCGGATAGCAAAGCAAGGGCAACATCATGAATGGATTTGTGCACTGGAATATGTCAATTGTCTTACCTAGGATATCTGTTAGTAGTAATAATTCCAAAATTTTGTGGGGTTTTATGGATGACGAGGCATGCATTGAGACTGAAGGTAATAGCTATTAGATCAGATTTCACAAGAGAGGTAGAGGCAAGTGCAGTGGAAATGGATGGAGACAAGTTTATAAACACACGGTCAAAGAAGCTAATCACACTGGTGGGAGGAGGGTCAATTTGCACTATGAAGTTGGTATTTATGTCTAGTAATTGGCTTAGAGGATTACAGAGGTATTAACAAGCTATTTCCTGTGGGCCAGTGGTTCAGAGTTTGATTCCCTTAGTCTCCATTGCTTAACTGGGCTACTAGGCAGGGAAAGTGTACTGAGGACAATATGCACAGAAACCAAAGAGACATATATAGACCTATGTAAGGGGGAGAGTAAATGTTCAAATTATAGTAAGATAATTTATGTGAAGGTGTTTATGTTACAAAGACAATTTTGTAATACTAAAATTTTGCAATACGTATGTCATAATAATTAATGGTGGCCACACTTCCTGAGCAAACAGAGGTACATAAAAGTAGACATGGTATTATAAGATGTGACACTTACACAAATTAACATTGTAATAGGGGATTACATGGTATATGAATGTCATTAATATGCTGCATTCAGAAGACAGTTAGCAAGGACAGTACATTCCTTATGGGATATTCATAGCATACATTTCATCAATATAACATTTTGGAAAATACCAATGACTCAGAAGCCACAATATCCTTTGCAAGACTTTAACCCATCCCATCAATATTACCACCGAGCTGCATATTAATTGCACATCCCACAGAGATAAGCATAGCACATCGAGGAGGTTCACTCTTGAAGCGAGTTCTGCCCTTTATTATTCTATCGGTTATGCATTCCATATGTAGATGTGTGTGGTGTTACAAATATGGGAGTGAAGTGTGACATGCATAATACTCTTGCATAAGGCACTCCTGTCTGACATGGTTATTGTGCAGACAAATAAGAACAGATGCAAACATGGCACTAAGATGTGATGTATTCCATAGAGCTGTGTATTGTCAGCAACTGCCAGAAGAGGTAGAAAAGGATATTGTCTCAAGCAAATGAAATTAATGTGCAAATTAAGAAAGGATCAATGATAAAGAAGGTCATAATAGCATGCCAGACTGATGGCAATTAATTGAGTATGCTCATGTGCACACAAATATGATTAGTCCTATAACAAAGTTCCTTGGTCAAGGAAAGTTTTTCTTGATTTTTGTGCACATACCACCCAGGAATTGGAGCACATTCATATACATCACAGTATTCAATGCATGTACCGCAGTAGAGCTCACAGCATGTCATTGGCAGAGCAAATGGCTACTGCCATGAAATCAAAGCTACGTTCACATGTGCTCATGCACCACATCAAGCAATATGACTGATGTGATGTGATATAATGGATGTTGTGTGGCATTAGTACGTTCACACAAAGTGATTACCTATGCTAGAATTTAACATCCTCCAACTAACAATATGGCTATTAAGCACATGTACCACAATAGAACTGTTAACACAGCTGTTGAACTCCAGCTATGTGAAGTCATTAAATCAGCTTTACTTTTATTTGCACATAATTTTTATGTGCTAAAATAGATGGGGGAGGTTTCTGTCACTCTGTACGTACACTGAAGAACTGGGGGGATGTCATTCCTGAAAAGCAGTTAAGGACACAACTGCTTACAATCAATTGCTGCTGGTTTGGACCACTTACCTAAGTAATGAAGAAATCAGCACCATAGTGGGATCAAAAAATGTGCCATGGTACAAGTATAGCACCAATTGTCATGTGTGTGGTAATGTGAAACTTTACATCATGTGTAGGAATCAAGGAATATGCTTCCTTTAATTACTTAGAAATAACCTTGCTGTATGTCAGACAACATTCCCGGATGCTATTTATACCCAAACATACCTGTAATCCCCTACTGTTGTCACTGAGAAAGTAAATCAACATTAATGTACAATGTGGATATAATCCTGTATTGGCAACAACATATATTACATTATCTCATGTCAACCTCAGTCCTGAGGAAGTATCTCACTGCAGCTTGTATGAAGTTACAACCTATTCAAATGACTGCAACAGTCTTCAACACAGCCTTTCAAAAGGAAATTTAGAATAAACTCTTGTAAGAGGAAACATCTACACTAAACATAGCATGCATGGGTGACAACAGTGGTAACAATATGTATGCTGACTATAAGCAAAAACTGGGATTTGAACTATATACCTAACATCACAAGCTAATGAAGGATTTCTGAAACACAAGCACCACTCCAGATTTATTTCACAACTGTGACACTGCACATTTCAATGGGTGACATCACCATTGTGAATTACCTTGATTTTTCTGTTAAAAAGTGGTTCCACAGTATACAGGATGTCATATATGTATTTGCAGCCGATTCTGCACAGTAAGAGGAAGAAACACACACTCACAGAAGACAGTCATTCCTGTATTTAAACTTAGCACAATCTGCACAAAAATGTACTGTAGGTATACTCCGCAGAAGAAGTCTGACTACATGTGATGTGAGTCACACTGCATATTTGGAGGGATGAAATCAGCTGTGTCATGCAAAGGAGATGTGTGCACAAAAATGACTTCTACTACTGTGTGGTATTCTAAGTGTTGCCAATAGTATGAGGTGTAAGATACTCCTGCATCCATTTATACACACACACACACACACACACACACACACACACACACACACACACACACACACACACACACACACACACACACACACACACATGCACAGACAATGCACACATGCACACACACTCACACAACCACAGTCAGTCATACTGCTGTATTTGAACTCCCTATCTACTGACACAGTCTACATGCAAGTGTTTTTGAGACATGCCATAGAGGGTCTGACTGCATATGAGCCACATTGCATATTTGAAGGGATGATATCAGCTGTGTTATGTAAAAGACATGTGTGTGCAAAAAAATGACTTGTACAGCTATGTGGGATTCTAAATATTGAAAAAAAAATAAGAGGTGAAAGATACTCCTGCATCTGTTTTTATTTGTACACACACACACACACACACACACACACACACACACACACACACACACACACACACACACACACAAACACACAGCCACAAATTTCACACTACTGTATTTCAAATTCCTGCCTATCTACTGACACAATCTACATTCAAATGTATTATAGGCATGTACTACAGGAGAAGTCTAATTTTAGTGGTTTGAGTGTATTATTGAAGTGATAACCTCATCAGTGTGATGCAGACAGCATGTATTTGTGGACATAGTGAAAAGGAGATGTGAGATTGATCTGACCATGTAAATGTTTCTCATGAGCACAGTTGTTGAATTAATCTTCCAGTGATGCTACGGATCCACCATCACACACAAGTTGGCACTTGTAAGATTAGAACCCTCTGGCTATCTAGTTACACAATCTAGAAGATACAGTAATTAACACAAGCACCACTGCAGAGGTCTGACTTCTACACTGTGAGAGTGCATATTACAGGGGATGACTTCACTGTTGTGTTGTAGAGATGATGATGTCAGGAGAAGGGTCTGCCATTTATATGGACTCACCCAGCAGTGTAAAAATTTCTCCAGAATGCTTTTTCAGTATGTAAGGTCATACATACATAACACTATGCATACCTACACATTTACTACTGTGATCTTAGAACCCCCTACTTATCTAGAGGACACAGTACTTAATGCAAGCATCACCACAGAAGTCTTACTTCTATATTGTGAGAGTGTACATTAGAGAACATTATAGCAGCTTTGTATTGCAGAGAAGATGATGTTGGGAGAAGGGTCTGACATTGATGTGAACTCAATCTGCAGTGTAAAAACTTCTCCAAGCTAATATTTCAATGAGAACAGCAGTACATAAGGTCAGATTTACACGATTCTCTACACAACCCACATACACACACACACACAGACACACACACACACACACACACACACACACACACACACACACACACACACACACACAAAGTTAACTGCTGTGAGATTAAACCCCCTACCTATCCAGTTACAGAATCCAGAGGACACAGTACTTACTGCAAGTGCCACCCAAGCAGTCTGACTTCCACAGTATGACAGTGCAGTGTACACAGGATTAGTTTCTCATTCTGTGTCAGAGAATATATTTTGATGCTGAAATTTTCGTGTAAAGCCATATTTGTTGATATAAAGGAATAAATGCAATCCTATGATTAATATTAAATACATACTGATGACTTACATCAGCTATGCTATCAGTAATGTATATTGCAGAACTGAGACTGACATGTACCTGCTTTACATGATGTTGTGTGCATGAAACAGACACACTTGAGAAACACAGGCTGGGCAATGAAGCAGTCATGGATCATCAGGTTATGATGATAGTATGTTAACCTTTATGAATGCTCCTGATATTAGCAATGGTATGCAAGGGCAATGTGCTCTGTCAAAACAAAACAATCCTAAATGTTACAATGCTATAATGCTAAATAATGATGACGTATGTGTGCCAAAGCTCTATATGTTTGTATATCATAAGCTCTACAATGCAGACATAACTGTCCAAAATGCAGTGTTCAGTCAACCACACAGTTCATTGCAGTTCCCTTGAGCACATTAATTAATATTCATTTAATGAAGTCATACAATCCAGTAACAATACTTATTATCTTTGTTCAAAATGTCTTCCTAAAGCACAATCCTGAGAAACTTATTTGTGTGGATGCTTGCAAAATGTTAGCACATGAATGATTACACTTTGAGGTGTTGAACTTGGAATGTGAAGTAACATTGTTCAGTGGTGCTCCCTATCAACCTTTGTGCAAATAAGGACTAGACAGAAAATGCTGAGATTGTGATTAAATGTAGAACAGGTGTGTTTTATATTAACATTTTGCAAACAAACACGTTGCATGTTGGAGTCCACCTATGACATGTTAGGGCCAAAGCTTAATTCAGAAATGAATTGTTGTGCTTGATTTCCTGTTTGTGCAAAATTAGGTGTTGAGCAAATAGGGTTCTCTGCTGAAGGAAAAAATGAAAACTCTAATTTGATTAGCCTTCTGTAGAGCAAACAGGCGTAGCGGTGATGCTCGGCTATCAGCACTCTAGACAGTACTGAGTGGCAAAATTCCACCTGTCACCTAATTTTCTCTGTGGCACAAGCTATACATTCAGTGAGCTCAATGAAAAAACAGACTTAAAGCAGGGTTCAAGTCCAGTATGCAGATTATTTTACAGAGGGTGTCAGAATGTGATTATCATAATTAATTTTGATCATGACTGTAAGACTACAGAGGAATGATTATCTTAAATATGTTGATTGCCCAAAGTGTGTCAGTAATGTTTACTGAAATAATTTTTTATACCTACTATATATCAGCAATGCTTCAAGGGAAATCACAACTTAATTGAATGTACAATTTCTTAAGCATGACAAGGATGGTATGTATTTTGAAATAGTTATTATGACTTTGTGTATATTCTAACTATGTGTGTAATGCAGGATGCCTTGTGAAGTGAGGTCATTATGCTTCCTCAGCATAAGGACAGTAGCCATTTGATATAAGATGAGCATTTCATATATTGGCCTACTAAATATGTTACGTTATAATGTGATGACACAGAAGAGGTGATGAGAGACAAAGAGATGAACAGACACATAACAATTTGTGTTATGGCACATTTATGAACACCTGTACGGTGTGTTTGTGTTACTTGTTTCCATTAAGTGATTGATATAGGGATAGAGAAGGTGCAGGAGTGACAATAACCAAAACATCCACATGCATGTGGTTGAAGAAGTTGTAAGAAATTTGAAACATGATGCTGACATGACCCTGGTGTTTTGTTGATAATAGATGCAGTATACACTTACACAAGTAATAGCAATATGCAGAAAAATTATATTGCTGTATAACTTGTCAGGATTCTAGCCTTTGGCAGAAGAAATAAAGCTTAGTTTGATTACCATAGTTCAACACAGAGGAGTTCATGTTATACTAACTTTCAATCACATATTGCAAGAAACAGTTACAGTGGTAGGCATCGTTTGATCCCAAAGGATCATGGTTTTGTTTCCCTGTTGTACTGACTCAAGCAGCATCTTCTGTGGTTGTACAATCCAATCCAGGAGTGGCAGCCCTTTCTGCATTCTGAGCAGCAATAGTCAGATTAGTTTGGTATCACGATCGCAGATTTTCCTGAGAGCTCTTATTCTCTGCTGTCATTGCCAAGGTGGTATCATATATAGTGAGAGCTTCCTTCACTTCCTGTTTCCAGGCATACTTGTCTGAGGCAAGAGAATGCCAGGTGTTCATGCTGATGGAGAGACCACTGAAATCACATTTGCATATGTCCTTGGAGCTCAAGTTTGGGTCACCCTTTTGACCTCTTTCCAGATTCCATCTCTCTAAAAAGAAGGTCTATTATTATCCGGCCATGCATCATGCATGAGACATGACCCAACCAGTGCACAGACCTCTGTTTCAGGAGGATGAACATGTAGATGGTGCCCATCCTCTCAGGCATGGTGCTGTTAGGGATCTTTTTATTCTAGGAGATACCAAGTACACGTCTAAGGCAGAGCATATGGAATACACTGAGTCAGTGCTCTTGTTTTGATTTCAAAGTCCATGTTTCCCTGGCATACAGTAATGTGCTCAAAACACAGGCTGTGCAAACCTGCACCTTGTTGTGCACAGTGAGCTTATTATTAGCTCATACTCTCTTTGTTAGTCTAGAAAACAATATGGTGTTTTTTCCATTGTGCTAGTTGATATCACTATCAAATGACCAGATGTCAGAGATCGTAGAGCCTGGGCACACAATGTCTTGAATGACCTCCAGCTCATAGTTGCTCGCCCTGATAGATAACTCATTGTATACATCTTGGCCCATCACCTGGGTCTTCTATAAACTTATTGTGAGGCCAAGTTCCATAAATTAATCCACAAAGTGAGTCACAAGTGACTGAAGCTCCTGCTGAGTGCAAGCAGCAATAGCTGTGTCATCAGTGAACAGGAACTCCCTTAGATGTTTCCTAACCACCCTGGTCTTTGATATAAGCCTCAGTAGTTTGAAGAGGTTGCAGTCCATTCTGGTTCAGAAAAAGAGACCCTCTGTATCAGTTCCAAAAGTAAATTTTAACAAAACTGGAAAGACTACAAAGCTTTGCCAGGGATGGTCTGCACCTCTCCCCTCTAGGCTTTCGAAAAACATTGTCTTCCCTCATAATGCCTTTATAGGCAATGTCAAACTGAAAGTACTTTTGACATAGCAAATAAAGACCAAGAAAATCTAAATGTATTACTGCTCACTGCTAGGAGTCTGAACAAAAAACTCCACTCCCTAGAAGCTCTCTTCACCATAGAGATTGCTGACATCTGTGCAGTCACTGAGACATGATTTAAACAGCTGAAATCACACCAACAGTACAAGGTTATAATGCCTTCCTCACATTTACACCACCTACTACACAGAGAGGGACTAAAGGTGGAGGTGTCTCTATTTGCTTCAAATATAAATATACCTCAAGTCTGGTCAAACAGGACAATGCACTTGAGCTGCTCCATGCTCAAATCACCATAGGCAGAATACAATACCACTTCCTTGCAAGCTATGGGTCCCCCTGTATGACCCAGTAAACCTATAGCATATATTTAAATTTATTGAAAACATTCATTATCCAAAACCATATTCAGGGGCAACATTAATTACCCCACTATTACCTGGGAATTCTATATGACACCAAATGTACAGGCACAGAGATTCTTGGATTTTGTAAACACAAACTTCCTGGACCAGACAGTCAACACACCAATCAGGGGTGCAACCATACTGGATCTTGTCCTCACTAATATGGGACAGTGCTGCACATCCCATATTGTAATGTCTTCCCTGGCAAGGTCAGACCACAAAATGGTCTCCTTTAAAGTAAAAGTAAAACCTGGACTACCAGCTAAACTTGGAATATTCAGAAACTACTCTAAGGCTAACCTCCTGCTATTAAGTGATAGCTTGGCAAAATTTCAAGCCCCCATAAACCCTGAGAACACTGCTGTATATGCAGAACTGTTCACAGAAACCCTGTACAAGGATGTTAATAGTTGGACAGAGGCAGCTGTATCCACCATAAAGAAGTACAGAACTAATTAAAAAAACAAGCCACACGGGTGGAATCACAAAATCAATAGGCTAATAACAGAAGGAAGAAGATCATAGCAAAAATTAGGAGGTGCAGCACCCAGCAGGATAAAGGCACTCTCATCAAACTAAACAAACAACTCAGAGGACAAATAAAGTCTACCAAACCCAAATTTGGGGTAAATTTGGTCTCCCAGGCCAAGGACAACCACAAGGCATTCTTTAGCTATGACCACAATCTCAAAGGCAATACACAATTGTGTGCAGAGCTCATTGTAAATGGAGCCACCTGTACTGAGACAGAAGATATAGAAAACCTACTGGTCAATAAATTCAGCTCCAACTTTCCCCCTCAACCTTCCCTCAGGAAATAGCATCAAATATAACTCCCCCTGCTATCACTAGGGAACAGGTCCTTAATGGTCTATCTAGGGCCAAGAACAGTGCATCTGTGGGCCCAAACAATATCCCCTGGATGCCTTATAAACAGCATGAAACATGACCTATCAGGCCCTTTGGAATTGCTATTTAACTGTAGCCTCCAAACAGGCTTCATGCCTCATGAATGGAGAACAGCAATAGTCATCCCTCTGCACAAAGGTAGGTCATCTACAGACCCTGGGAACTAAAGAACCATAAGTCTCACTAATCTTATATGTAAAGCCATGGAAATAATTATCATGGAAGTGATCAACAGTGATATAGTAAACTCCACACACTGGACCCAACACAATTTGGTTTTGTCAAGGGCAGGTCATGCCTACTCAACCTAGTGGACATCTTTGAAAAGGTCACCAAAGCAATTGATGAGGGCAAAATGGTTCAGTCTGCTTAGCTTGACCTGGCCAAGGCATTTGATATAATACCCTACTCAGGCATTGTTGAAAAACCTCAAGAGGGTAGGTACAAACCTGTATGTCACCTAGTGGATAGCCAACTGGCTCACAGATAGGAACCAGGAAGTTAGAACTGGGGAGTCTATCTCGACAAAGAGGCCAGTCACAAGTGGAGTGCCTCAGGGATCAGTCCTTGGACCACTCCTTTTTGGCATTTACTTCTCAGAAGTCAAGACCAATGTCAGTGGTCTCTAGCTGACTAAATTTGCAGATGATTGTAAATTAGGAGTTGTCATTGAATCTCACACTGACACAAATGTTCTCCAGGGGGGGGCTGACACAGACACATATCAGGTGTCAGAGCCATGGACTAAAACTAAATGCCAAGAAATGCATAATAACATACTTTGGGAAGTCATCCATTCCAGGTAGCTATCATACTGACAACACGCCCCTTAGAGCTGACTCAGTAGTCAGGGATTTAGGGACACACATAGATAGTAATGTAGCCTTTGACCATCACATGTCTACAGTAGTGAGGAAATCATTCTATGTTGCGCCACTTATAAACAAAGGTATGGCATCTAAGTCCAAGGAAGTCATTGTTCCACTGTATCCGGTATTCATTGGACCTATCATTGAGTACAATGCCCCCTTTGGTATGTACCTAACCAGGTATATCAAACAATTGGAAAGTCCACAGAGGTTATTCACTAAAAGAATTCAGGGCATAAGTAAAATGTCCTACGCAGACTGCCTCAATGCCCTATCCCTGTATTCTGTCTCCTACAGGCTTTTGAGGGTAAATCCATGCTTGGCATACAGGGCATTGTCTGACCCCAATCTGATGGACCTACTGCATATCCACAAAACAAACAGCATCAGAATTACCCATTCTAAAGACTTAAACCTTGCCTGTGATATAAATAGAAACTGTTGGAGAGACAGATATGTATCCCAGAGACTACCCTGTCAATGGAACAAGTTCCCCATCCATGTGAAGCAGAGTTCCTCCCTAACCCAATTCAAGTGCAACTTGGACAATTGGATGGGGAACAGGAAATCCATCTCTGATTTGGTGCCTGTGTCTCTAATGGACACAGGCAACCTGTTCATCTACCAGGTCCCTGCTTGTAAAATGTTTCATCTCCCAAGCCCCTGCTTACACTTATCAAGGGTCTCAGAACTCATCAGAAATATGGGATGGTTGGCTAGGCTTTAAAAGGCCCTGTGGTCATTAGCCTAGTAAACACTTATGAACCTATGATACCAAACAATATTGGAGCCAGTACACACCCCTGCTTCACTCAACTGAGAATCTCAAAAGGTTCAGATATGGATCCGTTGTACATGATGGTCCCCTTCATGGTTTCATGGAAGGTTCTGATAATTCTAAGCAGTGCTTGAAGAACAGCTGGTCTTTGCTGGAATCACAAACAAACCTTTCCTTCTGTTGAAGTCAAATGCTTTGGTCAAATCAATAAAGATGATGCACAGAGGATTGTTCTGCTGCCTGCACTTTACTTGTTGCCTAAAAGAGAAAACTATGTCTATAGTAGACTATTCAGCTCTGACCCGCACTGAGACTTGCAGTAAACTCTCTGTCTGAAAGAACATGGAGCCTATTCAGGAAACATGTGCAAACAGCTTCCCCACAGTATTGAGCAGGGAGATGCCGCAATATTTGTTATAATCACTTTTGTCACCCTGTTAGCATCCCAAACATCTTGCTGTACATTGTCTTCCCTCCAACACTGGTAAAGTATTGCATGCAGCTCTAAGATTAGGGTACTGTTGGTACATTTAAGGATTTCTAAGAGAATACCATCTTTCCCAGGGGCTTCTCCAGAAGAGAATGCTTTAAGTGCATTGTTGAGTTCCACTAAGCTGGGCTCAGCATCGAGTTCAGTCATAGTTGGCAGAGGCTCAATGGCATTCAAGGGTCTCTACATAACTATTGTCTCTGGCATACAGCTGTGAATAGAGTTCCACCCAGCAATCCATATTCTTGTTTCTGTCCTTCAAGACATTGCCTGTGGCTGACTTAAGTGGGGTGATCTTCCTTTGTAATGGATTGATGGCCTGTTTGATCCCATCATACATTCCTTGCATGTTACCAATACCTGCAGCCTGCTGAATCTTGAAGCAAACTTGCAGCCAATAATCATTTGCATACTGCCGAGCTAACTGCTGCCCTCGACTCTGAGAACACTGGAGACCCTGCAAGTTCTCCTCGTTGGGAGAGAACCTGTATACAGCCAGTGTCTTTCTCTTCTTCTCAATCAGGGGTATCAGTACTTCAGTGTGTACTTCAAACCAAACAGCACACTTAACTATCTTCTTCCCAAAGATAGATATTGCAGTGTTATAGAAGACACAGAGAGCTATGTGTGGATCTTTAATCTTTGGGACAGGTGCCCTTTTTTATTTTTTTTACTTTCAAAGAGAAAGAAATGTTGGGGAAGGGACTTAGGAATGTGAAGGTCAGGTAGGTGGATCTATATTATAATAGCGAAAATCCCTTTAAGCGAACAAGAAAACACCGACATGTATTACGCGAACTGCGAATATGCCGAACGTACTAAACTGCGAAATACAAAAAGTCAAATCAACATAGTCAGTCAACTCCACCTCCCACTACATGCTGCCTACCTAAACAAAATAAATAAACCACATACATACACTAACCAAAACCCTACTTCTAACCCTAAAGTAAAGCACCAAAACCCTACGTCTAACCCTACACTAAACCTTACATACATTACTGTCTATGCACTTACCTTAACCTGCACCCTAACCCTAAGGTCCGTAACTATTGCATACTTGCCCTACAGCGATATACCAAAACAAAACAAATAATCCACACACATACATTTAACAAAACCCTAATTCTAACCCTACACTAAACCTTACATACATTACCTATCTATGCACTTACCTTAACCCGCACCCTAACCCTAAGGTCCATAACTATCACACACTTACCTTACGGAGCTGTACCACAGACGGGCCAACCATGACACTTCAACTTTTTGAATTTCACAGTTTAGTACGTTCGACATAATCGCAGTTCGCGCAATACCTTTCTGTGTTTTTGCGTTCGCTTAAAAGGATTTTTGGTATTATAATATGGACCCAGGTAGGTAGGGTAAGTGAGGAAGCAGGGGCAGACATACAGGACATAAAAGACAGACAGGGATAGTGATGGACACAAAAGGCTGGGGAGCACCATGACTGGGGATAGGTAGGGAACATCAGAGGCATACCCATGTCAAGCATGAGAACACTTAGAATCTAGTTCTCAACCTCAGAGCTGTCATCAATGTCTCCTGTCTCAGCTTCCTATGTCAGCGCTCAATGCAGCATTGTCTTAGCAATATGATGAAGCACCTTTTCTACACAGCCAAATCAGGCACCAAGGCCACTTTCCATGATATGCTCCACCGGTCCTGTCAACTCCTACAAGGTGACAAAATCACCACCTCTGTATTTTACAAAATGTCTTTTTTTTGCCTTTAATTGTACTTGCCTAATATGTGGAGTTTTGCTCCCTGGACCTCCACTGAAAATGGGATAAAACCTAGTCATAACATCCTGGTAAACAAAGAGAAATAAATAAATACTACTTCCAGAGGGTACCAGTGCACCAGCAGCCAGGGCAGAGTTACATGACACAGACAAAGGTGGTAGAGCACGGGTTATGGAGGAAGTGATGACAGGTTGGGACCCTGAAGTGTCGCATGTCTATGCTGCAAGCTGAGGAGAGATGAAAGGCAGATCAACAATGGCTGGTCTACCTCTTTGAGCTGAATATCATTTTTTGTAAGCAGAAATATATAACAGGAGAACATTTAGATCACATAATATATTTTAAAAAATTGAAAGAGAAGGGGTGAGTGAGGCAAAAACGAGAGGGACTTAGATCCATGGCTTTTCACATGACTATATAATTTCACTGCATAAAAATGTATGATTATCTAGTCTATATACCTTTGCCACTGTGACAATAGGAGGTACTGTCAGCTATGCTAGGAGAAGTAGAGCAGTTGATGTGTAACATATGCCAGCACAGCCAGCTTGAATTTTATAAATAATTATATGCCATTTGTATATCAAACTGATTTGTACAGATGCTTGTACTGAAAATGCATTTGTGAGGTTTGTTTTGTTAAAATGTATCAACAGTGCACCCTGATGTAAGGAAAAGAAATGCACATGTATTATTGTAACTGAATTAAATGTATATATTGTAACAGCATATCCTGGAAGTGAAGATGTTAATCCATGTGACTTTGGACATGCTGCACTTAAAGAAATCCCAATCCCTCAGAGCCACTCCAGGGATCTAAACCTTGTCATCACAATAAACAAAACATGCTGGAGGGATAGGTTCCTGACCCAGAGATTCCCCAGACTCTGGAATAGATTGCCCATACATGTCAAGCAGAGTGCCTCTTTGGCCCTCTTCAAAAGGAACCTTGACGATTGGATGGGAGAAAGGAAATTCACCCCAGGGATCATGTCAGTCACCCTGCTAGACAGGGGTCCAGGGAAGTAAATAGTGTGGGAAGAAATAGCCAGGGAATTGTTATGGCTAGGCTTGTATAGGCCCTAGGGCTGATAGCCTAGTACCAACCTATGAACCTATGAACCTATGAACCTATTGTTGAAATTAAATTATTTTATGGGTTAAGCCATAAAGATGTTATCCCACAGTTTTAAATGGAGCCAGAGATGGAATGTTTGTGCTACAGAATAGCTCAGTGATGACAACCCTTTTGGGCTCAAAGTGTCAGAAATTTGTAAAATGCCTATCTTGACTCTGCTGGCATGCTCCCCCCTCCCTGTGAACAACAGATAAACAATTCTTTGCATATTCATTTATTTAAAAAAAAACTACAGTCCAGTCATGTGTGCTGCTATGTATTTTAAAAGTAAAAGTAAAATCAGTGACTTACAATACAGAAAACAATATGCGCTCTGATAATTGGGCTTAAAATAGTGCACCAAAAACTACCGTATTTTAATAGTAATTTTGAATTGAACTGAAAAAATAACATGGAGCACACTGCATTTGATTTGATTAACATCAATAAATGACTTTTTTGCTGAGTTTCAATAGATAAGTGCAGGGTCACATATTTCTTGTATTTTTGTTCATTCAGTTTGTTTGGTAACTTAGGTGTTGGTGAATGCTGGTGTGTTACCCAAAATGTTGTGGCGTGTCACCTTTGACACACGCGTCATAGGTTCGCCATCACTTGAATAGCTTGTAGCTCCTGTAGGAAGAAGGGAAGTGTTTTATGGTTTTATGACTTCCAGCAGCTGCACCACATCTGAGCAATGTGTGTGTGTGTGTGTGTGTGTGTGTGTGTGTGTGTGTGTGTGTGTGTGTGTGTGTATTATTATCACATAGGTGCTAAAATCCTGGCAGATTCTAGTGTGTGTGATAGTATGGGAACCAGAAGTCAGATGACCAGATGTGATGTAATTCTGTACAGAAATCACGTTTTAATATTAGAGGAGACTGAAGTCACAGGATCAGTCTGTTCTTTTAAACCTGATTAGAAAGACCCTCACTCACATTATCTTGCCATGCTTTGTTCAGTAAATAGGAACAGTAATTGTTTTAGTCGATTATGAATAGCTAGCGAGATTAGCTAAATACTGTTTTAATATAACTGTGTGAAACTTTCCATTGGTGTTATTTTTAATACATCCTGTGGCTAAAACTCTAGTGTTTACTGTAAATAGATATTTCATATTTTCTTGTTCTTCTATTATTTATTATTAAATATATTTAAACTTTTCATTGTGCTGGTCCTTTTCAGAAAATATTTAATCTTTGAGAGTATTTTGCATATATGTATTTGGTGATAACTCTGGCCACTCCTGAAAGCCTTGTTGTTTGGTCAGCATTACCATTTGTAGTCATATTAATTTCACTCACTATAATTGGGTACCCTTTTAAATGCCTTAAAGTAACTGGCAGGGGTTCTAGTGGCACAGATAACTACCTTATAGCTTGGGAAGAAGAGGGCACAGCAGGTGAATCTGTGCCAGCCTTTCCCAGGTGTTTGTGTGTGTGTGTGTGTGTGTGTGTGTGTGTGTGTGTGTGTGTGTGTGTGTGTGTGTGTGTGTGTGTGAGCTACTTGGAGCAGGGAGACAAAGCACTGGTTTCACAGACAGGGTGTGGAAGGGCTTAGCTTGAAACCCCAGCTAAGGACTCAACTCTAAGCTGTGCCAGTGGGGAGTCTTATTAGTGGTCTGGAGAGAAAGAGAGGAACCAGCCCTCAGACTGACCGCTCTTACAGGAAATTTTGCTTGATGCAGAGAGGTCTGCATCTGGAAATACTGAGTGTATCCATTTGCATTCCAAGTGAATGTCCCTCTCCAGTGTCAGTGGTGAGTATTCAGTCTCCTTGATTACTGGCCCAGAGTGGGGACATCACAGCCACATCCAGGTAAGATCGGAAGGCCTTACTCTGTTCTACTATTTATCAGTTGCACTGCTGTGATAGCATACATACAACTATTTATTTCAGTATTATCATACTGCATATAATTACAGTAGTTATTAGGTTTACAGCAAGATCTGATGCATACTTACCCCATGCCTCTCTGAGGTGATTTAACCTCTCTTGGTGTGCTTTCCTGTTTGCTGCATTGTCTTCAGCAGTTGTACAATAGAGAAGAATAAAAGAAGAGACATGAAAGCATAATGAATATCAGTCTTGGCTGTCTACTGCATTCTATGTAACTGAATTCTGATGGGTCAGTTTACTTACACAATTGAGGGCTGTCAGCAGTTCTAAACTCATCCTCCCATCGGCTAAGCAGGTCTTTCTTGTGCAGTTTTAGGTCACTATAGTGGTGATGACAATTCTTTCCAGTGTGTGGAATGCCATTTGGATAGGAGACTGCCTGGGCTAAGCTGTTCCTAGCCTCAGTTTTATATTGAGACCTAGTACAGTCCCCCTGCAGCATCTTAGATCAGTAGCACTTCACAAGGAGTGCCACAAAAATCCTGGACTCTCAAAATTCTAACTCTGTGCTGTCAATTTAGCACCACCATCTCCCTCAGCAGCCATGTGTGCAAAAGTCAAGCAATAACTCTATATCTGAATTGGAGCCAAATCCTGCATTTCACAGCCAGTGCACAAAGATGCATGACCATGCCAGCTGCATTTGCACAATGGAAAGGAGAGAGATCCATTGCCAGACAATGAGGCAGGGATTTTAATAAACAGAAATGAAGGTGCGAAATATAATAGCGATAATAGCCATGTGTTGATGCTCAACCTATTCATACTTTTCCAGTGGTCAACACTGACACGCTTAATGCCTTGCATTGTAAGTCTGGGTGTCTGGAAGGTTAAATAGGATTAGTTGGGATATCATTTGCTGGTAGTTGCAGACTGTAAAAAAGTCAGTTTTACAAGATGGGAATCAAACCTATGGAATGAAGAATACATACATTTCAAGCCATATTAGTATTTCTCACTGTTCCATGAGAACTCCTTTCAACCATGGTCATTACAGGTATAATGCATTCATTTTGAATGGAGATATACTTCAAATAGGCCTGTGTGTATGACTTTTAAAACTCCTGGGAATTGCATTCCCATGTAAGAGGCAGTAGTGCTGTTTGTAAATATTTATTTATTTTATTTATTTAAGTTTGATGACCGGGGAAGTCCACTGGGCCAAGAAGAGCCCATTTTCAGTGGAGGGCCGGGGACAAAACTCCACAATAATTGCAAGTTACGTTTCACATGTTACAAAAGGACATAGTTCACACAGCTAATTAAACATTTACAGATAAACTCTATGATATTTGCAATTGGCTTGTCACAATGTTACAAAAATGGAAAGACATAATGTAATACAGAAATGTCAACATTTACATAAAGTGAATATTTTGTTATAAACTCAATTGTAGGTTTAACATTTAGGTTAGGAAAATATTTTGCATGGAGAGGGTAATAGTACATTTGAGACTGGAGAGTATAGTACAATAGATATTAGAGAGTAAATTAGATTTTGGTAGGGGAGGGATTGTTTTGGGTGGGATGAATTAATAGTATAGGTAGTTGGATGAGTCAGTGCAAGGTGGAATGATGGGGGGAGGGGTTTAAGTCGGAGTGTGGCAAGAGCATTCCCATTTGGAAGAATTATGAGAGAGTAGCTGAGATTTGAAATTTGTATGATTAGGTAGGTTGCGTGGGTGTGTGGGGAGATAGTACCACTGTTTAGCTAAGGAGTGGGGCAGCAGTAGATGGCCAGCAGGTTGTGCAGGTTTGTGGACCTGAAGGAGATTTTGTTTTTTTGATCTGAGTGAGTGGTTGGGAATGTAAGGTTTTAAGGAATTAGCGAGAGCTGGGTAGCTGGCAGGTTTAAAGATGAGCTTGTGGACAATGGTGAGTTGTAGGTAACTGAGGTAGTTGGGTAGTTCAAGCCAGTTGAGGGTGAGGAGGAAGTGGCAGTGGTGGGATGAGTTTTTTGAATTGGTTGCAAATTTGGAGATCTTGTGCTAGCAGGATTCAAGTTTGGACCGAAGGCCAAGATGGAGATCAGTGAAAAGAGGCGCACCATACATAAGGGAGGGTAGTAGGAAGGTGGATGCAAGAGTTTGACGGGTAGAGGGGCTTAGGAATAGGCTGTGCCTGTAGAGAAGACCTAACTTTTGGTGGGTTTTCTTGATTGCAGAGTGGATGTGGGTGACAAATTTTAGTTCTTCATCAATAATGATGCCAAGAATCTTGGTGCTGGGAAAGATTTCAAGGAGGGTGTTGTTCTGGCTCTGTATGATGAATGTGGATTTGTCAATAGAGTTTTTGGTAGGAGAAAAGAATTAATTTGTTTTTTTTTGCATTTAGTGCCAGATAGTTAGACTGCATCCAGGTTTCTGTTTTAGAGAAGGCTAGTTGGGTTTTTGCTAGGACCTCGGAGGGGGAGAAGGCTGAGGAGATGATTGTTGAGTCATCTGCATATTGGATGATAGATGAGTCTGGGATGGATTGGTGAAACTTGTTAATGAATAGGTGGAAGAGAAGCGGGCCAAAACAGAACCTTGTGGGACACCTGCGGGTGTGGAAAGGAAGGGGGAGGTTGAAGTTATCCACTGGACAGCTTGTTGGCGGTTGGGCAAGTAGCTGGAAAACCAGGTGATGGTGGTGGGAGAGAGATGTAGGGTGGAGAGTTGGGATACAAGTAGGGTGTGTAAGATGGTGTCAAAGGCCTTTGACAGATCTAGGAATAGTGTGGATACGAACTTGCCTGAGCCGCGTTCGAGGTTTATGGTTTCAGGAAAGGAAAGAAGGGCAGTCATGGTGCTGTGGCCTGGGCAGAAGCCATGTTGGGTAGGGGAGATAAGATTGTTTAGTGTTAGGTGTGCCATGAGTTGTGCTTGTATTGTTTTCTCTAGTATTTTAGAAAGAGGGGAAAGGATGGCAATAGGTGTGAAGTTGGTGGTATCAGTATTTTTGTCACCTTTGTAGAAGGGGATGATGTAAGCATGGCACCAGATAGAAGGGACGTATGATTCTTGTATGGCTCTATTTATAGGAATAGAGATGGGATAGGCAATGCTGTGTGCAGATTGTTTGATGAAGGTGGGTGGAAGGTTGTCGGGTGCATTGCGACAGGTTTTGAGTTTGTGGAGAAGTCTTTTTATAGTGCTTGTGGGGATCGGCTTGAGGCAGAAGGATGTAGAGGAAGGTTGATAACTGGAGTGGTGGTTGGGGCAGGAGGGGGTGGTGATGATCAACTGGATAGACTTTCATGAGCTGAGCAATACAGGTTGGGGTATAATACATACAAACTGCAACACATACTGTCCTGAACACATATTTGGTCTATTTGAGGAGCCAAGAGGATTTTAACTTGCCCATCATGGATATGCATGTGGGTTTTTCACTAATGATTGCAACTGTCATGTTTAAACAATTACACACACAATAAAATGTGTCTCATAATTAAATTATTAATGAGATATGTTACCTAGAAAACTAATTATCCAAGCATTACTGAGACATTTCTTGCAATCAACCTACTTATGATAGTCATTTGTATGTAGTATTACCTTCCTAATCAAAATGTTGTCAGAAATTGCATTCTGACATGCTTTGTAAAAATAAGTGTTACCCGGAGTTGAGCTCTGGATCACCTGCGTTCTGTCTCTACAATCATTGCACTTACACCTTGTGCCACGAAAAGAGTTCCACATTAGCTGGATGCGCTCAGCACTATACAAAGTGCTGATATCTGCACATTGCTGCTAAGCCTATTTGTGCTACAGAAGGCTGCCCAAATAAACGTTTTCACTTTTTCCTTAAGCAGGTAAGCTTGATTGTGTACTGATCAGCAGCAAACAACTGCAAAAGACAAAAATCAGAAAAAGACAGCATATGAATTTGTGATGAAAGTAATTCATAAACCCTGAGTAATAATTTACCCATTCCCTTTTCACAGTATGAATTTGAAACCCACTGCAACTCTGTCCAAATTCAATACATTTACAGCTTGTACCACAGAGATAGGTATATATCATGCGCATATCACTTATCACTCACTCGTGATCAACGAAGACAACAAAATTGCATTTTTCACTTTTTCCTTCATCTGTGAGCGTCTGCTAAATGGCACACAAATTGCAAAAGCAAACCAAAGTTTTTTATATATATATACACACAAAGAATTTATATTCCACACCACAAAACACAAGGACAAACATGACTTGTATTTCCATTCAACAGTTATACCATTAAAGGGACATGCTGCATTTTCACATCTGCTGCAAACATTACAAGCAGCATGTGACTTAAAGTTGGACTTAAACCCTGCATCTGCTGTCCTGTTTCTTTAAACTCACTTTATTTACACGGTGTGCTACAGTGATACTTCGGTGAGATGTAGAATTGTTTTCTTATTGCTGTTCAGAGTGCTGTTGTAGAGCGTACCTGTGCCACTCTAAAATGCAATAATGATCGCATTCTAAATTGAATTTCTCAGACTTTACCTTGGACAGTAGACTCTTCTCCTCCCCTCAGTTTAACTAATAGAAATGCAATGTCATGGACATTTCTTTGTTTCTTTGTTTCAATGTGTAGTATAACTGATTAGCATTGCAGAACAGTTTTTTAAACACAGGGTGTAGATTGTGCTATTATTAAAAGAATATCAATGCTGTTAACGTTGTTGTCATAGCCCTGAAGGTGTTTCCATTTTTTTTCCTTAAGTCTACTGTGCCTGATACACATGCTTCAGAAATAGTCTCTTCAGTATTGTTTGTTGTTGTAGCCAGAGTAATCATTAAAATGTGTAAGGCATTAGCAACTAACAGTTGTCATTGCTCCTCCATGCAGTCCTAGGGCATGGGCAAGCAATCATATCGCTACTTACACCATGGGCAGGATTCACGAAGGCTTGCACGGAGTGTAAGAGACGTGTAACACTCTATGCAAGCCTCACGATCCAGGAACAGCCCGAAACTCCGTGTAAGAGACCAGCTAAAATGTCTCTTACATGGACTGGGCATGGATATGCTAAATACCTCACTTGCAGCTGAAAGGCATGCAAATGAGGTAGAGTAGCGATCCACGAAACAGAAAGCAGCCCGTGTAAGAGCCGTTTTAGCTGCAGAAATGTACTCAGTTGACAACTGAGTACGTTTCTGCAAAAATCACAATGGAGCCATGTCTTCTCCAAATAAAGGGTGCATATGTGTCAGGCAGCATGCCAATGGCCAAATATGTGGCCACTGGCAAGGTACCCCGATGCAAATATTAAAAAAATATAATATTTTTTTTCCGGCGATCGACGATGTTTAAACGCAGCGCAGCCCCGCGCAAATGGGCTGCGCTGTATAAAACATAAAAATGAAGGTTATCAACCCACAAATGTGGGTTTTATGCAATACATGGAATGACAATGCAGGGACCAACAGACCAAAAACAACATGGCCACCGTTTAGTGGTTGCTAAGGGGGGAAGCTGAGTCTAAGACATGTAACTAAGCATTAGTAGGCAATCTGATGTAAATGAGGGTCAGGATACTGAATCCCACAGTCACATAGCAAATGAGCACATTCTGAGTAGTGTAAGAGATACATAAGAAGGAGGAATAGAGTAGGAGATAGGTGACATCACAGGGGGAAATGGTAGAAAGAAATGCAGTTCATTGGAGGTCAGTGTTACATGACAGATGACAGACACAGATCATGGAAAGAGGAGTGCCACAAGATAAGCATGGGAAAGTCAAGAAATGGAAGGTGTACACTGTTACTTACACCAAAGTTTCTTACTGGGCATGCATGTGCACGTGTGCGTGCCATGAGGCGTGAGTAGGACAGTGTGCGAGTGTGTAAGGCAGACTGAGCATGTGGGAGTGTGTTGGTAGATTTGTAAGACTGTTTGCGCTAGTGTGCACGCGTGTAGGGCAGACTGAGTATGTGGGAACCTGTTGGCAGAGTTGTAACACTGTTTGCGCTGGTGTGCACGCGTTTTAAACCGAATCAGCAGATACCGAACCGTGTAAGCATGTGTGCGCGCGTGTAAGCCACTGTGAGCATGTTTCTGCTGGTATGCACGCTGCTCCCCCCTGAGGAAACATAAAGGAAAAAGGAAGCGACAGAATTAGTAGGAAGCTAGCAGGGAATACTGCTGGAGCTAGCAGGTGAAAACAATTAGAAGCAGGCAATTGCACAGGCAAAATAGTAGCTCAGCCAAGCACTTAAAACTCTGCAAACAGCAGTGCAGGATGTATCTCTCAAGAGACACTGCAAGACAGGAGTAAGCTATTAGAAGTGAAAACTGAAAAAGCTGAACTCAGAGCAGAAATGCTAGGGGCTGCCATAGCTGTCATAATGAGACATAGGTGAATTGCTGAGGATGGTGACAATGCAGATGGTGCCAGACAACCCAAAGTGAGGAAACGGAGAAGAGTGTACAGGCCCAGGGTCACCTACCATGGGTTACATGAGCTGGAGATAGTAAAGCGCTATAGAGTGGACAGAGACCTCCTGCAGCAAATTGTCGAGCTGTGCAGGCCATGCCTCACACACAGAACCAACAGAGGGGAACCCATCCCAGTGGAAACTAAGGTATGTGTTGGCCTAAGAATACTAGCAACAGGTACCTTCCAGAGATCAACTGGTGATATGATGGGGATATCACAGGCATCAGCCTCCAGGGTACTGCACCAGTTCCTGGATGCCATGTCAGCACATGTCGGTGATCATGTATATTTCCTCAATGCCCGGGAGGTATTGGCCAGCAATATGCATCTCTTCCAGCAAATAGCGGAATACCCTGAGGTAGTGGGTGCAATAGACTGCACGCACATACGCATCAAAGCACCAGCCAGTGAGTGGGGTAGGGCCTACATTAACTGCAAGGGCTTCCTCTCCATCAACTGCCAGGTTGTGTGTTATGCCCAGGGCATAATAATGAATGTGTGTGCTGGCTGCCCTGGGAGCTACCATGATTCCCACATCTGGCATTTGACGCAGCTGTACCAGACATTTGCCAATGGGGACATCCCACATGGACACCTAGTGGGGGATGCAGGTTATGCACTGGAGCTGTGGCTGATGACACCCATCAGAAATGCACACACACCTGAACAGGAACACCATAATGAGGCACATGCACAAACACATAATGTAATAGAGCGTGTGTTTTGGCTGCTCAAGTCACGGTTCCGGTGTCTGGACACATCTGGTGGAGCCTTGCAGTACTCACCAACTGCATGTTCCCAAATTGTCATGGTATGTGCTATGCTACATAATATGATCTTGCAAAAACAGCTGCAGCAGGACCAGCATACGGCCGGGCCAAACAGGCCCCCACCATTGCCAAGGCCATCACAGGCAGAGCGTGACTCAGAGGAGGAACAACCTGAGCCTGCCCCAGTAGGCAGAAGGAGGCATGCCCAGTATGCCCTGGCCTTGGCAAAGAGGCAATGCATAGCACATACACTGGCTCAGTAGGAACCCTGGGAATGATACCCCTCTCTGACTCACTCAAATAATAACAGGGATGCCTAAAATGACATGACCTGCTCACAAACATGTACAGGGAGTGTAATATGTGCATCCGACAGAGGCAGCCCTGCAGCACCACCTGAGGCATGAATGCCATGTGTTAAGTAATGTAACACTAAGTGCTATATGCACACTTGAGGACCCTGACTAACATCCACCCTCACCAAGCATGAAGCCACAATATGACGATGGGATGATCAATTGCAATAATTGGCTGAAGTAATGCAGTTAGTCAAAGGGGAGCCAATGTGTTTCAGCCTGGGAAGACATGCTGAGCATGACATGATGCACCACCTGCTAGGGGTGGTGTGCACCTATCAGTCCAGGCCTCATGGATACTGGCAAAGGCTGTCAGTACTCACAGCATGCCCTGAATAGGTAAGTCTCAAAACACAAACCCACCTTCATAGGTACCACAAGGGATAGGAACCTAGATGTAATGCTACCCAATGCCAGAAGTCTAAACAGCAAGATGCGTGCAGTGTAAACGCACACAGTATGGAGAATGTTGATATCTGTCCTGTAATAGAAAACTGGGTCAAGGCACACATCAGCACCCTAACACTACCAGGTTACACTTCATACTGTGCTGTACAGCCTCAAAACATGGAACAAGCTACAAAAGGAGGGTGACTAGCAATAATTGTCAAGGATAACCACACCCCATGTTGGTACCACAACAAGAAGCAGCATGGACTAGCCATGGTCAAGTACCAGTGGCTAAAACTGCCTCCCAGTATATAGCCTGCTGCAGACTACCATCCTAACACCAGGAACTGCACCTGGCCTATGTTGGAATACATGAATATATCAAGCCCCCCAAACCACATTATATTGGTTGACTGAAAATACCCAGACATACACTGGGAGCATTATACTAGCACCAACACTGTAGAAGAAAAGTTCCTAGAATCCATAAACCAAAATGCCCAGGAACAACGTACCACTCCCACAAGAGGGGCAAGCATACTGGATGTGATAATCAGCAACATGCGTACTGGATGGCAAGATGAGAAGTGTATCCCTCACTGGTAAGACCAGACCATAGAGTAATCACACCGGATATACACATCCTGACCACAGTCCCTGGCCAGAATACCACAATGAAAAACATGTGTAAAGCATAAGTTGTACCCCTCCAAACTGATGTGGAATCCATTAAAGGCCCTGTGCAGGTGCAAAATATGGGACACACCACAGAACCTGTTATACAGGCATTCCATGAACACAGCCAGGAATGCTTGGATTATGCAATCACAAATAACAACAAGACACAATGCCATACATGCAGGCATCTGGCATGCTGGACTCCAGCCATTACCAAACCATGCAAGAGAATGAGGAAGCTACTACATGATAGAGCAAACATAAAAAAGGAAGTAATCACTGATCAGTAGTATGGCAATAAAATATGTCCACACATACAATCCACTAAGGCCAGCTACAACAAGTAGAATCTGTGAATCCTGAGGCAATGTTACACCTGCCCCAAGTACACAGACAACCCTCAACTCCCCCCAGTAAATACAAATATATGTGAGAGATGCAACCATTTATCCAAACCAGAGGCTGAGCTCCCCCAACTCAGTACTGTCAAAACTAGTCAGGAGGAGAGGGTAACCACACACACCACAAACCCAGTCCCACATATACCTATCACAACTGTAAACCAAACACATAAACACAGAAAAGCATTCCCGGAGGCCCTAATTACAAACACGTAGCAGTACAAAAAACTTCTTTATTCCAAGTAGCGAAACAAATGTGCAAAAATAGAAGACAAGCGCTTTCGCCCGGATCCTTCCAGGCTTTATCAAGTCAATTTTGTTTCGCTACTTGGAATAAAGAAGTTTTTTGTACTGCTACTTGAATTATTGTCTCTGCTGGCGGAGTGGACATCTTTTTCTTGGTTTTTGCTACTATTTACTGTGGTTTTGCCTAATTACAAACACACCACACCAACAGAGGCCTAAAAAGCAGACCCCCAAGCAACCACAACCTCCAAACATAGCACATGCAACACATAGTACACAAAGCTGGTGTGCCAAACAGTCACAGGCCAGAAGGAGAAACAACATGCCTGATACAGTTGTAATAGGTGTCTCTATAGGCAGACACACTGCTGCCCCACTCACCAGACTGAACAAGGGAAAGGGTACAGTAAGCTGCCTGTAGGCTGCTACAATATGCCACATAACACAAGTACGCAGGTCACCCCAAAGCAAGTAGAAATATGATGCAGTCATTGTCCATGCTGGTGTGAATGACCTGAGATTTACCTCCCTGGACTACATGAAAAGAGACATGGATGAGCTCTCTGAGTATGTACTCCAGGCCGGTATGACACTAGCCGTTTGCAGCATCCAACCCTCACCAAGAATGATGCCACAAAAAAACCTGCATTTTAAATGGAAAAACCTGCATCCAAGAGGTTTAAGCGGTTTAACACAGAAACCAGTGTGCAGGGAGGGTTTGACCTTTCCCCGGGGACGGGATTTTGGATAAGGCTTCCATATGAGCCGGGGCGGAAAAAGACAACCCCCCCCTAGAAAAAAAAGGGGTTAAAAAAAAGGGTAACTCCAATCCGGGTTTTAAACCAAATGACCACACCCCCAGAGGGAAATCATTTGCGGGACAAAACCTCGGACTGACACACACCAGCACACCATTTTAACCAACTGTACCCCCAACCCGGGAAAAAACTAAAGGAGGGGAGACCAATCACAAAACCCACCCGGGAACTGAAATGAAAAAGAGGGAGCCCCCCATTACCAACGTATCAAAATGTGTAACTTAGATCAAGAAACCAACCAGGCCCCCAAGAATCCTGGACACTACAATGAATGTCCCAAAATCCAAAAAGGTATCAAAATTACCACATAGGGGAAACCATTTGTTGAAAGTTCAACCTAAACAAGTACATAACCTGATGTACCTACTGCCAAGGGGTGGGAAGACTTCAAGGCCCCTCAAAAGGTTTAATCTCAAAAAGGTCATTGTCCCCCTGCTTTTTCCCAAACCCATAATCAGTACAATGCTCAAGGGATGTATTTGACACCTGCACGAAAAAGCCCTGGTCCCCCAAAGAAAAAAGGGGCCAAAATTAATGTAAGTGCCGGTGTAACCCCCACTAATGATAAGATGTCCGAGGAGTTTTCTTTAAAAGGGCCCTTCCAACCGGAAAGGAAATCCCACCCCGGGAAACAAAGCCTTGACTTAAGGAAATGCAATAAAATAATGAAATAATGGCTAGGGAAAATAAAACCCCAGGGGCCCCCAATAAAGGCCCCCATCCATGAGGCAGGACACACCCCTCCGGGAAAATTTTGCCAAGGGTGGATATTATAAAAGGGGGGGCTTATGGTAAAGAAAAGGGACAAAAAGAAAATCAAAAGGCCCTACTATTAATAGAACAAAAAAACACAAACTCGGTACACAAATTAAACCTAAAACCAAACTATGAAATAAAAATTGACAGGCATAAAAATCAAACTTCCAAACGAGGGTGGCCGGGGGAATTCCAGTTTGTAAACAAAAATATTACAAACAAAACCCAAAACACAAAAAATTGCCCATCAATGACTCAGGAAAGAATGCAAAATACTATCCCCAATGCCCCCCTCCCAAGAGCAGGTAACACCATTCTCAAAAAAAAAAAGCGAAAGGTATGAATTTCCCGACCCAAAATTGGCTCCAAAAGAATGGAAGAAATCACTACGCTAATTCGCCCCCAAAAGACATGCCCAAAAACAGTGGTTTTCTCCAAATGTTGCCAATGGAACGAAAATAAAAATTTGCAAGTTGGTCCACAGCTATGGAAAGGTCAGCATTACCCAGAAAAAAAGTAGGGGGATCCACTAACCCATGTCGTAAAGTGCAACCCCCCCCAAACAGTTTGCCCCATTTAAACAGTCTTTAAGGTCAGATACAACCAAAAGTGGCCCCCAAAGCTTCCGACTCCCCCTGTTATAGGGATATTTTCACCACTTAAAATAAACCCCATGTAGAGGGGGGTTTCAAACCAACCAAGGACAAACTGACAAGCACCCAAGCAACTAAAACCCAGAAATGGTCCCAAAGGCGGGCCCGACCTTCGTTTGTATATACCCTGGTACGGGAAAGGGAAATTACAACAGTTCAAAGTACAAACTGAAACTGCCCCCAGTGAAAAGCAAAAAAAAGGGGCCCCAATGCAGAAACTTCCATACCATTAAAAGTTTTGCAAAAATGTAAGAACGTGGTTCAGAATCCCAAAATTCCACAATGTTAACCCTTATTACCTCAGAAGAAACCTCACAAGGTAAGTTCCCATTAAAAAACAGGGCAGGCAGAAAATCCATTCCCCCTAATAAATGCAGTCAAAAGGGATACGGGGCCGAGCATTTTCCCTTGTAAAGCCAAAATCCCCGGGGGTTTACCCAGCGCACCTCCACAACTGAAATTTCACAAAGACCTCCCGGGGTACAAAGAATGAACAGATGTCCTTTTAAACAAACCACCCACCCTGAACTCCCAAAGACAGGTTGGCCGATTTTGAACCTTCCAAGGGAATAATAAAATGTGATTGAAAATTTGGATAGTATGCACAGGAAGACCCCCCCCAGATACATACATAGGAAAAGCACAAGTCCAAAACAAACCCCCCCACTCTTAGAAACCCCAGCATTCCCAGGGTCCCCACCCCCCCCCTTTGGGAATTAATGGGGGGAAGGTGGTTTAGGGGGGTATACTTTTATGACAGGTGACAAGGCCGTTCTCCCATGAAATTAGGCAAATATAAAGGGGAAAAAAAAACACTTTTGACTGACAGAAACCAGGGCACATGTAGGTTTGAATGTCCCCCATTTTTGGGGAATACCTCCAATTTTGGGGAAAAGCCTTTTTATATCCTTTTAACAAAGAAAATGGCATACACAACGGGCCCCACACACTTTTACAAAAATTTTTGAGTTAAAAAACCCAATATGTACCAAGTAAATAGAAAGTACACTGGGTTCATTTGGTAAATAAAAGGATTTGACAACTGATGAAAGTCCCCGAAACTCACACATTAAAACCCTTTGTAGACACAACATTGGTTTTGTACAAAACAGACAAACCAAAAACTGAGAATTTTTGAATTCCCCCCACCCAAAATTTCCCAGATTAAACAATGGAAAGACAGGGATGCTGCACAGAAAAAAGGGGCAAGCAACAAATGCCATGGAAATAACTGGGTCCCAAATTTGGGTTTCCCTTTTAGATGACACTACGGATTTGTTTCTTTCCGGGAACCAACCCAAACCGCAACTGAGTGCACAAGAAATGACTACGGCTAAGGAAAGTGGACCCCCAATTTAAAATTTCCCAAGAACACAAGTTGTTTGGAAAGGGTGCTACTAAAGATCAAACAGAAAAAGAACTATTTGCATCTGACAATTAAACATAGGGGTGTGAGGAATTGGTGTTTCCCCTGGGTACGTTAGAGATGTTTTCTCTGTCCCCTACATGGGATGGCCACTGTGTGGCACATAAGGAAACGGGACAGGTGTCCTTGTAAGCAGGGAAAGGGAGATCCCATTTTTTTTTCCCCAACCCCAGTTTGGGTGGGGGAAGGGGGTTTTCCCAACAGTAAGGGGTTCAAAAAAAATGGGGAGTACCTTGCGGGGTTTATGAAAAGTGTAGAAGTGGGTTTGAATTTCCCTTGGTTTTTAAAAGTGCCCCTCGGGGGACAGTTGAATGTATTCTCATTTTTGTTGGCGCTATATATGGCTTGTCCCTGAAGGGTTGTTGTAGGCTGGGAAAGGGATAGCTGATAGAAATTTTAAATGTATGAATGCAATTGTCAGGAAGCAATGCCGATGCCCCGAGGGGTTTTTAAGCCCCCCCGTTTTCAATAAAACTTTTTTAAAATAAGTTGTTTGCATGCAATTGTTTTGGGGGGGGGGGTAGGATGTCCAAGGGGGGTGGAATAAAAGTGGCCTTTTTAACGGGAAAAACCCCTTTTCAGATAAGGGCAAATGTTTTCCCCCATTGGTTGGGTGGGGTTTGCCATGCAACCCCCTTTTGGGTGGTGGGGTTGTTGTGAGGCCTGAGATTTCCCCAAAAAATAGTGCCCTTTTCAAGAATTGTATGAACCCGAAGGCAGAGGAAGCAAATGTGTGCCCTATAGTGGGTTTGACGGGGTTTGGTGTGTTGGGTTGTGGTCAATGGTGAAAAATGCCTTGGAAATTTTACCCTGGGGGTCTCAAAGCATATATTCCCCCCTAAGGTAGAAGAGAAATTCGTAAAATGCAGCCCTTAATCGCAGGTAAACCCGTAGTTTTGGATCTGCCCCAATGTTTAAAGTGTCAAATTTTTGGGAAAAGGGTTTGCCTAAATCCAGGTGTTTTTTGGGGGGTGTTTTTAAGTCGGGAAAAAAACCTTTTGGAAGGGGAAAACCTCTAAGGTGCCCCCCTTTTAAAACATAGAGTCCCCCCCTTTAAAGCAGGGAGAAGGAAAATGAATGAAAAACACCTCGAGCCCCCTTCAAGTGTCAAACTATTGGGTAGGGGGAAGAAACCCATTTGGGGGAAAAAAGGGGTGTGTTCAATTTGTATAAAATGTTTTTGGAATTGGGAAAATTTTGGGTGAATTTTTCAAAAGAGATGTAACCCAAAAGACACAAAGGAAATCCCAAAACAAACCTGTAATGTACCTTAATTTAAAACAAGGGGATTTGAACCCCAAATGGCAAGGGTTTTTTGGGGGAAAATTTTGGTTGTCGGGAAAAATGTTTTTTGGAAGGAAAAAATTTGGGTGAAATTTCCCCTTTAAAACATGTGTTGCACCCAAAGACACAAAGGAAATCCCTAACTGAATGCACACCGTAAGTGAAGGAAACATTTTGGGGGGGTTTAAAAACCTAAAAGTGTGTTTTTGGAAAAATTTTTTGGGGGAACGGGGAAAAGTGTTTTTGGAAAGGGAAAAACCTAAGAGACATTCCCTTTCAAACACTATGATGAAACCCCCTTTAAACACGAGAGGAACCCTTTAGTAAAAAAGGGTTAAAATTCTATAAAGGCTACATAGTTAGGTAGGGGTATGAATTCTGCAAATGGCAAGTGTGTGGGTGGGGTGGGGTGGGGTGGGGTAGTAGGGTGTGTGTAATTGCAAGTGTAAGAGAACCATTCCTTTTGGCAACTACTACAATACACCAGATGCTGCATATTCCCCCAGTAAACACAGGTGATGTCACCACACTATCAGTACAGACAAACAGGGCTAATTGCCCAGTAATGCCAATAGTGCGCTCCGCTACTGAGTCTATTACCACTGTCAGAGCACAGATAGGTATGTTTTGGAAACCCACAACTGCCACGTGTGGTTGTGTCACACAATATGACCATGTGTGGGTTGTTGTTCATAACAATGCATGACATTGCTTAAACCAGCAATGGCAATGCACACATGATGTATGTGTGTGACACATACACATATATACCTGTGACCTTCAGTAGTTACCATGTCGGACACGTGCCTCAAGTGGATAACTGGTATTCGCAATGCATAACATTATGACTGTGTCTTACGGTGCAGGGGCCGCATGCGGTATGTGTATATACAGTGTGAGTTGTATATGGTATAATACCAACAGCAGGGGATACACATCTGGTCTGGGCCATATAGTCTACATGTAGTCGATGAACAGGTGCTGCATGTTCTCACCTGTTGTGGGAGTGGTAACATGTTGTTCAACTGCAATTCAGTGACTACATGCTGGGAACCTTTCAGCTAGTGTGTTGTAGCTACAGGAACGCTCACACACAATGTTTGGCTTGATGCAGTCCAGCCATATAAAGACATTTCTAGAGACTGTCATATTGCCAGTGTTGTTAGGGAGGACAGGTGGGTTTCCTGTGTATGGGAGGGTTGTGTGTGCCAGGCTATGAACCAGAAGGCAGTTGAACACACTGTTAGCTGCTCATGGATAGGCCCTGATGCTTTGTGCTGTGCCAACAACCTGGAGGTGTGTGTATCTGTGGTGCCTTGAGATACAACCCCCCTGTCCATGTGTGTTACACATGTGGGGGACGACAGGCATGGTATGAGGTATAACCTGGCAGTGATGGGTTGCACCTGTGAGCCGTGAATCAGGCATTTGGTACTGCACAGATATTACAGTTTACAGTGCTGAGGACAGTGTCCAGTGCATGCATCTTGTGGTGTACACTGCTGGTGTTGTGTAGCATCACTGTTAGTGTCCTATCCTGTGTGATACCCATGTAGGTGGCTATGTAATCCATGTCCTGCAGCAAAAGGCACTATGTGTGTATCAAGAGGCTTCACCAATATACAATGGCCCATGGGTGTCACGTGCAAGCTGCCCCTCGCAAATCATTGTGGCTTCCCTAGCATGTAAGCACATGTTGACAGCCATTGGATACCCTATGAATAACATTGGAGATTGAGCAGAATGTAGACATAGAACACCCTTCCTACATATTGTGGTAGCATACCTGGTGAGGGTATGATGGCAACCAAGGTCAGGCTCATACTGGCCCATGCCACATGCTGAGAGAGCCCTTCTATGTTCCCTATCATGTAGTCCAGGGAGGTATGTCTTGGGTCATCCATAGTGGCATGGACAATGACTGAGTCATATGTGTCCATGCCTCTGACTGACCTGTATGCATGTGTTTTGTGGTGGACCATAGTGCCGCACGGGCATATCACTGTGACCTTCACCATGTACAGCCTGTTGAGCGGGACCCCACTGCAGCGGCCAAGAGAGGTACCTGACACATCTGTAGCAGGTGTTTTGTGTAGCCCTACAGGCTGTGAGTATGTGGCACACGGGATGTGTGTGCCATGTGTGGCATGTGCTCTGTTCCGACTTAATGTAAGCCTGTGTGCCAGCTGCGGAGGTGTGTGATGCTCAGGCAGGATGCTATTCTGAGTCTCCAAGTATGCCCCAGTGTGTTCGGATTGCTGTCAGTGTGGGTCTATGTCAGACTGGTATTGCAGTCACTGTAGTATGTCATGCCACCTGACAGGGTATGGCAGTACTGGGTTCAGAGTGCTCAGTCCCCAGATTGGCTATGTGGTGGCATCTCACACATGTGTTGTACGTTCCTGGCCAGGGGAGAGGGTTGACTGCATACATGTGGCAGCTGTGACATTGCCACATGACTCACATAAACCACAACTGGACCATAGAGGTGATTCACAGGTTACCTTTGCACATGCTACCATAGTAGTGTGATTGCCATGGTGATTACCAACACATAGGGCCAATGGGGAACAACATACTGAAGGTGAGTATGTGTGGGTGTACTGCTACTGATTTCATAGCACTGGCATATATGACTGCACACGTGGGTAAATGCCAGGTAAGTCATATGCAATGTGTCACAGGTAAAGTATATGCGAACAGGACAGACAGTGACGTTCTGTCAGGTGGAAAATTGACATACGTATAGTACGCTATGCAGATGTCACTAGGAATCCACAGAAGCTCTGTAACTCTGCATTGCAGGTGGAATCAATGTTCCAGGGAACCCCAAGCAAACATGCATGCAAACAAAGCTACAGTAAGCAGGGCTGGAAGTAGTCCATTGTACAACAAAGAAGGTGTAACACTTCCAGTAGGTAACAGTGCAAATATGCAGGCACTATCAACATGTACCCAGGAATGCACAGCTCAGATGTCCATGGTAGAACTGATATTATGTCATATTTAATTGTAATTTGTATTACATTGGTACTGCACACATATCAACATGCGCAAACATCCACATTGCATAGACATTGTGGGCAACATGCCACCATTACTGTACATGTCCATCATTGCGTATCACTACTTGCATTAGCTTCTCCCCTGTGCTACCTATGTATGTGGCTATCTGTTGACATCCTTACCACCGGTATGCAATAATGTGCAGCTGTTACACTATGGTACTTACTATGGGTGTAAATAACAATTCAGGACAGTCATACAGTTACTGCATCAGGCATGCTGGGATATACACACAGTCATATCAGCACACTGTACTGTTACCAACATGATACTAGTAATACACTTCTATGTAGTCATCCTGTGCATCAGCAACGTGTTTACCTGTTCCTTCACTGATGTTGGAGATTGCAGGGGGTGGCACAGTTTCATCATATGCACAGGGAGTGAATTAGGTATGCCTGAGTCTGCCACTGATACCACCAATTGACATGTATGTGTATGTGTGTTGGTGAGGGACAGCAGTACAGGGTGGGGCACTGTTGGTGCAGTGTGTGCATGTATGTGGTAGCCCTAGGTGTTAACATTTTGCATGTGTTTATGCATGCACACAGTTCCACCTCATGGCTGCCATATACTGGAGTTTGTGGACAGCCACAGACTGCACCTGGCAGGTCATACAGATCAGTGTCTGTGGGCATGGACATGGTACCTGTGCCTGGCAGGGGTGCTACGGACCGTATCCAATACTAAGCCAGACTGGGTACTGTCATCAGAAGCGGGAGTGTGTTGACTGGACACAGGTCCCTGTTGGGAGTGTCCAGAGCCACGTGCACGTGGTCTCCTGGGGCGGTCTGATGACAGCACAGACCCAGCATTGCTGGGGCTGCTGCTGGCACTATGGGGGCGTTCGCGGGCCTGTTGTCGTCCGTGCCAACTGCCAGCTGCTGCTGTTGCTGGCATACGGCCATGTCGATGCTGCAACAGTCCACCATTGCCCTGGCTCATGGACATGTGGTTGTGGAACTGCTGTAATATGTATCCACAATGTCTGTCTATGACATCGGTGAAATTACGGATAGCATCCGCGATGTCACGCATACTGTCAGTCATGGATGTGCGACATGCTCTCAGCTCCCTCAGACCCTGTCTGGTGTACCTTTCCATACGCGACTGTGCCTGCATGACAGCCCGAAACATAGCTGAGGTTGACAGACCTCTTTGGGCACATCTGCCAGAGGCAGTATGCCCACGGATGCTCCCACGAGAACCCATGGGCAACTGTCTGTGTGGTAACATCTCAGGACCCTGCCCATGGCTGCTGTGTGGGGAAGCATGTGCCACAGATACCACATTACCCTGGTCAATGCCCACTGTATTCTGTCCATCACCTAGGGACAATGGTGACATAGGATGTACTGGCAGGATGACTGTGCGCAATGATGGGATTGACAGCTGTGTACTGTCAATTGGCTGACCAATGACGGACCCTGACACACCTTCCTGTGCCATTACACAGATATCATCTTTATCCGTACCTGTGGCACCAGATTCAGGTTCCCTGCTGCAGGACACCAGAGCAGCACCAGAACATGTGGGAGGAAGACAGGAAACACAGTTTACAATGTCTACACAATGTTACCAGTGATGCACTAATGCACACATGCACACATGGACACATGCACACATGCACATGTGGACACAGGCACACAGGCACACATGCACACGTTGACACAGGCACACATGCACGCATGCACACATGCACACATGCACACGTGCACACGTGGACACATGCACACATGGACACATGCACACATGCACACATGCACACATGGACACGTGGACACATGCACACATGCACACATGCACACGTGGACACAGGCACACATGCACACATGCATACATGCACACGTGGACACAGGCACACAAGCACACATGCACACCCCGCAGTATACACACAGAGCACTACTGAATTACACTATTATTACTAGCACTATCAGGACTATTATAGGTATTGTTAAAACACACTCACCAGCATGGATGGGCTGCCTTGCTGTAACACCGGAGGAACCTGCAGAAATGAGGGGATTAATGTCAGTGGGCACAACTGTGCCATTGATACTGCGTATGATACAGTTCAGTAGTACACCAGTTGCCTTTCACATGTCAGCTGCTGATATTGGCAATATCACACCTGCACAATTACATGCTATGTTGACAGCTACATACCAAGGACACACCTTACACATGCATAAACTAACAGTGTACAGAACAGTCAAGTGTACATATGGCATATTACCTGCACGCTCTATGTCGTGTTGCTGTGTGGATCCAGCCTCCATCATAATGCAGGTGTGTTCCTGTTGATGTTCCTGGGCTGGAGCCACAACACTTAGGAGTAGCCCCTCCAGTCTGGTGAGGGGGGGATGTGTGGCCACCCCACCTCCTGTGGCGACCTGTTGCCTGTGGATATCCGATGCACGCTGATGGACATTTCTGATTAAATCACTGCAGTGATGTCATACCTGCTCATATGTCCTATTATGCGTGCCAATGTCATTTACCCTACGGATAAGGTCTTGCCACAGTGCAGCCCTCTCCTGCTGATTCTGGCTGGTGTGCGAAAACAGTATGTCATAATCCCGCACCAGGCTCTGGTGTATCTCTTCATCATCTGCAGCAGAGTAGGCAGGATTTCGCTGACGTGCCATGTCCCTGAAAGAGAACACAAACAGGATATCAGCAAACTATGTCAGCAATATATGACACACATACTATACATGATACTCAACTGTAGTGATATACTACTACTCCCATATGTAGCACGTGTGTGTCTCTTGGTGCATACACATGTACATGGCCAGATATCAGTGCTCAGCCAACACCTGTGCAACAATACCTGCCACATTCCATACAACATAGTAGCAAGCCCCATCGGTCAGCACACTGAGACAGGTCCAATGCACAACCTCACTCTGAGGGTTCATACCAAGGTACTGTATGTGGAACGCCATCCACTAGTGTGATCTGGACACAAATTACTCGACCTGGATATATATATATCCCACCACCACCACCAGCACAGTAGACTACTTTGATATATATATGTGAATAGACAGATTTCCACTTGTTAGGACTGACATGGTATCCATGCAGCCCACTGGGCCAGTGGAAGCCACAACCCACAATGCTGACCCCTTTGCGAATGCTTCCCATGGACATCCCAAAGAATGCATGGAACATGCACACACATTTCTAACCCAGACCCTATGCACAAAGGTTAGGCATCCTGTCTGGTGGACCCCAGCCAAAGGCAAATTGTATAACGATAGAAGGAGGCTACTGCAGGACAGAGCAGATTCACATAAAGGGAAGGCATCTGTGGTCAGCACTGGTAATAAGCTACGGTCTCTCATAACAACATCCACGGCCAACTCTGAGAGGGAAATGGCCATGGACACTATAGATAACCACAAGGTCTTCTTCAGTTATGTTAGACATATGGACCAAAAGCCTCAGATATGCTCTGAGTTACTACACACCTACTTAACATTCACTGAACCCACAGATATTGGCAACATTCTGGCAGACAGGTTCAGTGCAAATATCCCCCCTCCCCCTCCCCCACACTTAGAAATACTTATCACAGCTGAATGTAACCTCCCTATCATCTCAGATGTTCAGGTGAGGGCCGCCCTCAGCAAAGCAGAACACACAGCATCAATGTGACCTGATGGTATCCTTGGATGTGTGCTATGTGAACTCCAAGAGGAGATACAACCGCATATAAGACTGATATTTAACCTTGGCCATACTACGGGATATGTACCTGGACACTGGCATACAGCAACAGTGGTCCCACTCCACTAAGGAGGCACCTCTACTGACTCTGGGAACTACTGCCCCATAAGCTTAACCAGCCTGGTCTGCAAAGCTATGGAATGATTCATTATGGGATGCATATACAGCGATATTGGGTACCTGCAGACACTTGATCCCACCCAGTTTGCCTTTGTGATGGGCTGATCCTGCCTTTTGAACCTGGTTGACCTTTTCAAAACAGTCACTACAGCCATTGATGAGGGCAAAGCAGTCCATACAGCCTACCTGGACGTGCCTAAGGCCTTCAACACAGTACTCCACTCAGGCATCATAGACAAGCTCATCAGCTTACATGTTACTACATATGTCACATGATGGGTTGCACATTGGGTTGAACTATAGAATCCATAATATCAATATTGCGGGAGCCATGTCAGATTCAAAGCCAGTCACATGTGGTATCCCACAGGGCTCTGTCCTAGGACCTCTCTTGTTTGGCATTTACTTCTCAGATGTGAAAGCAAACATGTGCGGGTTGTGGATAACAAAGTTCCCAGATGACTGTGAACTAAGCACCATAGTCATTACACCAGCTGACACACACATCCTACAGACAGGCCTCACTGAAATGGACAACTGGTGCCAGAATCATGGCCTAACACTGAATGACATGTAATGTATAGTCATCCCCTTTGGGTGAAACTACGTGCACACAACTTATCACATGGACATACCTATAGATACAGACCAATGACACATATGGAGGGTTCACAGTATGTAGACTATTAACTTGTTACTTTACATTACCTGTGTTTGTCACAGCTGGTTGCGTTACCATTACTATAGCTTCCTGCTGCTGCTAGCCCAGCTTGATACTGACACTGATGACAGCTTCAACTTAGTTTGTCTTACGTGTGTTTTTGTTTGTGTTCTTATTTTCTTTTTTCTTTTTTTTTCTTTCTCTCTCTCTCTCTCTCTCTCTCTCTCTCTCTGCCTCCAGACAGTGCAATGAAAGTATTGCATGTGTGGAGTGGGAGTACAGGATGCTTTTGTAGGTATCTGCATAAGTCCATGTGATGGCCTCTGCACCAATTGTAAGCCAGCATTTGCTAATTGCATGCAGCCAGTTGTGTACTGATTGCAGTTCTCACTGTGATTTCAGGACAGTGCTATAAAAGGGTATGTGAGATAGGCATTGCCCTTTCAGATTGTAAGGGCGGGGACCATGCTGGTATGCTGTGGACACTGTTCTCTGAGTGTAAAGGCTAGTATCTCTCTCATGATTCAGGCTGTGTTGTAGATTTACATTTCTCCATTCATCTCTCCTGTTTCCTGTACTAAGTGTGTATGTACAATGACACCTACAACTATATATATATATATATATATATATATATATATATATATATATATATATATATATATATATATATATATATATATATATCCATACATTTATATATGTATAATAACTGACACTATTACCTACTAACTACCAACTAGCATGGCTGTTTCTGTTCACACACTACTATTATAGAAATCCACTAGATTTGACAGTATATATACATGACATGCTTTGTGTACTACACATCCTATATTCCCTTTACATTCATTCCTACTATTACATGATATATTTATTTTAGCACAATGCTTTTGTATAACAGTCATGGCTTAGTGGTAAGTCATGCAGACTACTGTTTCCAAGGTCCTGGGTTCGGGACTGTCAGTGGGATTTTATTTTGCTTTTGAACTGACTACAGGACCTGCCAATCAGAGTGACTAAGGCACTTTTAAGCAGTTGTAACCGGGTTAGCGCTGGTTTGCGCGGAGCTCCCGCATGCGCACTGGTGTTCAGCTCCACGCACATCCGCTTACAACCGCTTAACTGTGCTTACTCTGGTGCACACCCGCGCTATTTTCTTTGAAAGAAATGAAAATGGGGAGACAGGAAAGTGGTGAAAAATGGGTCACAAAGAGGGTAAGACAGTAAGGAAACAAGCTTGGGTTTTGCAGGAGGGATGTAGGTAAGGCCCATAGCTGCCCATTTCTTCATCAGCAACAGCTGTGCATATGTTTGTAATTTGGTGTGACATTTGAAACCTTCCACCCCTGAGAGATGTGTCAGGACAACAATAATACTTGTTGTACAGCCAATTGTAATTGATAGTTTCCATGTCCAGCAGACATGTGTGCGGAATGGGCAGCTATGTATGGGGCATAATTTTTTTGTGGGTACAGAGTGTCCTTTTTTTTTTTTTCAGGTGAGAGTGGTATGTCAGGTAAAGGAAGTCGGTATAGCTGGGGAGGTAGGTTGGGTAGGTCAACAGACAAGACAAACAAGACGCATACAGGGGCGGTGTATGACACCTGTGGGGGGGTTACACAATTGACGGGGACGGATGTTTGGATATCCAGAGCCCATGAGCCCACAGATGGCAACAGTGGAACTGATATCCCCACCCATGGGCAGTTGCCACTGTTCCTTCACTGCCCAGGATGGGGCTGTGCTGGGGGCTGTGTAGGCCGGGCAACAAGCATGCCCGTAAGTTGTGCCACCTGTGCCTCAAGCTGGCGTAGGGGCCCAAGAACAGAGTCCCAGATCTCCCTACGCACCACAGTCCGGACGCTACGGAGGGTGAGTGGTGGTTCTCCTCCGGCCACACTTGCAGAGGGGGGACGGGCCCCATCCCCTGCAGTGCTTCCACCTGCAGGTGGCACAGGGCCACCGGAGGAGGGTCCAGACTGGGCACTAGTGCCAGGTGCACTCGCCAGCTGAGGTGGGAGAGGTGGGTCCGCTGGAACCCGCCTTCCCTGTCGTCCTATGTTTTGCATTATGTCATGACAGTTTGGGTTAGTAACATACAATACCATTCGCAATTAGTTGTAACAACATGCATTAGTATTCCCATTAACCAAACACCCAGATATTCACACAATTGAACAGCGAGCATAACACATGCATAATTTGAACAGCAATACACAGTCCAACAACATGCAGGGTTGACTGATGGCAACAGGCCATCAGGTTTGGATGTATGAACAGGGCAGATGCATCAACGTACATGCAAATATGTATGACCCAACAGGACAAATGTCCAGGGGTGTTAATTGTGATTGCACATACCAATTTCACGTGGAATGGATTATATGTGGTTATAGGGTAGGGTGAAGAAAATATAATTAACACCTTCAAATACCAATACATATGCTGTACATTTCTAATAGCTGCAGATATATACACACTACTGTTCTACCTACAGTTTCCTATGTGATAACTACTTCAAGTTGGTGATAGGACTGTTACTGCTACATCAATATACATTTTATTGTTATTCATGCACGTTCATATCTGGCTTTGTTCAGCTACATCATCCTGCTACATTTGCTTTATATAGCTATAGACAACTGTGGATGTTTGGTATTTCAGACAATCATACTATCTGCATATTGAAGACTGAGAGCAACATATCCAGATTTTGGGATACACATTCCAGCTGCAGCAACACTTTCAACACATTTCGCAGTTTGGTTCTGCTTGTCACATTCATTTCATTCTGTACTGACTGCAGTATACTTTATTCAGGGGTTATTACTACTTTATTGGTGGATTCATAACTCTTTCTCACACTCTCTCACTTGTTTTAATTTTACTATTCAGGATGGTACTTACTTCTAGGCTTTATTGACATGTTTTACCTGTAGTTATTACAATCCTTTCCAGCAGTCTCACTTCTGTCATGTTTCAGTATTTCAACAGGGATATATTTCACACATGTGTTTTGCTCATCTTCTGCAGCTGTACTTTTCAGCCTGCTGCAGGTTATGTACTATTATATTACAGGTGGGGCATCTTTATTTCAGACTTTATTTCAGACATTTTCATTTTTCTGTTTGGATTACAGACTGCAACACACTTTTGTAATCAAGCAATACTTGCAAACACTCTTACACTGTTACTTGCACATTTTATTACTTAGTGACTACACTGCATTATTTTGCTAACTGTCATACTTTTATATTTCTTTACAGTTACTGGGAGAGGATTACTGACCTGCCTGGTGGCGCAACCGCACCAGCCTATCGCCATAGGCTCTGCGGTTCACAGAACGGACACCTGCAGCTGTAATATAAATGAAGTAATATTGGAATACACATCTCCATAATATAAGCTAGTTTAATTTCTTACATACATAATTAAATGTAACTTACTCAGTAGTGGGGCATTGGGCATTTGCTGGGCCTCCTGGATCCAAAGGTTCAATTGGTCCTGCTTACGTCTCTTCAGGTCCGCATGGTGGTGACGGACCTGCTCACCAGTCCATGGAATCCCTGTGGCACTGGTGAGATCATGAGCCAACCGGTCCTACGCCTCAGCCCTATATGCTCCCCACAGGACCTGGCCCTGCATGAGTTGGGCCTCATGATTGTGGACTAGGAGCCAGACCATATATTTGGACTCCTCAACGCCCCACCTCTGTGCTCGAAAGCAACTACCCTCACCTACTCCTGACATTCTGGCTGCAAGTTAGTTCTACAATCATTTATGTTGTGTATTCCCACTTATGGGGCTTATATATGCCATTTTCCCCACACTTATCTGTGATTGGCCATTTTGGAATTGTATCAGCTTCACAAAACCTGCTTTGTCATGCTCCACTTTCTATTCATTCCTATATATTTGCTATTACTGCATTTCTAAACACAGCTGTCATGGCTTAGTGGTTCAGTACCTTGACTATGGTGCATGGTATGCTGGGTTCAAAGCTGGCAACTGCTTTTTATATTTTATGACTGTCTAAACAGGCTAGGGGGTGTGTCTGTGTAAAGGCAGTTTTGTTACAGCTTGCTCAACGTTGCCCGTCGGTTAGCTTGTTGGCACGGTGCGCAGCTCCGCACAAACGGGTTATGCTGGTTTACGCTTCATTTGGCTGTCAGCACGCATATTACGCTCAGCTCAGCTAGGGGCACACAGTTTCAGCGTGTTAAACCACTGCTCACCTTCGGGCACTCATTTTACATCTGTTAAACCACTGCTCACCCACGGGCAGATGCACTCACCTTGTTAAACTGTAGCTCAGCTATAGGCACATCTGGCATTTTTTATTATTTTGTTATCTCACATTTCTTCAAAATAAATGGCCTATTTCATTACATTTTACATAAAATATAATTTTATATGTGTACATATATGTCATGGCCTTGTTTCATGCTTATTTCACTAAAAATAAAAATTGATGTTGTGGGAGCTCGAACCATGACTGCCTGCTCTTCAGCCGATGTCTCTACTGCTACGCTATTGCTTTTTGGCTTACTTTGCATAGTTAGTTCTTATATGCTTTTCCACTTACTGCTAACTGTGGCTGAGCTTCGGGCACGCCAGCAAAGCGCACTCATGGGCAAACATCTTTACAGTTAAAAAAAAATATAACATGTTCATTTATATAATTTTATGTTCATAGTCTGTGGGGGCATGTGTTGTGTTGTGTTTATTCACATTTCCATGTACTCTGTCGTGGGTGTTTACTTTGGGCACTTTTACTCTTCTGGGGGCGTGTCAGCTTGCAGGGCTCGGCCTACGGACATGCCCCCTACTGTCTTCCATGGACCGTGTTAGCCTTAGGTGTGATTCAGCATGCCCTCATGCATATGCGTGACATGCTGATGTCACACCGTTTAACTGCAGCCTCCGTGTAAGCCTTGTATCTCTTACACAGAGGCTTCGTGAATCCTGCCCTATGTTTACCCCCCTACATCAAGTGATATGTTTGGTGTTCAGGAATTCTAATGATTTAATACATCATATGCATCTTCACAGTGCTCACAGGGATGAATCTACAGTATATAAAGGTAATGGTATAGCTATGAAATTGGAAGGAGGACAAACTGATTTGATAGAGACAGACTGTTACTGGTATTTACTTAGAGGAGATTTTTCTACAAATTACTGCATTATTTTATAAGGTATGTTTGTTCTCCTCATAAAATGCTTACATTTTCATATTTGGAATGTATTTCTCTATGCAATAGAAAACTTGTTTTTATCTGTATGCATATTTTGCATTTACTTTTGGTATACTGCGGATGTCTCAGGTCTTGCTGTGCTTTCAGAGTCTGTCAATGAATGATATGGTTACACCACAGTATTGTTTTACAGTTTGCTCTTGGAATTCCACCAGTTGCTGCAGACAAGTGTATTGTGTTTATTATCAACTTCAAGGAGTTGTGCATGTGTAGCTAACTGAGGTGTTAGACTTCTCAGATGTCCCGTGGTAACCTCCACAGCATTGGTGAGACCATTTCTACTTTTTGAATTGTTGCCTGTTTATTGATAATATTGTCAAGTAGTCAGTTACATAACTGTTGTCCTCATTATAGAAATGTTATCAGAATAGATTTAATCCTAATGCGTTACATTTTTTTTTGTGGGGGGGTAGCGTTGGGCTGCCTTAGCTTGTCTGCTATCCAGAATTACCTTTATCTGTTCAATTGTTTTGTGATGAGTACCAAGATTTTAATTAAAGAGAATAATTTCTCAATGTGCTACAAATATGTTTTTTTTTTATTTTCTGTTTCATGTCATACTGGATTATGACACCTAGACCATCACATGCCACCATGCACTGATGCAGAGAATGTGGTCATCACTGAATCCTTACACCACCATGGATCCTTCCTGCTTGACAGAGGCAGGGGTGATATGTTTGCCAGAAAAAGCATATGGCAGCAGGTGGTCACTGACATAAACAGTGGGCGATTGTGCCAGAAACTATAATCAGGTGCAGCACCCTGCCACTGATATGATTAAAGAGGCATGCAGGAGGGTAGTTGCAGTAGCATGAGAACAGATGGCTGCAGGGGTGGTCCTGATACCTAACCACCACTCACTGAGACTGAGCAGTTCCTATCCACTGTCAGAGATCCCAGCAGCTCAGCAGATAATTCATATAGACTTCTTGATGTCGGTGCTGATGTGGACGACAGGCCAAACTCCCAAGAACAAATTCTGTGTATACCATAGACACACACACACACACACACACACATAGACACACACACACACACACACACACACACACACACACCACACATATATATATATATATATATATATATATATATATATATATATATATATATATATATCTAGAGAGAGAGAGAGATAAAAGTTATATATTGCCATTCTAGACATATTTATATTTTAATACTTGTATACTTCTAATATATCTGGGAATATTGAGACATGCCTTAAAAGCGACAAAATCCAATAGAGATTGTGTTGCAGGGGGGGTGGTCAGTCTGATAGATTCTGGGATATTTCTTAAAGGGAAGATAGGCAGAGCATTATTCTCTTGTCCTTATGACATTTACATTGTGATGCTTATTAGCCTACTTTTTTATTACCATCTAAATGACCACCTGCACATGATAAGCATAAACTTTCATTGATTAGTAATAAACTGCAGTTAGATGTAAGTCTGAGGAAAGAGTATTATACTTGTTTAGCATCTAAAATTGTTTAACACAAGTGTTTGGAACACAGTTTGGATCATTTCCAGTCACTATTTCTCTCCTTCTTGTGTTTGTTGCTTATTATCACAATGATCTACACAGTGGCAGTGTAGAACCCATACTGCCTGATGTCTGAGTATCAGTAGCCTCTGATGATGGTGATGGTGGTGATATTTAGGCACAGACAGGGAGTGCAGACACTGAGGTTGTGACTCACACATTCACTGGCCTTATTTTGGACACAGTCAGCAAGCCTATGCATATCCATTCTACTGAGCCCTCAGATATAGGACAGGCTGAGGGTGACACAGTTGATTGGAGTAGTGTAGTTACTCCAGTTGCAGAGTTGGTTAAGTCAGCCAAAAGCCAATATGAGGGCATGGTATCACACATGGGGGTTGGCAGAGGTGCTCAGAAGAGAACTACTGTCCACCTTTGCCCTAATGCGGGTGTGTCATTACATGCCACCAGGGGTATGTATAGGGCCATCATTTAGGCACAGACATATTCCACAAGGGCCTGAGAAGAGATTGTGTGAGTCCTAAACATGGCATATTCTGACTTGTGTGACTGCCTCAACTTTGTGGGTGACTCCTTGGATAGGATGAGTGACACACTGGATCGGGAAGTGTCTCTGATGGAATGTTTGCTCGGGAGGGCCAGCATCTACATGTCTGTAGAGCTGCAATATCTGCTGGTGTTAGCCAACATGGCTGTGTAAGATGACTCTCCCATAGTGGCACTACTTCCACTGTTCCATCAGTGATTGAGGTATCCAAACCCAGATGTGGTAAACCAAGGGGTCATTGTCCTTGATGTAGTCATGAAGACAGCTCATTCAGACACCATCTACCACATTCAGTAAGCACCCCTATTTCAAACCAGGGATGTGGAAGTGGCGATGCAACTCCTGGAGATGCAGTTACCATGGTCAGGATCAATGACACTGAACTGACAACTGTACCATGCCTGCCTCATACCTATTTGACAAGCCAGGATGTTGTACTAGCACAGATCTTGATTGTGTTCATGCAGACACACACACACACACACACACACACACACACACACACACACACACACACACACACACACACACACTCACTCATGCACACACACACACACACACACACACACACACACACACACACACACACACACACACACACACGCGCGCGCGCGCATTCACGCATGCGCATTTCACAAAAACTGCCCATACCAACTCACATACATGCAAGCTAAGCAAATCTTAATGTTGATTGGGATACAGCTCCTGTTAGTGGCCCTGAAGTATTTCCTGCTTTACTGAAAGTTATGAGTTTCTTACTCACACACACTCGTTACTTTTCTGTCAGCATTGGCCTACTGCCCCTCCAATACTATGCAAATGATGATAACAGTGCCATGACCTTTGTTCATTTGGTTTTGACTTAGGGTTGCGTACATGTCTGATGCACAGAGTGGATAATTAAGTGAGTCTTTTGCAGTATGCTGATTTTATGCATATGCATAACATAATAATATTTAGGATAATTTTGTACACGCTCATTTCTGAAGGATTTCTTTCAGTTAGTATTGTAAGTCGTGCATTCAAATCACTGATATTGCACTCCTGCTTACTGCTCAACCTGTGAAACTATTAATATAATTTTCCTGTTGACTATTTTGTGTACAGTGGGTAAGTAACTGGCTTGATGCAGGTTATTCTGTATAATGCATAGCTGTATACTGCAGATATCATTCCTATAAACCAACAATACCATTGCTGGACACCTCACACAGGTTCTGATTGAATACATTTATCACTAACAGTATGCAGGTATATCAGTTATGTTCGTCTTCTTACACATTTGTTCATATACTACAGGTTCCACACTTGGCATTACTGCAGGTATGAGTCATGTCCTTTGGGGCTGTCTCTATCTGATGCTATTCATATACAGTCATTACATGAGTAAGTAAAGTTTTTGAACATTGGCTGGCATCAGTTTTAATATTTGTATGTGCTGAGGTTGTTATACATATTCCTTTACTGATGAGTGTGTGCTATCATTTGCATGTTAGTTGGTGAGTGTGTGAGCAATACTTTGGCTCTTAGCTGATGAGTGTGTATGTGCTATCCTTTGCCTCTTAGTCATGGCAAGGGTATATTGTGAGCACCTATGTCTGCTAGTTCCCTCTGCAGTTGGAGGTTCTCTATCAGAATCGTCATCTGCATTTGCTGGAGGTGTTGGCCCTGCCTGTGGTCTAGGAATGTGTGACCCTGGCCCATGCTGTCCCTGTTGTAGCTGTTTCCTCAAGATGACATTGTGCAATATGACACAGACTGTTGAATTTCTGAGCAGGTGCCTGGGTCATATTGCAGGACACCAAATGATGTGTCTAAGCAGCAGAAACATGGCTGCAGCATGCCAAACACATGATCTGTGATGCTTCTAGTTTGGGAATGACCATCACTGTATCCTTCTTCTGTGGGTGTGTGCGCATTTCTGATGGGTACCATGAGCCAAAGCTCCAGTGCATATCCTGCACCACCCAGTAGATGGTCTTGTGTAGCATCACACCATATATGTGAGTCATGGTAACTGCCTGGGTTGCTTGCACACATGTTGAGTAAGGATGATCCCATAGCCATTACAGAAAACCTGGCAGTTGACATTGAAATCCCTTCCAGTTGATGCATGTCCTTCCATGTAAAACAGATGGGGCTTGTATTTCTATGTGAGTGCTCTCTATGGCCCCCAAACCTTTAGGGAAGTGTGCTACGGCATACAATTCATGTATTCTTCTTATTCTCTCCTCTGGTGTGCAGGGAAAATAGATGTACTCCCTTGCATGTTCTAGCATAGCCTTAACATATCGGTGCAGTATTCTGGGAGCTGAGGCATGTGACAGCTCCAGTATATCCCCTGTTTGTGGGCCTTTGTAATCTACAAGTAGCTAATATCCTTAATGCTACACATACCTTAGTTTCCACTGGCATAGGTTAACCTTAAATTCACCACCGGCTGATATGGTCACCCTTGACCCGAGAAGGAGTAACAGTTCACAGCTTCTTCACTAAACAGAATTTATTCAGATATCTCCAACAGTTGTTAAAACATATACATGTGGTTAAGCGCTTTCATCTGTTTTCATCAGATTTCATCAGAACCCTGATTCATTAACTAGTCACAGTTTATATACCCATTTTGGCGCCCATTTTTAAAACATTAATTGATTAAACATGTGTAATTATTTAAATGCATTACCTTAAGAATCAATTTACAAATATAATATCACTTTATACAAATAACAATAAGAGTATATATCCTAAATGTTATTTTACAAGCATTCAGTCATTTCCCTTAACTTTGTAAGTGCTTATTGAACATATATTAAAACTATTCCATAGTATATTCAACTAGTTATGCCTACAATAGCAAATGTTTAATAATAAATTTTGCTGAATAAAAATATGTTTGAATTTAGGATATATACTCTTATTGTTATTTGTATAAAGTGATATTATATTTGTAAATTGATTCTTAAGGTAATGCATTTAAATAATTACACATGTTTAATCAATTAATGTTTTAAAAATGGGCGCCAATATGGGTATATAAACTGTGACTAGTTAATGAATCAGGGTTCTGATGAAATCTGATGAAAACAGATGAAAGCGCTTAACCACATGTATATGTTTTAACAACTGTTGGAGATATCTGAATAAATTCTGTTTAGTGAAGAAGCTGTGAACTGTTACTCCTTCTCGGGTCAAGGGTGACCATATCAGCCGGTGGTGAATTTTGGGTTTGCAATCCATAGGTTAACCTTGATTTGTCCTGGGTCTAAGGTGGTGGTGATAGAGGATACAGAGTTCCTGCAGTGTTTCCTTAACAATCCACTATAACTGTAATATTTCAATATCATGCAGTACATGATATATGTCCTTCTTCTCCTTGGACAAAGTTTATTAGCAGTAGCAACAGCATAGATTTGAGCCTGTTGCACATGCACATGCAAGACAGCAGCAGCAGCCCCTAACATTGCTTTTTTCTAAGTGTGATAGTGCCTGTATTCCAGTAGGTTTTGCAGTTCATGGCAAAAAGCTACACCAAGTGTTCACAATTACTTTAAAGCTGCCTGAATAGCTTTGCCATTTTGGGTAGGTTAATCAGCATGTACTTTGGCTAGTTATGCTTTCATTAGCATACTCTGCCATTTACCTTTGTTTTGCATCTGTACATGATGTGTAGAGCTGTTTAATGAATATAAAACAGCATGCTATTGCTTGCACACTGTGCCTAGATGCATACTCGGAGGCTCTAATAAAAAACTTACCAAAACAACAGAGGCTCCCAAAGCAGACATCCAAAAATCCACCACCTCAAAACAAAACACATGCAACACATACTTCAATAAATCAGTGTGTCAACCAATCACAGCCCTTAAGGCCAAACACCATGCCTGATACACTAGTAATAGGTGACTCTATAGTCAGACACACTGATGTCCCGCTTACCAGGCTGAACAAGGAGAGGGTAACTGTGAGCTGCCTATCGGGAGCTAGGATCCGCCACATAACACACGCACTCAGGTCACTCCAAAGCAAGTACAAATATGACTCTGTCATTGTCCATGCTGGCGTGAATGACCTGAGACATACCTCCATGGACTACATGAAAAGAGACATAGAGGAGCTCTCCGGTTATGTAGCTCAGGCTGGTATGACCCTGAGCCTGAGCAGCATCTTGCCCTCACCAAGAATGATGCCACAATACAAAGACAAGATGATCAGCTTTAATAATTGTCTCAAGTACTGGTGTCATTCTAAGGGGATCCAATGTCTGTCTGCATGGGATGACATGTTGGACAAGCCATGCTGCTTCGCAAGGGCTGGCTTTCACCTGTCACCACTGGGCTTCCAGATATTGGCTAAGGCTCTTGCCACCCCCATAGTGCCTTTTTTAGGCAAGGCTCAAAAGACAAACCCACCTCCTTAGAAAACAAAAATGGAAAAAAACTAAGGGTAATGCTGCTCAATGCCAGAAGTCTAAATCTCAAGATGCAGGCACTCAATGCACTCCTCAGTATGGAGAACATCGACGTCTGTGCAGTAACTGAAACCTGGTTCAAGGCTCCTGAGAGCACCTCAGCACTACCAGGCTATATCATGCTTTTCGGCCCCAAAACCCGGGCCGAACCACAAAGGGAGGGGGAGTGTCCATATTCATCAAGGACACCCACACCTCCAGGTTAGTAGCAACACATGAAGCATCAGAGACCATACAGGTGCAACTAACCACAGGGAAAACTGCTATACAACTGGTAGCATGTTACAGACCACCCTCCCAATCTCAGGAACTCCACTCAGCCTTCCTGAAGACATTGGAGGATATGAATGTATCACAAAATACCATCATATTGGGAGACTTCAACTACCCAAACATAGATTGGGTACATTATTCTAGCCCTAACACCCTAGCCCAAAGGTTCCTGGAATTCATAAATTCAAATGCACTGGAACAACTAGTTACCTCTCCCACTAGGAGAGATAATATACTAGACCTGATCATCACAAACATGGGGACAAAATGCTCCACACCGGAGGTATACCCCTCACTAGTGAGATCTGACCACAAACTGATCACCCTGGATATACATATCCCGCCTCCACCCCCAGCACAAAAGACCACAGTGAAAAACTTCTCAAAAGCAGACTTCACTCTTCTTAAGACTGAGTTGGTATCCTTTAAGCCCACTGGGCCAGTGGATACCACATCCCACAATGCCGAATCCTTCACAAATGCTTTCTATGGACATCTCCAAGAATGCATGGATCATGCTATCCCAAATAAATCCAAGTCCCTCTCCACCAAAGGCAAGCGTCCTGTCTGGTGGACCTCAGCCATTAACAAATTGTATAACAAAAGAAGGAAGCTACTGCATGTCAGAGCAAAATCCCATAAAGGGAAGACATCTCTGATCAACATTAGCAGAAAACTACGTTCTCTCATAAAACATCCAAGGCCAACTTTGAGAGAAAAATCGCTAAGGACACTAAAGATAACCACAAAGCATTCTTCAGCTATGTTAGATACCTGGGCGGAAACCCTCAGATATGCTCAGAGTTAGTTCACAACAACAAAAAATACACTGAACCCACAGATATTGCCAACATTCTGGCTGACAGGTTCAGTGGAAATTTCTCCCCTCCCTCACCCCCAAAAGAAGAAATACTTATCCCAGCTGAATGTGATCTCCCTGTCATTTCAGATGTCCAAGTGAGAACCGCCCTCAACAAAGCTAAAAACACAGCATCAATGGGACCTGACGGTATCCCGGGTTGCGTGCTACGTGAACTCCAAGAGGAGCTAAACCTGCACATAAAAATGCTATTTAACCTTAGCCTTACTACAGGATATGTACCTGAACACTGGCGTACAGCAACAGTTGTCCCACTCCACAAAGGGGGTACCTCTACAGACCCTGGGAACTACCGCCCCATTAGCTTAACCAGCCTGGCCTGCAAAGCTATGGAAAGAATCATTATGGAACTCATAAACAGAGACATAGGGGACCTACAGACACTTGACCCCACCCAGTTCGGCTTTGTAAAGGGCAGATCCTGCCTTTTGAACCTGGTTGACTTTTTCAAAACAGTCACTAGAGCCATTGATGAGGGCAAAGCAGTCCATAGAGCCTACCTAGACTTGGCTAAGGCCTTCGACACAATACCCCACTCAGGCATCATAGATAAGCTCAACAGCTTAAACGTAAACCCTTATGTCACTAGATGGGTTGCAAACTGGCTAAAGGACAGAACCCATAAAGTTAAAATTGCTGGAGCAATGTCAGACTCAAAACCAGCCACAAGTGGTGTCCCACAGGGATCTGTCCAGGGACCCCTCTTGTTCGGCATTTATTTCTAAGATGTTAAAGCAAACATGGGAGGGTTGTGGCTGACAAAGTTCACAGATGACTGCAAACTAGGCGCCATAGTCGATACACCAGCGGACACATACATCCTACAAAAAGGCCTCACAGAAACGGACAACTGGTGCTGGAGTCACGGCCTCAAACTAAATGCCAAAAAATGTATAGTCATCCCCTTTGGGAAAAACAAAGTACCCACAAATTATCACATAGACAGCAACCTACTGAGTACGGAAAAAGTAATCAGAGACCTAGGGACCCAAGTCGACAGTGACCTCTCATTTGACACCCACGTTGCCAAAGTGGTTAGAAAAACATTCTACCTTGCAAACCTCATCATGAAGGGATTCACATCCAGATCTAAGGATGTCATTGTACCCCTATACTCCTCCCTCATCAGACCCATAATTGAGTACAATGCCCCATTTGGTATGTACCTCACCCGGCATTTGCAACAGCTGGAGAGACCACAAAAGTACCTCACCAAGAGGATCAAGGGTCTCCACATATGTCTTATTCTGCCAGACTAAAGAAACTTCAGCTCTATTCAGTAGCATACTGCCTGCTCAGAGGTGATCTCTGCCTGACGTACAAGGCCATGTCCAATCAAGATCTGATGGACATGCTCCACCTCAAAAAATCCAAATCCATCAGGACCACGAGAGCTAAAGACTTAAACCTCAGCACAAGTATGAATAGGACATGCTGGCGGGATAGATTCATAACCCAGAGGCTTCCCATGCTTTGGAACAAGATCCCAGTTCATATTAGGCAGAGCCCCTCACTGACTCTCTTCAAGAGAAATCTTGATAGGTGGCAGTGGCGGCTGGTGACTTCAAATCACAGGGGGGCTGCAGGAGACAGCTGAATGGGTGGGGTCAAGGGGAAGGGGTGTGGTCAACCAGAAAGGGGAGGAGCTATGCACAAAACCACAAAAAAATAACTTTAATTAAATACGCTGCCCTGGGTGGCAAACCATCATTATGAAAGTCCAATCAAGACAAAAATAAGTGTAGAAGAATAAAAATATTTCAATGCATTGGCTGCATGACAGCTTACTTAATATCTAGATGGAAACAAAAGGTTGTGAGGCATGAAAAAATAAATTACTTTTTAAATACATTACTGGAATGCCAGTCAAAATCAAGTATAAGAAAGACCAGAAGCACTCAACTCAAACCACTTCTCCTTGCACTGCAGTTCTAATATATAATATATTCAGCTTTATTAAAGTACCAAGTAACATGCTGAAAGTAGAAATCTATGTGATGCCACACTTGTAAAAATGTCTCTTATCCAAAAAAGACCTGCTGCCTGACAACTTGTTTCATGGGGAAAACATGATAAAAGTAAAAAATGAAAAGCAAACAAGAAACAAGCTCAAGATACATTGCTTAAAGGGTTACTGTACAGGTTATGGACCACACATGATTGGCATTCTGTTTAGTTTACGGGTAAAGTCTGTAGAGATGACTGGAAGTCTCCAACAAGTGTAATGAGCTTTTAAAATAATGGAATCCTGTCCTTTAATACCCAAGGCTTATACATTATCTAGTCAAGTATTATCTGCATGGCAACAACAGAAAGGCTTTCAATGTTGGCAATTCTTTAACAGTATGCTTATTAAAGCTTACTTGCATCTTACGATCTTAGACAAGCTTACCTTATGGTCATTAAAGCATTGCTACTTAAACACAGAGCAACAGGCACTTTGAGTAATAAGCATAAATCAACAGTACAAAAATATGACAGAAACCAGACCATTCTGCAAAATCAAGGACAGATGAAAAGCCACTGTAGTACTTATGCAGTGTGTCCTCCCCATCCAAGGTAGATACAACTACTCCTTGCCTTGCTTGGACACATCCAGTGACACTACATGGGGGAGTGGGGTGCAACAAGCATGTCACAATTTGAAATCGCTCTGGCTGACTGTGATGGCCCTGACACATTTGTCATACCTCTCAACCTCAAGAGCAAGAAATCTGGACAAAGCCATACACAGAAGTGGGACAAAGGCCCAAAAATAAGGACAATTTTTAAATATTGCTCTAATAAACTTAGAAAGATAATAGAATAGGTCTTGCATTAGTATGAATTTTCTGAAGGGTATAAAATCTGAAACTCAAATGTCTGTCATTTTCTAACTTCAGTCTTTAGTGATTTGTCACTAATTTGCCAAAAAACACAATTTTATGAAAAATGGACCAAAAATGTGATGCAAAATATAAAATAGACACACAATACAGCTGCTACCTGTCAAAGAAGGGACACTTTAATATTAGTACTGCTACCTTGAGCAGCTGACAAAATAAAAGAATCTACATGCATTTCAAGTAATCTATAACTTTGATTATTACAGTTATTTCTTAATTGTAAACCCTCCATGTTTTCTTCCAAAATTGCTATTTTGCGGAGGGATTATTAGGGGGAAGAGCAACATTTTGAGCCAAAAGTGGGGACAGTTGAGAGGTTGGCTATGCCTAATTCTATAAATCAATTTGTTTGCATGTACCTCTCAACCTGTTAATGCAGTAAATCTGAACAAGGCCAAATATATTGGGGGCACATATAAACAGTACTAAAAATTGCTCTTGTATAAATTGAGACAGTTGATAGAACAGCTCTTACTTTAACATGCATTTTTCTGAAGGTTATGAAGTCTGAAACTTATTATTTAGTGACTTAATTCCTAAATGATTTGCCAGAAAACTACAAATTTTATGAAGAACAAACCAAAAATAAGAAGCAAAAATCTATTCATTCTTTGAAAATCTGGACAGTTGGGAGGTATAGTTCAGCTGGGCCTGTCTGAGTTTGCTGCCCTTCCCCCCTGACAAAATAATGGTTGAATGGAGCCTCTGCAGCCATTCCAATGAACCATTACTTGGCAATTTCACTCCATTTACCATAAACACTAATGTGCATACTGCTTTACTTCTATGATGAGTTGGACTTCATTTGAAAGTTTTATTTTGTATTTTACAGCACAAACACTAAGTCATCTGTTAAACAAAGCAATGCAGTCTCACAATGAAAACTTAGCATTAAAACGTCTCTGCCCTTGAAACTCACATTCATTGAAACAGCATTGAAACCGACATTCAAAGAAAATACATTTTGCCAGTGGCAGATAAAGATTAATTTTGGGCTGTTTTCAAATCATATGCCCCTTGCATATGAAACATACATGTGCTCTTTGATACACCTTCCTCATTGTACTAAAATTATATTCCTTGTACAATACAGTACACTTGTTAGAGGGTGTTTTAAATTTGTTTTGAACATTTTTCCAGTAAGCAATGAAACAAACCATATGCACCCATAATGGCAAAACTGCCCAGTTGAGAACATTTATCATAATAAAGTCTACTCAGACTTCCACAGTCCACCATTATTAGTAAATATACACAATTCTACAGTCCGCCATTATTAGTAAATATGCACAATTCCACAGTCCACCATTATTAGTAAATATGCACAATTTACAGTCCACCATTATCAGTAAATATGCACAATTCTACAGTCCACCTTTATCAGTAAATATGCACAATTCTACAGTCCATTATCAGTAAATATGCACAATCTCTGAAGTAAGTCATCTAAATAATTCCACATTAAAGAAATCTGTAACTAATGAAGCGGTTGCTACTAGCAATCACCTTTATATTTCATGGTTTCATCGAAAAATAAAGTGTCTGTTGCCCCTCAGGAATAAATTGCCTATATTACATTAAAAAATGATAAGCTAGTAATAATATTGCAAGAGGAAATGGATGGCAAACTGATAACAGACTCATAGTTAGTATCTTCACCAAGGAGAACATTCTCAGTACGGCAGCACCCACCTTTTGTGGGAGTAGAACCCACAGCCTTCTGCATCAAAAGCAAGTACACAACCTGTTGTGCTATAGTATTAACTAGGCAAAGCACTAAACTTCTATTCCCCTGCAGCTCTCAGCTCCTTGTAAAATCTACTCAATACTCAACTGCATCTCAACTTCGCAGCTCAAGAAAACTGGAAAAAGCCAAAATGTATTGGGGGGGGGTTCAAAAGCCCAAAAAACAGGGACACATTAAACATTGCTTGTATAATCTTGGAAAGTTGCTAGAATAACATGTTGTGTTGCCACCATACATTTTACTGCCAAGGTCCCTGAGCAAAAAACAGTCAGAGTAACAAACCACTACGCCACATCAGCTGCTTTGTAAAGGAGAGGAAGACTGAAACTTAAATGGCTATCATTTAGTGAATTCAGTTCTCACCATAGCTGTCAACCTCTTAGTACAAAACACCTGGACAAACCCAGTAATGAGGGAATACAGCCCTCAAACATATTCAGTGAATTCAGTTCTTGCCATAGCTGTCAACCTTAGCACAAAAACCTGGACGAAGCCAATAATGGGGGAATACAGTCCCAAAAATAGGGACAAATTTAAAATATTCATCTTATAAACTTAGAAAATTGCTAGAAAAAAAGGTTGTGTTACTATGTATTCTGAAGAACATGAAGTTTGAAATTCAAATGCCGGTCAATTTTACTGCTGACAGAACAAAAACAATTTTCAGCAGAGACGCAGGGATTAATACTGCAGACATGTCTTTGTAAAATGGCAGGGCACCAGAGCAAATCCACACAAACACTGGGAGGAGATGCAGACTCCACACAAAAACCACCCCAACCAAGAATCAAACCAGAAAACCTATAGCTGTGAGGCAACAATACTACCACTGCACCATCAAATATGCAAGGAATTAAACATTCAGAAACCTGAAGTCTGAAATTCAAATGCCTGTCAATTTTATTTAACATTTTTTAATCAGGACAGTCTGACTTGGAACAAAAAAACAATTTTCAGCAGAGGCCCAGGAAGAAATAATGCAGACATGTCTTTGTAACATGGGAGGACACAAAAGCAAACCCACACAAACACAGGGAGAAGATACAGACCCCACAAAGAAGGAACCCCAGCCAAGAATCAAATGCGAGAACCTGCAGCTGTGAGGCAACAATGCTACCAGTGCACCATCAAATAAAAACAAACCCATACAAACAGAGGGAAAATATAACAGACCCCACAAAGAAGGAACCCCAGCCAAGAATCAAACCTGAGAACCTGCAGCTGTGAGGCAACAATGCTACCAGTGCAACATCAAATAAAAGCAAACCCACACAAACACAGGGAGAAGATAACAGACCCCACAAAGAAGGAACCCCAGCCAAGAATCAAACCTGAGAACCTGCAGCTGTGAGGCAACAATGCTACTACTACACCATCAAATATCAAGCATTGCAGCATTTACAAACCACAGATATTATGAGGAACAGATCAGATCGAATATGAGGCAAAAATCTGCAATTTTTTTACAAATGGTGGTGGGTAGGGAACTCAAGTCTTTAACACCTGCATACAGGGTACAGGGTTCAAGCCTGAGGTATTCACTACCATACCACCATGAGCACCTGGGGCATTTACACACACACACATATGTCAATCCAGTAAAAAGCACCATACACACACCATAAAGTCAATCCAGTAAAAAGCACCATACACACACCATAAAGTCAATCCAGTAAAAAGCACCATACACACACCATAAAGTCAATCCAGTAAAAGCACCATACACACACCATAAAGTCAATCCAGTAAAAAGCACCATACACACACCATAAAGTCAATCCAGTAAAAAGCACCATACACACACCATAAAGTCAATCCAGTAAAAAGCACCATACACACACCATAAAGTCAATCCAGTATAAACATTGTAAAATAAAAGGGGCTAGTTAACCACATTTTATCCCCTAAACTAAATATACCAAAAACAACCATAAAGAAAATTGAAGTTGAACAAAAAACTGACATACAGGCGCAGACATACCAGTATAATATAAATAGCTAGCTGGACAGACGAACGGACATAAAGCTAGCTAATTCCCAGAATTCCCAAACTGTAAAATACATTCCACCTCAGCAGTTCAGAATATCTTTACCAACTCTCATGATATAGCTTTTTTTGCCCGTCCAGTTGCAGCTCGTGGTGTATTTAAATAATCTTTTGTTGAACAGGTGCAACCTACAAGCGCCTGTGCTGATTAATGTCAGTTTTCGTTTCACATTACAAAAAATGTTTAATGAAATTTCAGATTACAGTGCTGACAGTTGTATTTAAAAATAACAGACAGAAATCATTACAAGTCCAGTAGCCTTGGTCTCTTATTAACGACGGGTTAAAAAGACAGTTGTTTTGCATGTTGCCCTTCCGTGGTTCCATTAGATTCAGTATGACACTGATTCTGCATGTAAACATTATCATTGTCCACATACAAACCAACAACAAGTAACGGCATGCACAGATTGCTGCTTTGCTTAGTTCACAATCTTTTGCCCGTGGCATTATGCTTCTTTGAAAATTATGAAGTACTAGACGCGAGCGCTAATAGAATTATTAATCTGGCAGCACAGAGTTTCAACATAGTAAAGTAAAAAGCACCATGCACTCACCTGAATATATCCAGCTAACGTACATCCTGCCCGCGCAATACTCCAAAGACCCACGAGATCCCAAGCAAAGCTCCTTCCCGACGAGATCCCAAGCAAAGCTCCTTCCAGACAACGAGACTGTCCTGACTGCTGCTGTTGCAGTCCGGACGCGACACATAATCCCAGCGAGTCTGTGCACTTTAAAAGTGCACAGACGTCTCCTTGTGTCCCCCTATGGGGACTGCCGGACTGCCTGGAGCATGCGCATAGACCGACAGTAGTCGGGACTACTGCGCATGCGCGAAGTCCGCGAAATTTAAAAAATATTTTTTTTTCTATTTTTTATTTTGAGGGGGCTGTAGTCCGGCAGCCCGATGCCACGAGCCACCCCTGATGAGTGGATGGGAGATCGTAAGTTTACCCCAGGGGTCACATCTGTGTCACTGCTAGACAGGGGCACAGTAAACTAATTCTATTATATAAGGGGACCTTCGTTGTGTCACTACTAGACAGAGGCACAGTATTCTAAATTTATTCTGTACATTTTTGTACCATTTCATGGGGGTGGCAAAAGCCACATCACTATGGCCAGGCTTACAAATGCCCCAGGGCAGATAGCCTAGTACTAAACTATGAAACTATGAAACTATACACATTAGCAGTGCGAAGATTATCCATTCATGAATTTGGCCCTTTATTTCCTTCTGAAAATGCATGGTAACACATTTTCTGTTATCCTAGCAACTTTCAAATTTTATAAGAACAACATTTCCCAACAAGTTCAAATCACTTTTTTCCTTGTTGTCATGGCCACAATTCTGGCACTTCCTGCTTTCAGAAACATCACTGATTTGAACTTCTCTACAGGTGTACATGTGGGAAATCTGCTGAAAATAACATTTATTTGTAATGGATATGTATTTAAATATGAATAACTGGATGCACAAAAGCTATAACAATGTTTTACATTCTGCTGTAATTTGCTTGCATTTTACTGAATGATAATAGCTTAAACTGCAGTGTTATTAACCCCAACTGTATATATTAATGGGAAAAATTCAAATTAGATATTCATTACTGATTGGAATAGTTTAGGGGAAATAATGAGAAACTTACAGAAGAGATTAGTCGCTGCTGTATGTTGTGATTTGTCATTTTCACATGCTACAATTAAATACTAATGTCAGGATGTAGACACAGACCAGAACAACAGGACACAATTGCTAAAGACACACATCTAAATTAGACAGGTATGAATTATTTTATATATAGACAAAATTGCTTATAATACTAGTGTTAATAAGAAGAGTTAACACCTTATGAATAAATGGACCTGGATGTTCATTAAAACAGCTCAAGAAGCAAGCAGGAAGCAAAGCAAGCAAGAATCAAGCAGTTCCACACAACTAAATTGTTCTTTTGATCTCAAGCTTATTTTAAGCGCTAATTGCTTCATTAATGACCCGTGAAAAGAATGTGTTATAAAGAAATACAACCACTGGCACTTTAACACTTCTAATTAGCATATTACTTAGATCTGACATTCATTTAACATAGTGATGTACATACTGAGTAAAATTAAAACAAATAAAGTAAAATTTGAATATAGACTTAAAGCTACCAGTTCTATTAATTACAATTTAATGTCATTCTCATACAAGAAATATTTCTTTAACATTTAGAAATAATGCATTTATGGATTAAGTTTAAATCAAATATATTAAGTCAAATGTTTTGGTTTAAAACATAAATACATACTTACATATACTCTCAAGCTTCAAGTCCTAAATAAACACTTTACTTAGAGGGTAAATCTGTTGCTTCAGAGACTAAACTTCCTGCAATCAGAAAATAATAGTCACCTGTGTTTAAGCCTTTAAAATTTAGAAGCAGTTTTCCATGAATTCAGTTCACTCTGTCTCTTGAGAGGTGTAGCATTTCAGTCCATTTCTTCAGTGTTGTAAGATTTTGTTTTTAACAAATGTTGATGCCTCTTCCAGTGAGTCAAACACTTTAATTCCTTCAGAAAGAAATATTTTGATCTCTGCAGGCAGCATCAAAGTAGCTTTAATATTGTTCCTTTTACGTTCTTTAATCAGTGACAATCAGTATTTCCTTTTATTCATTACTATACTGGAATAGTAATTGTCAAATCTAATTGCATGCTCACCTTTTTTGGTAGGTGGGATGGACCATGATGTTTTTAAAATTTGATATTTATCCATGCTAGACATAAACTTTATTATTGGATATGGTGGTGAGTTTTCCTTTTCTGAATGTGTTTTTACGGATGTATATCCGCTTTCAATCCCAAAAGATAAACTTTCAGGTGAATGTAATATTTGTTCAACCAGGTTGCAAAGAAGTTTATTATATTGTCTCCCTCATATTTTTCATGTATACCATATACTCTGATATTATTTAATTTCAGTCTACTTTCTAAATCATCAACTTTATCTTTAGCCAGTTATTTTGTTCTAAAAGGAATTCATTCTCAGACTTACCTTCAGTTATTGTCACCTTCACGGTTGTAGATCAGAGTGCAAGTGATGTGTGTGCTAATAAGCATGTCAAGGCTATACATGCACATATAAACTCCAGACGTGCAATCCCTAGTGCCATTTTGAGAGAGCAGCCAGGGAAAGAGCATGCAAGATCACAGTTGTTAATTTGTATATAAGTTATTTAAGTTAGAGTCAGTAATCTTATATAGTCATGTGTTTGTATAAAATAAACCCACAAAGAATCTTCTATTGCATCTTAGATAGAACAGCGACATGGTGTCAGAACCAGGATCAAAGAGAATAATATTCAGAGCCATGAGGTGCAGAGATGACAGTGAAGGTAAAACTGAGAGAAAAGAGCATAAACAGAGCCAGAAAGGAATCAAGGGTAATAAGAAATAGCGCAAACTGTTTATTCAATACAAAATACAAAAAGAGGGCACAAACCACAATATTAAGCAAGCAGAAAGCACAACAAAACACATGCAACACATAGCTCACAAAGCCAGTGTGCCGAACAGTCACAGCCCTTAAGGCTAAACAACACACCTGATACACTTGTAATAGGTGACTCTATCGTCAGGCACACTGACGTCCCGCTCACCAGGCTGAACAAGGAGAAGGTCACGGTGAGCTGCCTGTCAGGCGCTAGGATCCGCCACATAACACAAGCACTCAGGTCACTCCAAGGCAAGTACAAATATGACTCAGTCATTGTCCACGCTGGTGTGAATGACCTGAGACGTACCTCCCTGGACTACATGAAAAGAGACATAGAGGAGCTCTCTGAGCATGTAGCCCAGGCTGGTATGACCCTGACCTTGAGTAACATCTTACCCTCACCAAGAATGATGCCACAATATGAAGACAAGATGATCAGTTTCAACAACTGGCTTAAGTATTGGTGTCATTCAAAGGGGATCCAATGCCTGTCAGCCTGGGATGAAATGCTCGACAAGCCATGATGCTTCACTAGGGACGGCTTGCACCTGTCACCCCTGGGCTTTCGGATATTGGCAAAAGCTCTTGCCACCCCCATAGTGCCTTTTTTAGGCAAGGCTGAAAAGACAAACCCACCTCCATAGGTATCACAAGGGATAAGAAACTAAGAGTAATGCTACTCAACGCCATAAGTCTAAACCTCAAGATGCATGCACTCGAAACTCTCCTTAGCATGGAGAACATCGATATCTGTGCAGTAACAGAAACCTGGTTCAAGGCTCCAGAGAGCACCCCAGCACTACCAGGTTATACCTCATACCATGCTTTTCGGCCCCAAAACTTGGACCGAACCACAAAAGGAGGGGGAGTATCAATATTCGTCAAAGATACCCACACCTCCAAGTTGGTGGCACAGCAGGAAGCATCAGAGACTATCCATGTGCAACTAACAGTGGGTAAAACTGCCTTCCAGTTTATAGCCTGCTACAGACCACCCTCCCAAACCCAGGAACCGCACTCGGCCTTCCTGAGAACACTGGAAAATATGAAGGTCTCTCCAAACACCATTATATTGGGTGACTTCAACTACCCAAACATAGACTGGGAGCATTACTATAGCTCCAACACCCTAGCCCAAAGGTTCCTAGAGTTTATAAACTCAAATGCTATGGAACAACTTGTTACCACTCCCACAAGAGGGGAAAACATACTGGACCTGATCATCACCAACATGGGGGCTCTATGTTCCAGACCAGAAGTGTATCCCTCACTGGTAAGATCAGACCATAAACTAATCTCACTGGATATTCACATCCCGACCCCACCCCCTGCCCAGAAAACCACAGTGAAAAACTTCTCTAAAGTAAATTTCACACTCCTCAAAACTGAGGTGGAATCCTTCAAAGCCCCCGGGCCTGTGGAAAATGTGAGAAGCCAAACTGGAGTATAGGGAATTGTTTTGGCAGATAGTTTTAGAATCTACAAAACCTCCTGGTTTAAATGATTTGTTGTCTATTTCTTCTGTTCTCAACCTAAGTGCAGCAAAACTGTGATGTTATTTCCAATTGCCACAGGGTGGCAGTGTTACATTACTTTACAACATTATTGCATTGTTTTTGGTAATACACATTGTTTAATTTATTTTATTTGTCAGTTAATATTTATTCATATTTTTATAGGTCCATCTATTAAAGTATTTTAGATTTTATAATTTTGTATTATGAGTTGAATTAACATGGTTTTAATTGTATTAAATAGGTTAAGTTGTTTCAATTGAACTAATGATTTTAATTCTGAATTTTATCACTGTTATCATTGGTTAATTAATTTAATTGTTCAACTGACTAGATATATCAGGGCACCTTAGTGTGAAATATTTTATATTTTCTGATGAAGACATTGTTTCCGAGTCGAAAACGTATGAATTGTTTTGGTGTTAATGTACTGTCAGAGAGTTCTAACTTTTGCTGAGGACTGTGTTTCTCAGCTTACTGTGTTTGCTTTGGTTTTTGAATAAAGGAATTTTTTAAGGTTTCCATCCTTCATTTGGATTCTCCTGGCAAGCTTGGATTTTGGTTTTCGTTTTGTGTGCTTGCTTTCATCCTTTTTTTTGGCTGTGGAAAATATGGCCCAGACCACAGAATCCTTTATAAACGCATTCTATGAACACCTTCAGGAATGCATCGATCATGAAATCCCATATAAAACCAAGACCCAATCCTGCAATAGCAGGCGTCCTGTCTGGTGGACCCCAACCATAAACAAACTATACAATAGAAGGAGGAAGCTACTACATGATAGAGCAAAATCCCAAAAAGGGAAGGCATGTCTGATCAGTATTAGCAGAAAAATACGGGCACTCATAAAATCGTCTAAGGCCAGCTTTGAGAGAAAAATTGCACAGGACACTAAGGATAATCACAAGGCTTTCTTTAGTTATGGTAGGAACCTGGGAGGGAATTCTCAGATATGCTCAGAATTAGTCCAAAATGACAAAAAATACACCGAACCCACAGACATTGCCAACATCCTAGCTGACAGGTTCAGCGCAAACTTCTCCCACCCCTCCCCACCAAAAGGGCAAATATCTATCAGAGTGCTGCCCCCCCTGACATCTCAGATGCTCAGGTAAGAGCCGCCCTCTCCAAAGCAAAAAACACAGCATCAATGGGACCAGACGGTGTCCCGGGCTGCGTCCTACATGAACTCCAAGAAGAGCTAAACCCAAACATAAAACTACTGTTCAATCTCAGCCTTACTACAGGATATGTACCCAAAGAGTGGCGTACAGCAACAGTGGTCCCTCTCCACAAAGGTGGTGCCTCAACAGATCCTGGAAACTATCGCCCCATAAGCCTGACTAGCTTGGTCTGCAAAGCTATGTAAAGGATCATCATGGACCTCATAAATAAAGATACTGGGGACCTACAGACACTGGATCCTACCCAGTTTGGCTTTGTTAAGGGCAGATCCTGCCTCTCAAACCTGGTTGATTTCTTTGAAACAGTCACCAAGGCCATTGACGAGGGGAAGGTGGTCCACACAGCCTACCTGGACCTTGCAAACGCCTTCAATACAATACCCCACTCATGCATTATAAATAAGCTCACCAGCTTAAATATAAACCCCTATGTCACTAGATGGGTTGCAAACTGGCTCAAGGACAGAACCTACATGGTTAGAATTGCTGGAGCCATGTCAGACTCCAAACCAGTTACAAGTGGCATCCCACAAGGCTCAGTCCTGGGACCTCTCTTGTTCGGTATATATTTCTCAGAGGTACAGGTCAACATGGAAGGACTGTGGCTGACCAAGTTCGCAGATGTCTGCAAACTAGGTGCCATAATCAACTCTCTAGCTGACACAAGCATCCTACAAAAGGGCCTCATAGAAACAGACAACTGGTGCCAGAGCCATGGCCTCAAGCTAAATGCCAAAAAAGTGTATAGTCATCCCTTTTGGCAAAAACAAAGTGCCCACAAATTACCACATAGGTGGTAATCCATTAAGTACGGAAGAAGTAATTAGGGACCTGGGGACCCAAGTTGATAGCAATCTCTCATTTGAAAACCACGTGGCCAAAGTGGTTAGAAAAACATTTTGTATACCCCACCTAATCATGAAGGGATTCACATCTAGATCAGGGGAGGTCATCGTGCCTCTTTACTCATCCCTCATCAGGCCCATAATTGAGTACAATGCCCCTTTGGGGTATACCTTACCAGACACCTGCAGCAACTGGAAAGACCCCAAAAGTACCTCACCAAGAGGATCAAAGGGCTCAAATAGATGCCATATGCTGCCCAGTTAAAGAAACTCCAGCTCTACTCAGTGGCATACCGCCTACTCAGAGGCGATCTGTGCCTGACGTATAAAGCCATGTCCAACCCGGAATTAATGGACATGCTGCACCTCAGAAAATCCAAATCCCATCAAGCTACATGCTCAAGAGACTTAAACCTCAGCACTGAAATAAATAGGACATGCTGGAGGGACAGATTCATAACCCAGAGGCTCCCTTCACTCTGGAATAAAATCCCAGTCCAGGTTAGGCAGAGTCCCTCATTGACACTCTTCATGAGGAATCTTGATGAGTGGATGGGAGATCGTAGGTTTACCCCGGGTATCACTTCTGTGTCACTGTTAGACAGAAGCACAGTATACTAACCTCGAAAAAGGGCATAGCAAAATTCATTTAAAATGGGTGGCGAAAGCCAAACACACTCTGGCTAGGCTTATAAATGTCCTAGGGCAGATAGCCTAGTATGAACCTATGAACCTATGAACTAAAGGAAATGTTTAAAATAAAAGTATTTGATGAAACAATTAATAGTAAAGCAAAATGAGTACATTTAAAGCAAAAACGAGTATGTTTAAAGTAAAACAAGTGTGTTTAAGGCAAAACTGGGCATGTTTAGAGTAAAATAGCACAAGAAAAGTATGTTGGGCATGAAAAGGGCTTAAGCGAGCAAAACAGATATAATATGGGCAAAAAAGGACACATTAAGCAAAAAATAAAGCAAGCGACTGTGTGTGTTTTGGCAAAGTGCTGTGTTTTGGCTTAACTACGACTTCATGTTGTATCAAAGGTCTAACTAAAGTTATTCAAAGTATCTCAAAGTGTGTAAAAGTGCTTACAGAGTGTGCTTATTACTGTGCATGCATTTCAAAGAGTTTGTTGTGTGTAAAGTGCAACTATTTGGTGAAAAACAGTCAAAGTATAACCATTTCAAAATGTTTCTTGTACTGGGTGTGTTTATTTGCAAAGTGCCGCCATTACAGAGTGTTTCTCATACTGTAAAGAGTTGTCTAACCAGATACCACCATTCTGGGGATATTATAGTGTGTCGTATGCAGTTATTTGCAAAGTGCCATTACTTCAAAGTATTGCTAAGTTTTGGGCAAAAGGTGTCCAGTTTATTTACATTGTGGAGTTACTTGATATGTTTCTTACACTGATAAGAAATGAGTCTTGCAAAAGACGACATTACAAGAATATTACATTGCCCAAGAGTTATTCATTCACATCATAAAGTTGTTGAAATGTTTCTTACAATGATGATAAATGACTAGCATTTTAGCCTTTCAAAATGATATTGCAAAAGTATAAAGTGCCTGAGAAGTCTAGTTGTTCAAAGGTACTACAAGTTTGTCCATTGGCATAATTTTGAAAAGCCCAAAAGGTATAAATTCAAAGTGCAAAGGCACTGGACAAAGGTACAAATACTGGCATAAGTTTCTGGCATATGTGCATGTGTGTATGTGCTTATTTGCAAAAAACCCTTCAATGGTATGTGTTGATATGAGAGACAGATTTTGAAACCCCCCATCACTTGTATTTGATCAGAATATTTCAGAAAATTGGAAAATATTTGAGCAACAGTACGATATTTTTATACAATCAGCTTATGCAGATAGAGATGCATGCACCAAGGCATTTGTTTTGCTAAACCTAGCTGGGTCAGAGGCCATAGAAAGAGAGCATTCATTTATGTATGCACCTGCAGTATATGAATTAGAAGGTGAAAACCGTCATATTGTTGTACAGGCAGAATCAAGGGAAGACTCCAAGTATTTGAAGCACAAGTTCAGAGAAATGTGATGGATATTACATTAGAGAGGCATTTGTTTTCCACAAGAGATCAGAAACCAGGGGAAACATTTGCAGCTTATATAACTGACTTGAGAAACAGAGCTAAAATGTGTCAGTATGGTGACTTAAAAGATGAGCTGATAAACGACAGGCTTGTGTATGGTATTAACAGTGCTGCTGTGAGAAAGATTTTACTTTGTGACAGTGATTTAACATTGAACAAATCCATAGAGATTTGTCAAATCCATGAGCTGACAGAAAAACACACAAGTATGCTTTCAAGTGACAAGAGCATGGTTTTGATTGGCTCCAGAGAAAATGTAGATAGTATGTAACACATGGCAAACAAAAGCAGGCAAAAGCACGTGGCAGCTGCAGGGTTTCCAGGAAAGGCACATGGCTTTCTAGAAAGTTCTAAGAAAGGAGTGCGTTCAAGCTCAGTGTAGTTCAAGCATGAATCAGCAAAACTCAGGTCTAGCTTTATTGTTAACTGTCACAATCATGCTGCAAATCATATGCCTAAAATAGAGAAATGCTTAGCATTTGGTCAGCAATGTCACAAGTGTAAAAAATTGAACAATTTCCAACGGTTTTGTAAATCAAGTAAGCCTCACACAGTTGTAAAGAAAGGTTGCACAAAAAAGCAAGTTGATCAAGTACAGCCCAAGCAGTCAGCTTTATATGTAGATGGTGTATCAGTACTTGGTGAAAGAGTTGATGCAGTGAATCTATTGACAAGAAGCAAAGTGTTTTGTACTGTCCAGATTAATGGAAAATCCGCAGAGCTCAAAGTAGACACTGATTCAATGTGTAATATTATATCAGCAGACATATTTGCTAAAGTGAGAACTAATGAACAACTCAATGTGCCCTGTAGTGTGAGACTTGTTGCTTATGGAGGTGAAGAAATTCAAACAAAGGTTCATGATGCTTTCATGTTATTTGGCTGAGAACTGTTACAACTTGTTATTCTATGTAGTTCAAAGAGCAGTGCAATCTTTATTGGGTCTCAAAGATAGTTTAAGAATTAATCTGCTTTCTTTTGCTAAAGAAGTCCATCACATAAGTGCATTTCTGTGTTCTAATTTTTCTGAAGCCATTTTCTCAGAGTATGCTGATGTTTTCGAGGACAAGTTAGGCAAACTTCAAGTTGTGTATTCCATGAAGTTAGTCACAGAGGTCACTCCAGTAGTCAGACCAGCAAGAAGAGTTCTGATAGCTATGCAGAATAAAGTTAAAGATCAGTTGGATAAAATAGTGCAGCAAGTTGTGATTTGTCCAGTCACAGAACCAACTGAATGGGTATCGTCCATAGTAGCTGCTCACAAAAAAGGCTCAGATGAAATCAGAATATGTATTGACCCAAGAGATCTGAACAAAGCATTAAAGAGACCATATCATCCATTGTGCACAGTCAAAGAAGTTACAGCTCGAATCCCAAATGTTACTGTATTTTCATTTTGGATGCAAAGAGTTCATTTTGGCAAGTGATGCTTGATTGTAAATTCTCATTTCTAACAACTTTTGGTGCTCCGTTTGGCAGATACAGATCCCTAAGGATGCCATTTGGAATACATTCTGCAAGTGAAGTATTTTAGAGTGCAATAGAGCAAATTGTTTTGGGTTATCCTTGTGCCATAATAGTAGATGATTTATTGGTTGGAGGCAATGGTGAAACAGAGCATGACAGAAACCTCAAGAAAGTTCCAGACAGAGCATGTGAAGTAAACTTGAAGCTCAACACTTTGAAGTGCAAATTCAGACTTCCAGAAGTTACATATGTAAGTTATATGTTTATGAGTCAGGCTTGAGACCAGACCCGACCAAGCAAGCAGCTATTCTTGAGATGTCAGTACCAGATAATGTACAAGCACTACAGTGTTTCCTAGGCATGGTCAACTATGTAGGCAAGATCATGCCAGATTTCAGTGAGTTGATAGTACCTTTAAGAGAGCTAACACGCAAAAATGTTTCATGGTCATGGCTGGAACAGCACCAGAAGGCATTTGAAGACCTCAAGCAGAAAATTGTCACCCCACCTACATTAAGATACTATGATGTGAACAAACCAGTTATTCTTTCTTGTGATGCTTCAAAATTTGGTCTTAGTACAGTTACATTGCAAGAGGGCATACCAATAGTCTATGCATCTAGAGCACTAACCCAAACTGAGATGCAGTATGCTCAGATTGAGAAGGAGCTTTGGCAATAATATTTGTATGTACCAAGTTTCGTGATTATATTTATGGTTGAGCTTTTCGGATTGAAAGTGACCATCGACCTCTAGCTACTATTCTAAAAAAGCCTTCAGCGAGATTACAGAGAGTTGTGCCCAAATTCCAAAAGTACAATTTAAAAATGGTCTACACAAAAGGCAAACCGCTCTCTCTGGCTGATACCTTATCCAGATTTCCTAGAAATACAACAGAACAGCTTGATGCAGAGAATTTTGTCTTTGCTGTGATGTCATTGTGTAATTTTTCCACCACTAGACTTGATGAGTTAAGAGACCACACTCAGACTGATCCAGTTTTGCAAAAGCTCAATCACTACATTAATGTTGGATGGCTGTCAAAGCAATTTAGTGTACCACCTGAAGTGCAAACTTATTTTCCTTACAGAGATGAATTGTTGCTGGAAGATGGCATCACTTTCAAAAGTCCTAAAATTGTTGTTCCTGCTTCCTTCCAACAAGAATATACCCACATTTTGCATCATGGTCACCCAGGATCCACATCCACTAAGAGAATAGCAAGAGAATTAGTATTTTGGCCTTCATTACCAAAAGACATTGATAGTGTTCTTTCTTCTTGTTCAGTATGCAATAGTACTAGACTGCATTTGCAAAGAGAACCACTTCGGCTAAATCCAGTTCCTGAACTACCTTGGTCTACTGTAGCAACTGATATCTTCAAGTGGAACAATCAACACTGTTTGGTTTTGGTAGACTCTTATTCGAATTGGTTTGAGATTGATCTACTACCTAACCTAATATCCACTGCTATTATTACTAAGTTGAAATGCCATTTCTCAGTTCATGGTAGGCCACACAAACTTTTTTCTGACAATGGTACTCAATTTACTAGTCAGTTGTTTCAGAAATTTGCAAGAGAATGGGACTTTGTACATGTTACTAGCAATCCTGAATATCCTCAATCCAATTGTGTAGTTGAACGTGCAGTACAGAGTGCAAGGCAGTTACTTGAAAGGTCAAAGCATGACAATACCGATGTGTTCTTAAATTTGTTTAATCACAGAAACATACCTCGTGATGATATTCTTGGCTCACCTCCTCAAAGATTACCTTTCAAGCAAACTAGAACTATGTTATCCATTACTTCTAGTTTATTGAAGCCTAAACCTAAAAACAACAAAACCATTAAGGTTCAATTGTTGAAGAAGTGTAGTATCCACAAATCTAGTTATGACAGGTCAAGCAGATTACTTCATCTGTTAAGGGAAGGAGAGACGGAACGAATCCAGACAACAAAAGGTTTTGATCAAATAGGACAGATTATAGGCATCTATGCCAAGCTGAGATCTTACCTGGTAGACTCCGAAGATGTTGAGTACAGGAGGAACTGTAGACATCTTCTTTTTTTACCAGAATCATCACAACATTGCTTCTGTGATGTAGATTCCAAATCTAAGAGTGAATCAGACACTGTTCTCATACCACAATGTGTTCAAAAATCTGATTCCATTCCAGAAAATAATTCGAACATTCCACAGGTCAACCATTTTGCAGAGACAGTTCCAGTTGCTAAATCTCATTCGCAGTTTTATGTCACACAGTATGGGCAAGTATCTAAGCCTAGTGTGAAATACGGAGCAATGTGGACTTGACTGAATATATCGGTGTATTTAGTATTGTATAATGCATGACATAGAATTACCTGTGATTTCTGCATGCGTCATTACATTATATGATCTATTTCTCAAAATGGGAGGATGTATTTCAGAGTGCAAGTGATGTGTGTGCTATATCTTTAAGAAGCATGTCAAGGCTATACATGCACATATAAATTCCAGACACGTGCAATCCCTGGTGTCATTTTGAAAGAGTAGCCAAGGAGAGGATATGCAAGGTCACAGTTATTAATTTGTATATAAGTTACTTAAGTTAGTGTCAGTAATGTTCTATAATGATGTGTTTTTATAAAATAAAGCTGCTTGAACAGAACCCACAAAGACACTTCTAATGTATCCTAGATAGGAGAGCAACAATGGTCATTCAAAGCTTCTTCTATACAGCTGATTTGTACACTTTGTTGATCAGAGTTGTTAATATATAAAAAAGATAATGCTTGTGTCTCCTTCAGTATAGATAATAGGTTCAACATCACATTTGGTTCTAACTGCTTCAATATCAAGAAAGTGATAGACAACTATTGACACATTATTAAATAATGTATTCTTTGGGTCCATTCTGCCCCAGAATTATAGATGTAGTTATAAGAGAGACAAATAGCTCAGTTTTAATAAAAGGAAATGCAGTTTCACTACTGTAGGAGTTTTACAAGATGGTCGATCAATAGGTAGTAAGGAATGTGGGAAATGCATAAACTGTAGGAGTCATGTACAACACAACACATTTCTCCACATTAAACTGTTATGGAACTTTTTGTTAATGCAACCTTAGTTACCTGTACCTTGCAGTGTGTTTGTTTAATCTGGTGGTATGTGTCTGTAGATCTTTTTATATAAGACAAATGTAAAGTATGCTTAAATAAATAATGCTGGTCCATGTAAATGAAATGAAGTGCAAATGAAACAGGAATGCATTATGCAAACATACTTTTACACAGAATAGTTCTTCCTTTGCTTCCTTTGTCTTTAATAGCACAGACAAGGTTATACCACAAACATTTGTTTCTAAAATGCAGTTAATGGAGTTATTCAATAGAAAGGAGAACTATTTAAACCAGACTGTATGAAAACTTGTAACATATGATATAATGTATAGATATACATTCCTTCCAAGGGATTCATTAAAGAGCTTACAAAGCCCTGCTCTCAAGAAGCAGTATTTTGCAATTCAGAAACATGTAAGATGGCACAAGAAAATACCTTATTAACAACACACTTGCATGTCTCTGAATCTCATTTTACTATCTTGAAATCCAGCTCAGCATTTTGTACAGTAATTAACCGAGGTGGTAACATCATGAAGTCCTAGATATCTCTCCTCGCTCAGTCACTCTCACATAGAGACACACACACACGAACACATTCAGACTTGGGCATGCACACATGCACACACACACACACACACACACACACACACACACACACACACACACACACACACACACACACACACATGCAGAGAGCCCATACCTGTCAC
>NC_056733.1:1355249187-1355336687 GCF_019279795.1 Protopterus annectens | reverse complement strand
ATAGGTTACAACTGATAAAAATGGTTTTATTACCTAAAATATTATATATAGCACAAGCCCTTATACTGACACCAGGAAAGAAAATCCCTAAAGAAATCACTTCAACTCTGATGAAATTCCTATGGTACCCCAAAATAAATAGAATGGCATATTCTCAGAAAATGGGAATGGGGAGGAGGTTAAAATTCTCAGAGACTGAAACTTATATAAATGAATCTATAATTAAAATAGTGATGAATTGGATAACTCATAGATACTCTTCCAATTGAAAACAGTTACACTCCATTTTACTAATGAATGAAATTTGTTTATCAAAGAATGCTTTGGTAACTGACAAAGATAACACGATATGGTGCTATTTATGTTTAAATTTACAGTATAGTGCAACAAAATTAACTAAACTAACACTAATAAACAATATTTTTGATGTGTTTAGAAAATTCATTAACACAAATTTAGATATAAAACTGTGGCATAGATGTTTAATACCATTTACTATTACAAGGGATTTCCCTGATAAAACATATAGAGAGATTTTTGGTTTATGGGAAAATAATAACCTATTTTGTTGGTTGCAATGTATTGAAAACCAACAAGCTTTGAACAATCAAAGTATATTGTCAACCTATGGCCTTTCCCCTAATGACTGGTTGGTTCTTCAGAGTGTCACAGCATACATTAAGGATCTGTGTAGAATAATACATAACTCATCCTTCAAAACCGTACCAAAAATTATAAACTGGATTTTTGGAATTCTATATAATAATATCAATGTTAAGAATGAATTATGATATCTATATAACACTATAATTGGCTATAAGACAGCTCCTAAAGATTCTTACTGGCAATACCTAACTAAAGGGTTTCAAGTATCATTAAGAATGGAAGATAAAACCAACATTTTATTTTCAGTTAAACTAACTTCTTACTCACAATTCTGGAGGATTTTTCATTGGAAATTTCTAGACAGATCCTTTTTGACACCTGAGAAACTCTCAAAAATGAACCCTTCAAACAGCAAGTTATGTTGGAGGTGTCATCTGTCCACTAATGCTGACTGGTCTCATATTTTTTATGACTACTATTATTAAACTATATTGGAATGAGATTAACAAATTTCTTCAAGCTACAAGCTATCTATACTGATATATTTGTTTTGACAAAGTCCTTAATTTTAATGAATGTTGTTAATAGTAATAATATGAAGAAAGATGACCTGTATTTGTTGTGGACAATGTTAGCAATAGCCAGAAAATGTATAACTAGAAGATGGAACTCTAATGTAGCACCCACAGTGGAGGAATTCCTATCATTACTAAAGAAATGTATACTAATGGAGAAAAGAACTAAAGAGTTAAGAACTTTTACTTAACCATTGGTTAATGGTCTATGGAGGAAAGTTTTGAATTTGATTGATACCCTACAGATTGAACCAAACTCTTCCTATCACAGTTTATATATTAACTTATTATTTAACTACAAATGCTTTTAGCTGAATCCTTTTTATCAGGCTGAATGTAAATACTGTAAATAGTTATTGAATGCTATGGATGTATTAAATTATTGTGTTATTTCATCAAAATAAAAATCACTTGAGTAAAAAAAAGTGGTTCCTTTCCTTGTGAAAGGAATTTGGCAGTCCATTCCTTCGGTGAAGTGCAGTTTTGGTGGATTCAGCTTGGGTAAATACAATTCACTGGATTGTACTTTCATCTAATGAAAGCAGATCCATATATATATATATATATATATATATATATATATATATATATATATATATATATAGCTCTACTACCGTAGATTGAAATTACACTATTTCAAAATACGATAGTTGTGTCCCACTAACGCGAAAGTGCACTTCAACTAAAGTGCACTTTTGCGAAAGTCACTAAATCAAATGGGACATTTCCTGCACTGTGGTGCAGTAGTGACGGATCTTAGGGTTAGGGCTTGGGTTAAGGATAGTGGATAGCTAGAAGGGCTATCCACTATCCTTAATCCAAGCCCTAACCCTGAGGTCTGTGACTATCGCACCACAGTACAGGAAATAGGTCCATAACTACTGCTCAGTGGAGGAAATACAATTTTCTGCTCTGTGGTGCGATAGTCACGGACCTTAGGGTTAGGGCTTGGGTTAAGGATAGTGGATAGCCCTACTAGCCCTACATGGTTGTGTTTTTTTGCCACAATTATCAGTACTTAGAGACTCTGCCCTGGATGTGAATTTACAGCACGCTCCTATCCGGTTCCGTTTTTTTTGCTGTTGGATATATATATATATATATGTTTATATATATATAGAGAGAGAGAGATATAGATAAAGACAGATAGATATAAATATACACTAAGCCATTCAGAAACAGCATAGACAGAGAAACATAAAAAAATATAGGCTTATGTTTACTGATAAAAAAAATTAAAAGTAGCTTACCTGGCTTTACAAAATAAAAAAAAAATCTTCTCATCTATATACAATATTTACAGAACCTTGTTTCAGGTTTACAACTCTCAAGGGTATCTCAATTGTGCTGGTTTACAGACTGTTTAAAAACTGACTTTCAGGCCTTCCTTTCAGCTTTATAAAAAAATCTTTACCAGTTCTTACCTGAGGGCAATTATACAATAATGGTTTATTGCCATTCAAAAACCTCCATGCTGATATACCAATAGAAAAAAGTCTGTCCACAGAAGTACCACTGGGCACCCAGCCTTTTCTACTGGTAAATCTTTAAAGGGCAGCGCAAAATATAAAACAAACAAAAAAAATCAGTTATGTTCTGCAAAACTAAAGAAACAGAAACACATCTGATTTTTCTTGTATTTCTGTGCTGTCCCTTCTAAAATTTTGGCAAACCTGCATCACTCTCAACTGTCCAGATTTTTGCCTGATACTTTTGGTCTTTTTTCATAAAAATGTAGATTTCTGACATGTCACTGTGGACTAAAGTCATTAAATAATGACAAACATTTGAGGTTTGGGCTTCATATCCTTCAGAAAATGTATGCTAACACAAAACCTCTTATTTCGGCAACTTTCTATGTTTATAAGAGCAATAAAATTTGGACCTTTGTCCCTTCCATTATGTTGTGCTTTGTCTAAGTTTCTTGCATTAAGAGGTTATACGGGCAGGTAAAAAAAAACAAACAGCAATGGAGAGTCTCTTTTCTCTGTTGCTTCTGCTAAATGCACCGATATACTGTACAACCGTGGGAATGTAATTCCTATATGCATGCATAGTACATCAGTAAACAAGAAAGAACACAGAGGAACACTGCAGTTCCATTATAAAAAGATATTATTTAAAAAAGGAAAGCAATTTCTTTATTAAATAATGTCATTGTATAATAGCAATAACTCAGTCCTGGATGTGGGTATCACAGGATTTACACACAGTTAGCTTCATTTCATCACTTCGGCTTCACCTCATGATCAAATCATGCCATCTATGGCTAAGTCCTGGGATACCCACACCCAGTAGTGGGCTATAGCTAAAGTCTACCTTAAGCCCCAAATGGGCTGTCCAACATTAGAGACAGAATTCTTCATTCAGAGCTCTTGTTCTTACCCACAATGAACCTCCCATGAAGGAACCAACTTCCTTCTTGATTTGCTTCTCTCGGACATCTTACTTTTATACATCTGCAAATTGTTAAAGAACTTCTCAGTTACTGACTAATACAAGCAAATTCATGTCTAAAGTGCTCTGAGAATTTTACAAACACTTGAATTTACAGTGTATACTCATTTCAAAACAGACACTTCATTTTCCATACAAGATCTTACAATATTTGTTAGATTTTTTTTGACAGAGTTTATTAAAGATTACATCTGACTGCAAGGGTAAGTGAATTGCATAACCTTGGCATTATACATTGTATTTGTTATACACACACACACACACACACACACACACACACACACACACACATGCACAACACATATGCACATGCACACACACACACACACACACACACACACACACACACACACACACACACACACACACACACACACACACACACACACACACACACACACACACACACACACACACACACACACACACACGTTACAGCTGCACAAAGCCACAAGTACTGTCAATGTCATTCTTTACCTAGAATGATGAAGACAGGCTCTACTTTCACTCAGTGGCCTGCATCATGCTTTTCTGGAGGAGACATTTTTCCCTACCTGAACCCAGTCATAACCCCTTCTCTGATAGTGCTCTGGGCACCACAGCAGTATAGGGAACCTAATGCCCTCCCTATGGTGCATTTGTGTGTGTGTGTGTGTGTGTGTGTGTGTGTGTGTGTGTGTGTGTGTGTGTGTGTGTGTGTGTGTGTGTGTGTGTGTGTGTGTGTGTGTGTGTCTGTGTGTGTACTACTTCAAGCACACCCCTATAAGGCTACCATCACTGTCTTGGGATTCTTAGCCTCATCCCCTGATCAATGGTTTTCATGTATGCCTCTGCTTGCACAGAACCATATCAAAACTGGGATTCACCACTGTCTCCCCCTGGAATGTGCAAGCTGATCCTGCAACTTATTTATTTAGCAACCATTTGAAATGTTGGGACCCACTTCAACAGTCTCAAGATACAGAGACTGAATGGCCAAGAAAACAGACTTACATAAACTAAGTCTGAGATGGCCATTTCTTGGAATATTCCCTGTTCTCCAAAGTACGGGGATTTCACAGTTGATATATATATATATATATATATATATATATATATATATATATATATATATATATATATATATATATATATATATATATATATATATATATATATATATATATATATATATATATATATGTTTGTATAGGGATTCCTATTACAAGAATGAAAGTTCACTACTTCGAACTTGTAATAGGAGGCCTCACTTCTGCGAAAGTTCACTTTAATGAAAGTGAACTTTTGCGTAAGTGCACTTCACTGAAAACACCACAGCACAGTGGAGGACATAAAAAACAGGCTATGTCCTCCACTATGGTGCGATAGTCATGGACCTTAGGCTTAGGGCACGAGTTAGGGTAAGGGGATAGTTAGTAAAGCTATCCCCTTACCCTAACCCATGTCCTAACCCTAAGGTTCGTGACTATCGCACCATAGTGGAGGACATTGCTATGTCCTTCACTGCGCTGCAGTTGTCATGGACCTTAGGGTTAGGGCACGGGTCATTGTAAGAGGATAGCCCTATCAGCTATCCCCTTACTATGACCCGTGCCCTAACCCTAAGGTCTGTGAGTACTGCACGGAAGTTCAGTACAACACCCGTTTGTTGCACTGAACTTCGCGTAAGTGCACTTTCGATTAAGTGCACTTTCGCTGCAGTGAGCATTCCATGCACTATTTCGAATTAGTGAAAATTCGATCCAGTATAGAACCTATATATATATATATATATATATATATATATATATATATATATATATATATATATATATATATATATATATATATATATATATATATATATATATATATATATATATATATATATATATATATATATATATATATATATATATATATATATATATATATATATATATATATATATATATATATATATATATATATATATATATATATAGATATATATAGGTTCATTACTAAATCTCGAATTACGGAATCTCAAGACTCTGAAGCCTGAAGACCAGAATCTTGAGATTCTGTAAAATCGAAATAAAAAAAAGTATAAATAAAAATAAAAAAAAAAAAAACATTTAGAAGGTATATGCAGGGGGCAAGCCCCCTTCACCCCCCAAAACCCCTGCACTTAAATATACCAACTCCGAGATTGCACTACAGTGGAGTGAACGGCAAAATTTCCATTCCGCTCTGCACGGCACTATTTTGCCATTCACTCCACTGTGGTGCGATCTCGGAGTTGGTATATTTAAGTTGCGGGGGGTGCAGGGGGGCTTGCTTTATATAATGTTTTTTTTTTTTAATTTCGATATTATGGAATCTCGAGATTCTGGTCTTCGGGCTTTAGAGTCTCGAGATTCCATAATTTGAGATTTAATAGTGAACCCATATATATATATATATATATATATATATATATATATATATATATATATATATAAATATGTATGTATGTATATGTATATATATATATATATATATATATATATATATATATATATATATATATATAAAAGAAAATGCCACAGCAACCTTATTCCAACAGTAAAAGAGCCTGAACGCAAGTTTATTAATCAAAAATCAAGCGTTTTCGCCACAAGCCCCTTGTGGCTTCATCAGAGACAATACATTAAAGTATTAAGAACACATATCTTAAATAAATTAAAAACAGGAAGTGACATACCACAATTAACCAATTTGAAAATTTCTAAAAAGACAATTTAAAAATAACCAGCGCACCATTATGGAAATAAATTAGTACTTTCTTCAAATGGCACAGTCAACAGCACCATGCAAGCACACTTCAAAACAGACCGAGAAGATTATACATAAATACAAGGAATATAATAAAATAAAAAATAGTGGAAATAAATATATGGTAGATATCTACAAAGGGAATCTATAACGAAAAACCTCTAAGGTTTATACTTTCCTTTTAATACAGGAGTTGTTACTTATAAGAAATCAATTAAAGGTGAGTTATTTTGTCTATTGTTCATCTATTATTTATTAGTATTATTCTTTATTGCTAAACAACTTCATTAAGTATCACTAAGCTAAATTAGATGTTTTAAATGTTGGTAAAGCAAATCAGACCTAGACCTTAGACCTAGGGTAACCTATAGGAGAGGGAATAATTTAAAAGAATTAACACAGAGGAACTTGAATAATAGCACATTCAGTAGACAAACAGGTATGTTTGCATGTGGATTCTGTAACTGGTGTAGATTGATTAAAACAGGTAATAGTTTTACTATTAAGAACAGAAAATATCAGATATTTCATAAATTTAATTGTGAAACGAAATCTGTGATTTATATTGCGTTTTGCAAATGTTGCCCTAGTTTTTATATAGGGAAGACGGACCGTAGGGTCCGTGATCGTATTTATGAGCATGATTATGCAATAAGAAAAGATAATTGCCAAAATGCTTTGGCAAAACATGTTCATTCCCACACTGGTCATAGTTTCAAATTTATGGTCACCGACCATATTCCAACTTCCATCAGAGGTGGGCCTTATTCCCTGTTACTCGAGAATCGAGAACTAGAATGGCAACTTAAATTAGATGCTTTTAGGGTCCCAGGACTCAATGAAAACTGCAATATATCTGCTGTTCTCAAATTAAGAAGTTATATGAGATAAATAAGTATACTTTACCTGGATAGGTTGCTTCCTGTCTATATATACGCTTATATATTTATTTACTTTGGTGGTTCTCCTACAGTTTTTATACTTGCTGATTTGCTTTACCAACATTTAAAACATCTAATTTAGCTTAGTGATACTTAATGAAGTTGTTTAGCAATAAAGAATAATACTAATAAATAATAGATGAACAATAGACAAAATAACTCACCTTTAATTGATTTCTTATAAGTAGCAACTCCTGTATTAAAAGGAAAGTATAAAACTTAGAGGTTTTTCCATATAGATTCCCTTTGTAGATATCTACCATATATTTATTTCCACTATTTTTTATTTTATTATATTCCTTGTATTTATGTATAATCTTCTTGGTCTGTTTTGAAGTGTGCTTGCATGGTGCTGTTGACTGTGCCATTTGAGGAAAGTACTAATTTATTTCCATAATGGTGCGCTGGTTATTTTAAATTGTCTTTTTAGAAATTTTCAAATTGGTTAATTGTGGTATGTCACTTCCTGTTTTTAAATTATCTAAGATATGTGTTCTTAATACTTTAATGTATTGTCTCTGATGAAGCCACAAGGGGCTTGTGGCGAAAACGCTTGATTTTTGATTAATAAACTTGCGTTCAGGCTCTTTTACTGTTGGAATAAGGTTGCTGTGGCGTTTTCTTTTTTACTAGTTGGCTTTTGTTTGGTACTTATATATATATATATATATATATATATATATATATATATATATATATATATATATATATATATATATATATATATATATTATTTATATATATATATATATATATATATATATATATATATATATATATATATATATATATATACATGTATGTATGTATATGTATATATGGGTCCATGTCAGATCGACGAAAACCCACATCGCCGAGACAACATCGCCAACAACATGCATCCCCGACAACAGTGTCAATGTATTACAGAACGGAATACATTCCTGGTCCCGTAATACATTCAAACATGTTAAAAAAAAACCCACACCCCCCCTATTTAAATATACCAACTCCAAGATCGCACTACAGTGAGGGAATGGGTATAACTCCCATTCTGCACTATTTACCATTGTCGGGGATGCATGTTGCTGGCAATGTCATCTCGGTGATGTGGTCATCGGTGATCTGGGTTTTTGTCCATCTGACATGGATCTATATATATATATATATATATATATATATATATATATATATATATATATATATATAAATATATATATATATATAGATATGTGTGTGTGTGTGTGTGTGTGTGTGTGTGTGTAGTACTTCAAGCACACCCCAAGAAGGCTATCATCACTGTCTTGGGATTCTTAGCCTCATCCCCTGATCAATGGTTTTCATGTATGCCTCTGCTTGCACAGAAGCATATCAAAACTGGGATCCACCACTGTCTCCCAGAATGTGCACGCTGATCCTACAACTTATTTATTTAGTAACCATTTGAAATGTTTGGACCCACTTCAATGAGTGTCAAGATACAGAGACTAAATGGCCAAGAAAACACACTTACCTATACTAAGCATATTATATTTAGGCCTATCGAGCGGGTAATGCACGAGGAGTTGCAATTATGGATATGGAGCATCTCTGGTAGGGCATGGTCTAATATTGCCTTGTAGGTGAGACACAGATCACCTCTAAGCAATCTATATGCTACCAAGTAAAGTGATAGTGATTTGACCCTATCCGCATAGGACAAGTGTTGGAAGCCATGGTTTCTCTTTGTGAGGTATTTCTGTGGCCTTTCCAACTGGTGCAGGTATTTGGAGAGGTACATACCAAACGGGGAGTTATACTCAATTATAGGTTTAATGAGGGAGGAATACAGAGAGGCAATAAGCTCCTTTTTTCTGGATGCATTCCCTTTACTTATGAGATGAACCAAGTAAAAGGCTTTTGTGACCACTGCTGCCAAATGATGGTCAAATATGAGATTGTTGTCAACCTGAGTACCCAGGTCTTTCACCACGGGTTGTGTGCTTAGGGGGTTACCATCGATGTGGTAATCTGTAGGGGCCTTGTTTTTGCCAAATGATATGATAATGCATTTTTTTTTTGCATTTAACTTAAGGCCATGAATTTGGCACCAGTTATTTGCAGCTGTGTGACCCTCTTGCAGTATGTTAACATTATTAGAGGAGTCAATGGCAGCCCCAACTTACAGTCATCTGCAAACCTGGTCAGCCACAGGCCCTTTACCTTTGCCTGGACCTCTGAGAAGTAGATGCCAAACAGTAGGGGTCCCAGGACAGATCCCTGGGGAACACCACTGGTGACAGATCTGCTGTCAGAGGTGGTGGCACCTATTTTGACCTTGTGAGTCCTATCTGTGAGCCAGTTGGCCACCCATCTGACGAGATAGGGATTAACACCACATTGTGTTAGTTTTTCGATGATGCCTGAGTGGGGCTTTGGCCAGGTCAAGGTAAGCTATATGCAATGGCTTTCCCTCATCCAGGGCCTTGGTAACAGTCTCAAAGAAGTCAACTAGGTTCAATAGGCAAGATCTTGACGTTTCCTAAGTGGGTGGGGTCGAGATAATTGATAGCTCTGGATGCATTTATTAAGGTAACTACAAAACTGATGGTCTGCTTTTCCAAATGTTTTTCCAAAAAGGAACTTCTTGTCTTGCAAGTAATAAGCCTGATGAGGTCAGAAGAAAGACAATTACTAGCAGTAGATTAGGTCAAATGTTTATCAGCAAAGGACCTCACATAACACTTAATAGTTTTTGCATAGTTATCAACATAATAATATATGAGATAAGCTTGGACCATCTAGTGCTGAAAGAATGTGAAGCACTTGATAATGCAGCCCATTCTGTTAAGCCACATTCCTAACTGTGCACTTCTGTTCTGAAGCAGAGTATTTTTATTGAGTTCCAATATTTTACTCATACGCTCACTGAAAATTATTTCTGCAAATGTAGTACAGAAGTGCAGAACAGCAAATAGAATTGTATAGTTATTGCTCAAAAACTACTGCTTGCAGTATGCATATTGCTACTCTTTATACATCAAATGTTCCACCTAGACTAAACTCCACTGTGCTTTTACTGGAGTACCAAAATTGAAACAGCAGATGGCAGCAATGAGCCATTCATGTTACACTTTTTTTTCAAAATCAATTTATAAATTTCAGGACAGCTTATAGTGTGCTGTTAGATTTCTGTATTTTTTATCCAGAAAAGACTGTCATGTTATGCACTAAAAATAAAACAATAATCTAATATTGATTAAAAAACTACCACCCAGCAACTTAACTTAAACTTTGACCTGAAGCTTTATGAGTTTAGCATATATACATCAGAGAGAGATTTTGCAAAAGTAAGGGATTGATAAACCTGTGTTGTACATGCTTTTATGTATAACACATTTTTATGAAGGCAGTACTGAGGAAGTTTCAATGCAGTTCAGAAAGAAAATCTTAGAAAATTCAAAACTGAAAGACACAAGAGCATGTTTAGCCAAATCAGTAAACACATGTATTTTTTACAAGCTGCAACAACATCATAATTTAATTATATTTACTAAGGGGTAGCTTTTCTTCAAAAGAAAAGTTGATCCAACTCACATCTGATATGGCAAAAGACGCGACTGAGTTTTACATCTCAAGTAATGTATACAGAACCCTAGAAGCAACTGCATATAATTTACACAGGTTTAGTTATTTACTTATGTAACAACATAGAGGATATGACCAAGAACATCAAAGAAATTCTACCTATTTTGACAATGCCTGGTAGATTGTCTTCTGATTTCCAGAATGTATTATGCAGGACAAAGCATGTATATGCTTAGATGGCAGTTGATACAGAGGTTAAGATAATGAAAGCTGTAGCTGTTGAGGTACATTTGATTATCTCAGTCCTCATTTGCCTGCTGTGACATTGATCCTTGTTTGACCCTGAAAAGTGGCTATGTGTCCAGTGTGCCAACCTGGTTAACAAATAGGAATATTATTACACCTGTCACACATGGAGAGCTAAAGCACTTCATTGTGAATGCTGAACACTAATTAGTTTCTGCTGATTGCATCTCTAACACTTTGCACCCAGCCTTTCCCTAACTATCCTACTGCAAGCAATTAATTAATTATTATTATTATTATTTCTAATACAACTTATATACCGCTTAAGACATTAGAATTCTGCAAGATTCTGTTCTATCATTGCCGTGCCTGATTAGGTTTCCGATCATAACAAAGTTATGTGTATGAGTCATGGGTGTCAAGACATCCATCTTGAGAGTAGAGTGAAGTAAAGCTTAAGAGATGAATCTTGACATCTGTGATGAGAACACAGAACAAGTAGTTTTGATCAGAGAAATCCAATCATAACTCCGTATAGTACATGGACCTTTAGTAGTTCAGATATCTATTATTTACTGAAAAATAGTGTAGAAGTGTAAAGTGTTTTATGGCTTTGAAATCTATAAAAAACTTAGAAATGCTGTTGCTTGTTTTAGTTTGCTATTGAAGACGAACAGGCGGGGTAGTTCATTTATATGCTTTATTACACAGAAACACATCAGGATGGATAGCACCAGTACAACATATAAACACATTGATTAACTTACAGACTACACAAACATGCATGCTTACATCTCAACGGCTTACTACAAAATGATAGTCAGGCTTGCACATGCTCAGTATCATACACATCTAAGCCTCTGGAAAGCTTCTTAATGGTGTACATAAATACTGATCTACATCCTGTCTCTTTAATGAATTGCTCACAATAAAATGACCCTTGAATAAGATGTGCAATTATACAAACATTAAGAAATAAACACGACGTTCGTGTCCTTATGTCCAAGTTGCCATGTATCTGGAACATGGTCTGGAAATGCAATCTGATCTAGTGATACAGCAATCAGAACTGGGTTTAGCAACAGGGACAGACATTGGTGAACAAACAGATTCAGGACTTTTGGGACTCGTCTCAGGAACAGGGATATTTACTGGAATGTTTTCTGTAACTGGAACACTGGATAACTCACTCTGAGATTTAGGGTCTTTCTCACAGATATGATAGTGCAATATAGGCTCGGACACTGGGGCCAAATGTTTCCAATTCCACCTAAATTCTACTCCTTGTGATTCTGCAATGTACGATCTCGGCTCTGGACATACACTTTTCATGACTCTAATCCGATCAAACCTTTGGACATCTGCATCCTCACTATTTCCCCTTCTCGTAACCGACTGAGTGGTTTGCTGGTCTTATCATAATAGGACTTCTGGAATAAATGCTTCTTCAACAGATGGGCTTTCACTGATCTGTTGTTCTTGACATATGGAACAAATAGATTACTACTAATTGGTAGTGTGTATCTGGTTTGCCTCGACAAAGTCTCTGTGCAGGTGAACCAAGATGTTTATCAAGAGGAATATTTATGAGATTCAAGAGATTCAGGAAAATATCACTATTGTCTCGTTTTGACTTTTCTAGTAGCTGTTTTGCACTTTGAACTGCACGATCTGCCCAACCATTTGACTGTGGGTACTCAGGTCTACTCGTAACATGGAAAAACTCCCACTCATCAGCAAATCTTTTGAACTGCTGACTTGTAAACTGTGTAGAATTGTCAGAAATAACTTTGTGCAGACTCAACCACTGTAGTCCAGGAATCTGGTTTAGCTGAAGTGGCTCTTTCTGTTGCTGTGGCTTAGTACTTGTACGTACAGAACAAGATGAATGTCTAGTGACATAGAAGGCCAAAATCCTAATCCTCTTGCCCTTCTTTTGGTAGAATCAGTTCATGGGTGGCAATGATGCAAAATAGTAATATAGTCTTGTTGCAAGGACTTTGGAACAATTACTTTTGGGCCTTTCATGATGATACCATTGTCAGACAAAATCTCATCTCTGTAAGGAAAATATGGTTGCAGGTCATGAGGTAAACAAGACTGCTTTGACAGCCATCCTCGATTGAAAAAGTGGTTGAGCTTTTGAAGAACTGGATCTGAGGCTGTATGACTTCTAAGCTCATCAAGATGTGTGGAAGAAAAATTTCTTACTTCCATGACTTCAAAATCAAGTTTCTCATTTTCATGTTGTTCAGTGGTATTTCTGGGTGAGCTGGATAATGTATCAGCAAGATAAAGAAGTTTGCCTTTTGTGGACACAAGATTGAAATTATACTTTTGCAATTTCAACATCATGCATTGCAATCTAGCTGGAGCTGTATGTACAGGCTTTCTCAAAATAGTGACTAGAGGTTGGTGTTCTGTTTCGATTTGGATAGGATGGCCATAAATAAAATCACGGAACTTTGAACATGCAAAAACAAATAAAAAGCAAAACACCAGGACTGGAGACAGCTGTAGAATCCAGTATAAAAATCTTTATTCGACACAAGTGCTTTTGTGGGTAACCCCACTTTTTCAGATGTCTAATACATTTTAAAAATAGCTCTTAGTTTAAATATTGATGATTAAAACCAAGCAATATATTGTTCTGCCGTCAACAAGCAAATTTAAAGCAACATCTTACAAGGTACATGCCATTAACTGAACTAGAAATCTGAATGTATATGTATACACTTCTAAAAGCCTATTTATAAAGTATATAGATTCAATTTCCGTAACATTTCAGTTTACAGTCACAAGCACAGAATATAACTGCACATATTTACATTTTCCACTTCTCTTCTCCAAAACACATGCAAGCCTGTAACAAGAAGTCAGTAATTTATCATACAAACAACTCCACAGCACATCTTGCCTAAAAGCTGACTAAGCTTTCACTTAGGACATTTCAATTCACAAAGAATATATCTGCACATGTTTGCATTTTCCTCTTATGTTCATAACATTTCAGTTTACAGTCACAAGCACAGAATATAACTGCACGTTAACATTCTCCACTTCTGTTCTCAGGAACACATACAAACCTGTAACAAGAAATCAGTAATTTATCATACAAATGACTCCACAGCACATCTTGCCTAAAAAGCTGCCTAAGCTTTCACTTAGGACATTTCTATTTATAATCACAAACAAAGAATATATCTGCACATGTTTATATCTTCCTCTGATGTTCTCTGAAACACATACAAACCTGTAACAAGAAGTCAGTTATTTATCATACGAACAATTCCACAGCACATCTTACCTAAAAAGTTGTACTTTAACTTAGGATGCAGGGATATATATTCATTCAGTCCATGACCTCTATCAATCCTTAATCTTACTATCCACTTAGCTTCAAGCTCTTCTGTGATATTCCGTTCTTATACTCTCATATGTTCTCCCTGTAACTAGAAATTTAAAAACATGTTCCATGTCATAATTAATAGTGTGTCTGGCCAAGGTATTCACTTTGTTCTTTTTATGGGTGGCATAAATGTGTTCACGTATTCTTTCCTTCAGAGATCTGTCTGTCTTCCCTACATAGAAACTACGGCACACTGTGCAATGGGCCAAGTAGACTAAATGCTCTGTTTCACAGGTGGCATTCATGTCAAACTCATATGTCTTTAACTGATCTGGATGCTCAAACTTAGAGGTACTGTTTATATATTTACAAAAATTACATCTGCCACATTTTTTGTACCTTTTTCTATGACTGGCTTTATAGGGCCATGCTTCCTATCATTGACCTTAGGTTGACATAACTGTCTCTTCAAAGATTTATAGTTCTTCATTGAATACTTGGGTTTCACATCTATCAGACTACTAATGCTCTTATCAAGTCTCAGTATATTCCAATGTTTCTCTATCACATTCTTATATCTCCAAATATCTTTAGAGTGGTAAAATGATATTCTAGTTTGTTTATTTTCTCTATTATTATCTTTTTTCCCATCACTGTGTACTTCTCTAAAGTCTTCACCCTAGAGAAGTATAGTTTGGCCTTTAAGCATCTCTGTTTACTCACTTCCTTAATGCTGCTTTGAATATCATTGATATGATACTCTAGCAAATGTGACAAAACATTGCACTTTGAACCTGTGTCAACTTTGAGCTCTGCGGGTCTTCCATTTATCCAAACATTACAAAATACTTCATTCTTTGCCCATAAATCTACTGCCCTAACTATTTCATTAAGCACAGACACACCATCAACATAAAAAGTAGGGACATGGCTTTCTAAAGGATCAGCTTGTCTCTTTGAATGTTCTCTTTTAATAAAAGAATAAGCCTCTTGTGATTTACAAAATCTTTAGAAATGACTGCACTTTTTACATCTGTAGCATTGCTGACCAAAAGCTAAGCACTTTTCTCTTTTAGCCACATGATTTCCACCACATTTACGACAGTTGATTATGAGGCTAGGTGAAGGTACATGCTTTGAGTTTGCTAACTCACTCTTGTGCTTCACTGAGACTGTGTGCACTCTGGAATTTGCTAGAAATGTACAGGGTGTACTAGTGACTGTTGCAGGACTCATAGTTGCTGCCATGCATTTGGGCCTGTTTTTTTTAATCCATGTGTTGCATACTGTTAACATTAGAACTAGAAGATACTGGAAGCATGCATTTCTCATTTGTAAGCATATTTGTGTGTTTTTCTGTAACATCATATATCTGACAAATCTCAATGGACTTATTCAAAGTAAATAACTGTCATGAAACAAAGTCTTTCTCACAGCATCATCTTTAATACCACACACAAGTCTGTCTTTTATCAAGTCATCCCCTTAAATCACCAAATCTGCACATTTTAGCTGTGTCTCTCAAATTAGTTATGTATGCTCCAAAAGTTTCACCAGGCTTTTGATCTCTTGTGTAAAATAAGTGCCTTTCCATCATAATATTAATTTGGGGGTTACACATTTCTCTAAATTTACATTTTAAGCACTCGGGGTCTTCCCTTGACTCAGCTGGAGCCACTCACTACATGATGGTTTTCCCCCTCTCCTGCAAACACAGCAGGTGCATACACACGTGAATGCTCTCTTTCTATGGCTTCTGAAACAGCTAAATTAAGCAGAATAAATGCCTTTGTATGGTAATCTTTATCAGAAAATGCAGCTTGTATGAGAATACTGTATTCTTGCTCAAACACTCTCCAATTATCTGCAATATTATTATCAAATACAAGAGGACATAGTTTTTGAAATCCTTCAGCCATGCCAACAAAGTATGCCATTAACACACTAAAAGTATGGCCCTTGTAATTATATATGAACATGCACACACATCCAGTGCTTGTAATAACATTCAAATGCACAATAAACTCTTTGAAATACTATGGGCTGGATTCACAAAGGCTTGCACAGAGTCTAAGAGTAGAGTAAGACTCCAGCAAGCCAACATGTCCACCGAGCGATCCAGGAACAGCTGGCAGGGGCATGCAACTGAGCTCTCCAAGCTAGTCCTACACGGACAGGGCTGGGATATGCAAATTACCTCAATTGCAGGCAAAATCCATGCAAATGAGGTAAATTTGAGTTCCAGGAAACCCAAACCTGTCCGAGTAGGAGTAGTGTTATCTGTAGAAATGTACTCAGTTGATAACTGAGTACAGTTCTGCAAATAGCAAAACGGAGCCGTGTCAACTGTAAAAAAAGCATGCATTCACAGGAGGAAGCATGCCAATGGCCAGAAATACGGCCATTGGCAATTGATGCAAATTAAAAATAAAATAACTTTTTTTTTTAATCCCGATTTCCGGGGTTTAACTGTAGCGCAGCGCCGGGCAAATGCGCTGCACCCTAAAAAGCAGAAAATGAATAATTAAGATCCACAAATGTGGATTTCATAGCTAAAATTAATTTACAATGCAAGGGAATGGCAGGCTGAAGACAACATGGCCACCAAGTAGAGGTTGCTAAGGGGGGAAGCTCAGTCCAAGAGATGTAACTAAGCATTAGTAGGCAATCCTATGCAAATGAGAGTTATGATAGTGAATCGCAAGTTCACATAGCAAATGAGCACAGTCAGTGAAGTGTAGGAGTAGGATAAGGGGAGTAATAGAGTAGAAGATAGGTGACATCATGAGGGGGGTATGTATGAAAGGAGTGCAGCTCATTGGAGCAGAGTGAGATGTGTCAGCTTACATTTACATAATAGTGAAAGAGGTGTGCCAACAGGTAGGCCAGGTAAAGTCAAGAAATCGAAGGTGTATGCTGTGGATAACACCAAAGTTTCTTGCTGAGCATGCATGCATGCATGTGTGTACCAGTAAACCCGAGTAAGACTGTGTGCACACGTGTAAGCGTGTGTGCGTGCGTGTAGGCTTGAGTAAGCATATGTAAGGCTGTGTAAACAGTTGTAAGTGCATTTGCGCTGGTGTGCATGTGTTTTAACAGGAATAAGCAAGTTTTAGTCCATGTAAGCATGTGTGCGCTAGTGTGAGCTAGTGTGCACATGTTTGCGCTTGTTTGTGTGGCGTTGCCCCCTGAGGAAACAGAAAGGGAAAAGGAAGCACAGCAAATAGTAGGAACTTAACCAGGGAGTACTAGCAGAGCTAGCAGGTGAAAGCAATCGGAATCAGCCAATTACACAGGCATTACACTAGCCCAGCCCAACCCAGCACTCAAAACTCAGCGAAAAACATTCCAGTATGTATTTCTCAGACACACTGCAACACTGCAGTAAGATAATAGAAATGAAAACTGAAAATGCTTTACTGAGACAAAGAAATGCTAGGAGCTGCCATTGCTGTCATAAGGTGACATATGCAACATATAAATATACAAGAATAATGAATAAAAAGATGGGATATCCAGGAATGATAGTATTTAATAACACTTAAATATGGTTCTCAGTTTATGCTTATATCTCTAGTAAAGACTTCATCAGAGACACATTACATCCTATTAATAACAATTTTATATTATTAATCTTATTATTAAGTCACAAAAAAACATATATTGTTTTTTATTTTATTTATTTTAATTATTTTAATTATTTAATTGTTTTTTGTGATAATGTCAAATAATAAGATATACTATAAAATTGATGACCAGGAGGATGTAATGTTTGATGAAGTCTCTACTTAGAGATGAAAAGTGCTAAAACATTTTGTTATTAAAAGATGGGAGTGGTTAAAAATAGCAACGGTCCCCTGATTCCTGGTTCTTCCTTGTTATATTTATGACATATGCAACATGCTGAGGGTGGTGACAATGCAAATGCTGCTGAGCAACCCACAGTGAGGAGATGGAGAAGAGTGTACAGGCCTAGGGTAACCTACCAGGAGCTACATGAGCTGGAGATAGTGGAGTGCTATAGAGTGGACAGAGACCTCATGCAGCAAATTGTTGAGCTGTGCAGGCCATGCCTGACACACAGAACCAACAGAGGGGAACCCATCCCAGTGGAAACCAAGGTATGTGTTGGCCTAAGAATACTAGCAACAGGTACCTTCCAGAGACCAACTGGTGATATGATGGGGATTTCACAGGCATCAGCATCTAGGGTACTGCACCAGTTCCTGAATGCCATGGCAGCACATGTCGGTGATCATGTATATTTCCACAATTCCTGTGAGGTATTGTCCAGCAATATGTGTCTCTTCCAGCAAATAGCAGAATACCCTGAGGTAGTGGGTGCAATAGACTGCATGCACATTCACATCAAAGCACCAGCCAGTGAGCGGGGTAGGGTCTACTATAACCGCAAGGGTTACCCCTCGATCAACTGCCAGGTCATGTGTGATGTCCAGGGCATAATAATGAATGTGTGTGTTGGCTGCCCTGGAAGCTACCATGACTCCCATATCTGGCATCTGACACAGCTGTACCAGACATTTGCCAATGGGGACATCCCTCATGGTCACCTAGTGGGGGATGCTGGATATGCACTAGAGCCGTGGCTGATGACACCCATCAGAAATGTACACACACCTGAACAGGAATGCCATAATGAGGCACACGTACAAACACAAAATGTAATCGAGTGTGTGTTTGGGCTGCTCAAGTCACGGTTCCGGTGCCTGGACACATCTGGTGGAGCCTTGCAGTACTCACCAACTACATGTACCCAAATAGTCATGGTATGTGCTATGCTACACAATATGATCCTGCGAAAACAGCTGCAGCAGAAGCAGCATAGGGTCGGGCACAACAGCCCCCCACCATTGCCAAGGCCATCACAGGCAGAGTGTGACTCGGAGGAGGAACAACCTGAGCCTGCACCAGTAGGCAGAAGGAGGCGTGCCCAGTATTCTTTGGTCCTGGCAAAGAGGCAAAGCATAGCATATACACTGGCTCAGTAGGAACCCTGGAAATGATACCTCTCTCCGACTCTCACATATAGTAAAAGCGATGCCTAATGTGACACTACCTATTAACAAACATGTATAGGGAGTGTAAAATGTGCATTCGATATAGGCAGCCCTGCAGCACCACCTGAGGCATGATTGCTATGTGTTAAGTAATATAAAGCACTGCTAAACAGCTCTCACCACTATTTAATATATGTGAACAAAATTGCACACACTAAGTAGCACAACTACAGGCAATGTTCAGCAATATTGTGCACTGTCCAGCAATGTTGGGCAACATTGAGCAATGTTGTGCAAGTCGGGTCAAATGTGGGTATAGTTCATCAAAAGCAGGTTAACAAGTTCATATTTACTTCACTTTTCTTGAAGCAGTCTGTTCTGCCATGTATGAAAATATGAAGCAGTGCCAGTCCTCGAACCCAGGATACAGTGCACTACAATCAGAGTACAGAACCACTAAACCATGACAGTATGTCAACGGTCAGCTTGCATGAAAAAATGTTGATAAGTCAATGCTAAGTATCTAATGGAAACCTTGCATGCATAGCATAATTCCTGTCGAGTTAAGACACAAAGGTGAGGCCTGCAGTAATAATAGAACCTGATATTCAACACACATATAGTATAAATGTTAATATTGGTAATGTTCACACACATCAACAAATGTAGTGGACCTCAGACAGCAACATACTGCAAGGTCACACTGGGCATGCTCACACACTTGAAACTATGAGACAAATGTCAGGCAACAAAACACTGAAAGTCTGAACTGGGCATGCTCACACACTTAGGTCAAGTTTGAGTACAGTAGTGGGCCACACATATCCCTCAGTTGCAAGTGTCAACCCAGGAACCTCGCACTATTCACCAATCCACCATGTGCACACAGTGATATGATAACAGACACAATATAAAATAGTGAAATACTGTCACAATCAAATATGTTATGCAGAAACCTAGGTTGTTCATAGGAAGTGGTAAAGCAAAGAAGAAACAAAACCTGCAATCAGTACCATCACTGAACAATGTGTATCCTGAACATTAGCTTAGGTTCAGAGGTTGACACTAGGCTATCTGCCCTAGGGTATGTAGAAGCCTAGCCACAGTGTGTTTGTAGTCTGCAATCACGCTAGATCAGTAGACTGTGCCTGTCAATATTAGGTCACACAAGATATCTCACATATGTTCATTTCATTCTGCCTCTGTCTAGCAAGGACCCATAACATATCCCAGGGCTAAACATACGATCACCCATCCACCTGTGAAGATGTCACCTGTAGGTGGTCAGCGTGGGTCTGTGCATATGTGGTACTGTGATCACATTCCTGAGTGAGTGGAGCCTCTGTGATGGTAATATGCCCCTCCAGCATGTCCTATTAACATCACGTACCTGTCCCTGGAACATGTAGCTGTAAGGGACTTTGATATCCTCGTGTGGAGCCTGTCCGTCAATACTGTGATGGACATGGCATCAAAGAAAAGGCACAGACTGCATCCAAGTTGGCAGTAAGCAACTGAGGAGAGCTGGGGTCACCATAGCCAAACTGTGCATACCATCTGTGTGAGTCCCTAGATCCACTTGGTTATGTAAATCTGTGTACATTCCAGCTGCTGCAGGTGTTGGGTAAGGTACATCCAAAATGGGCCATTGTATTCAAGCATGTGCCAGATAACTACAGGGTCACAATGACCCCACCTGATCTGGATGTAAAACTGTATGGGATAAGGTTGCCTAAATAGAAGGTATGCCCAACAACATTGGCAACGTGAATGTCAAAGGCAAGAGTAATAAGTATTCATGTCCCCAAATCACAAACCACACACAGTGTACGTGATGCATCATCACCTATGTGGTAATGTGTGTGCACGATGTTACTACCAAAGGTGATGACTATGCATCTAAAGTAAGGTAGCTGTAGGCCATGGCTCTGGCACCAGTCAGCCATCTCTGTGAGACCCTTTCTGAGGATGCCTGTGCCAGCTGTGGAGTCGAATATGGCACACAGTTTGCAGTCATCTGCAAACATGGACATCCATATTCCTCCTGTGTTAGCCAGTATGTATCAGAAATATATACAGAACAAGAGAGGTCCCAGGACTGAGCCCTGTGGGATGCCACATGTAACTGGTGCATAGTGAGACATGGCACCTGCAATACTGACCATGTGTGTGCTATCCATGATCCAGTTAGCAATCCAGATTGTGACATATGTGTAGATATTGTGATCTAATGTGTAAAGGCCAAGTGGGGTATTGTGTAGAAGTGGTGTGCAAGCTCCAGGTAAGCTGTGTGGACAACCATGTGTACATCTATGGACCTGTTAACTGTTTAAAGACATCAAACATCTGCAAGAGGCAAGATATGCCCACAACAACACCAAATTGTGTAGGATCCAGTGTCTGTAGGTTCACAATGTGTATGTGTATGTGTTCCATGATGATACACTCCATAGCATAGCAGACCAGGATAGTTAGGCATATATTGTGATAATGTCCAGGGTCCCTTGTGGCACCAGCACTGTGTAGCGGGTACACCGTAGCTGTATGCCATTCCATGGGTACACATCCTGTAGTAACTGTGATACTGAACAGTGACATAATGTGAGTGTGAAGTTTGTCATGAATCTCATGTATGCTACAGTCTGGGAAACTATCTGGTCCCACTGATGCTGTGTTGTCTGCTATGGAGAGGGCAGCACGCACATGTTCATCTGTGATGTCAGGGAGGCTACGCCCTGTTGTGATGGACATGTGCACTGCAGGGGGGATGGTGGGGAAACATTCCCACTGAACCTGTTGTCCAGGATGTTCGCAATGTCAGTGGGTTCACTGTATCATTTGTAATTATGCAGTAACTCACAGCATATCTGTGAGTTCCCACACAGGTTCCTGACATAACTAAATAAGGCCTTGTGATTGTCCACAGTGTCTGTTGCAAGTGTCCATTAGAAGTGGGCCTTAGATGAATCAACAACTGATCATAGCTATACCATAGTACTGATCAGAGATGCCTTCCAGATTGTGATTGTGCTCTATAATGTAGTAGCCTCCTCCTGTCCATGTACAGCTCAGTAATGGCCGTGGTCCAGTAGACAGGTCCCCTGCCTTTGGAGGAGTGAGTCTTGTAGTTATCTGGGATAGCATGATCCATGAATTCCAGTATTTGTCCATAGAATGTGCTTGTAAAGTATGTAGTTGTCTGAGCCATAATTAACACTGTCCCAGGGTCATTGAGGGACACCATCTCAGTTTGTACAAGTGTGATGTTTGCTCATGAGAAGTATGTCACTGAGATCACTTAGGATGTGTGTGTGTGTATGGGATATGTATGTCTAGTGAGATGAATGTATGTTCCAACCTTAACAATTACAGGTATACCTCTGTTGTGGAACATAGAGTCCCCATGTGTGTGATGATCAGGTACCACATGTATAACCCCCTGTGGATGTGGTGACCAGGTCTGCCCTAGCATTTGAGTGTAACAATCTTAGTAACTGTTGTGCGAGGGTGTCACTGCTTGAGTAGTATACCCAGCCAATGTTTGTGTATTTGAAGTCACACAATATAATGGTGTTTGGTGAGACCTTCACATTCCCCAGTGTTCCCAGGAATAACGACTGTCGTGCCCATGTTTGGGAGTGTGGTCTGTAACAGTCTACAAATTGAAATGCAGTTTTGACCACTCTCAGTTGCACATGTACATTCCCCAGTGCTTTGTGTACTGCTACCAACCTGGAGGTGTGTGTATGAATGATGTATATGGAATCCCCCCTATTGTTGTTGTCCAGTCCGAGTCTTGTGTCTGAAAACCATGGTATGACATAAAACATGTTAGTGCTGCTGTGCTTTTGTGAGCCTGAACCAGGTGTTTGTTACTGCACATATATCGACAGATTCCATACTGATGTGAGTCCTGAGTGCATGCATTCTGAGGGTTAGACATCAGTTGTTGAGCAACATCACTCTCCATTTCCTGTACCCTGTAACGTCTATGGCTGTGGTTATGTCATCTGACCCTCGCTTCAAACAGCTACTATGTGTGTGTCAAGATCCTAAGGCAGTCTGTGAAAGCCTAGGCGTGACAGGTGCATGGCATCCATAACGAATGTACATGGCATGTTGAGCATGTAATCCCAGGCTGACAGACACTTGATCCCCTGTGAATGACAACAATATGTTAGGCAACTGTTAAAACTGATCATGTCATCTGTATACTGTGACATAGTACTTGGTGAGGGTAAGATGCTACACAAGGTCAGGGTCATACTGTCCTGGGCTACATGATCAGAGAGCCCTTTTATGTCTCTTGTCATGTAGTCCAGGGAGGAACGTCTGAGGGTCTACACACCAGAATGCTCAATGATGGAGCCATATTTGTACTTGCAGTGGACTGACAACAGTGCATGTGTCATGTGGCATATTCTGGCACCCGACACACAGCACAAAGTGACATTCACCTTGTTCAGCCTGGTGAGTGGGATGTCAGTGTGACCGACAATTACACTCACCTAATACAGTTGTATGAGGTGTGTTGTGTAGGCCTAAGGGCAGTGACTGTGTGGCACAATGACTTTGTGAACTGTGTGATGATATGTGTGTATGGTTGTGTGTTAGCAGTTGTTTGTGTGTCTGCTTTAGATGTCTCAGCTGCTTAGGCAAAGTACATTTAGATGCTCCAAGTATGTCATTGTGTGTCAATGCATACGGTTTGCTGTTGTCATAGGTGCATGTGTGACTGTATTTGTGGTGTGTGTGGTTACCTTCACCACCTGATAGACTATGCCAGTCATGGCTTGGGAGAGCTCAGCCTCCTGTCCGTCTATACAGTTGCACCTCTCACAGATATCTGAGTTTGTTGGTAGGAGGACAGTGTTACCTGTGTACATAAGGCAGTTGTAACAATGCGTCAGAATTCCAATATGCACCAGCTGGACTGGAGAGTACACACAAAACCGACCTTTGGACATGCCAAGATATGATGATGACACACTGTCGACTGATCACAAAGGATCAGTAGTGTGTCAAGTGTGTAAAAGAGTATAACAGGGTTTTAGTGTTCAGGTTTGTTGTTGCTGTGGAAAGATAATCTGCAAAGGAGTACAGACAGAAACATTACACCTCCTTCAGCTATGTCAGAAATATCGATGTACAGTCATATATGTCCTGAGTCAGGGTCAACTGTACCTGACTGACAATGTCAACATCCTGTCAGACAGGCCCATACATACATAACCACTTCCCAGTGACAAAAGGCCCTAACATCATATCAGGTGATATCACATGTAGAATGTGTAAACTGGTTCCCACAATGCCAAATGAATCCCATCACATGGATAACATTGTTTCCCCATATGTGTCATAAGTGAACGACAGGACAAACAGACACTGCACCCGAACAGTCTGTTGAGCCTCACACTCTCTACATGATCTTACACCATTGAATGTGTTACAGCAACATGTGGCACACCCCACAAGTGTTGGTGCACAACACACCATGGGAACTATATTCCTATAAGCCTACGAAGTCCGAAATGCTAGTCCATGGAGTCCGTCATGATTGCAGTCAGGAACAGAGATATTGTAAACCAACAAACACACAACACAAATGTCTGTGGTATGCTAATGAGCACATCATGTTCCCCAAACCTGCTAGATATCTTGCAAGGCAGCCACCCAGGACAAACATCACTGACAGGAACAACACAGGTCCCACATAGACCTTGAATAGCCCTTTACCAACATCACAGACACATGTGGTATCCACAAAACCTACAATCCATGCATGAATATGTATTGTCATATGAAGGAATGGTAATATGTCCACAGATAGATCACACCAGGTATGAGTTGTGTATTCCTTTTCAAGATGTTCACACCTGCTGACCCACAAGGTTCATTCGTGGGATTGCATAATACTACGTGCACACACATAACCATGTCCAGTCTGATGTCAGCAACCTACAAACATAGCATGTGAACAGAAACCACACAGTAAAGCATGTAGTGCATCATGTGAATGCATATCTCACTAGTATCATAACATAGTTAGGTAGGGGATTGAATCCTGCAATTACTGCGTGTGTGTGTGTGTGTGTGTGTGTGTGTGTGTGTGTGTGTGTGTGTGTGTGTGTGTGTGTGTGTGGGCGTGAGATTGGCTTTGAGAGGAGTGGCCTTTTTGGAGACTGTGGAAACACATTAGGAGTGGTGAATACCTCTTTGCAAAGTGTGATGATGTCAGCATCCTACAAATAGAGCTTTTGAAATTAATGCTCCCAGTAAAGCAAATAGCACATTGTGTTAATGCATATCTCACTGGTGTCATAGCATAGTCAGATAGGGGGTTGAGTCTTGCAACTGCTAAGTGTGTGTGTGTGATTTCCTTTGAGAGGAGTCGCCTTTTTGCAGACTGTGGAAACACATTTTAAAAGAGGTACATCCCTCTTTGGAAAGTCTGATGATGTCAGCATCCTACAAATATTCAAGGAGAACAAAAGCCACCCAGTAATGCATATAGTGTGCCGTGTTAATGCGTATTTCTCCAGTAGCATAACATGGTTAAGTAGGGGTTTGAATCCTGTGAATGTGTGTGAGACTGCCTTTGAGAAGAGTGGCCTTTTTGGAGACTGTGGAAACACATTAGGAGTAGTGAATACCTCTTTGCCAAGTGTGATGATGTCAGCATCCTACAAATAGAGCTTTGGAAACAAATGCTCCCAGTAAAGCAAACAGCGTGTTGTGTTAATGTGTATCTCACTAGTGTCATAACCTAGTCAGGTAGGGGTTTGAGTCCTGCAAACGCTATGTGTGTGATTTCCTTTGAAAGGAGTAGCCTTTTTGGAGACTGTGGAAACACATTTTAAAAGAGGTGCATCCCTCTTTGGAAAGTCTGATGATGTCAATATCCTACAAATATTCAAAGAGAACAAACACCACCCAGTAATGCATATAGCGTGCTGCGCTAATGTGTATCTCTCTAGTAGCATAACATAGTTAGTTAGGGGTTTGAATCTTACAAATGCTGCGTGCGAATGTGTGCAAGATTGCCTTTGAGTGTAGTGGCCCTTTTGGAGACTGTGGAAATACATTAGGAGTGGTGAATACCTCTTTGCCAAGTGTGATGATGTCAGCATCCTACAAATTGAGCTTTGGAAAAGAATGCTTCCAGTAAAGCAAATAGCGCATCGTGTTAATGCATATGTCACAATTGTCATAACATAGTTAGGTAGGGGTTTGAGTGAGTGTGTGTGTGTGCCACAGGTGGTCAATGCAGTGTGGGTTTTGCTTTTACTACGGTATGACATATGTTTCAAACAGTATGTGCACTGCACACATCGGGTATCTGCGTGTCAAATAGATTTGTGTACATGTGACCTCAATCAGTACATAGGTGTGAAGCCTGCATACTACATGAATACATTTGTAACCTTCGACAGATTGTGCCACTGCTTCTCAGATCATAGGCCACATATGTATGTCTGCATCAAAACCTGCCAATGTAGTGACCCATGGCCAAGGACATCCCTGCCACACACACCCATGACACGTACTGTAGAGTATTGTGAGTGAGTGTAATTGCTGGGGTATATGTCAGACATGTTCATACACAACAACGACTGGCAATAATGGACAGTCATGATAGGTGTGCACCAGCCCTATGGATATGCATGCAGGCCCCTAATGTGTTATGTGAAACACAGAGGGACCCCACAATACCTATGGATATGTGGATACCAAGGGACAGATTACATAACACGTGTCTGTCTGTACACATTGGTACCCAACATACATGTTCAGGGCTACCACCTATGTGGTACTGTCGGGATAGTATTATAGTAAATGTGGATGACCATGCCATAGACTGTGTACTGCTATACAGCATGTATTGAACAACAGGTATCTGTCTGTATGATACCCTTGTGTAGGATATGCGTCCCATCCTGGGAATGCAGTGTAGGGCAATGCATGCATTACCAGATGTGGATGGACATATCCCTAGTATGTTTGCATGTACCGAAGAGGGCTTTATACCACACAGGTGTGGTCCCAGGAACGTATGGTGGTCAATACCACTGGTTACTGTTTTAGTATAGTACTGGAAGGATCCAACTGTTACTGAGTTCCCTACAACTGAGAGTCATTTGTCAGGACATCATCTAATGATTGGTTATAGTCATGCTGATGAGGTGGTGTATACTGCCAGACTGCAGATCATTGACAGATATCAACGGTATCACCCACAGCATAGTGCCAACCCATGTCATACACACATGTGTACCCATGTTAGTACATATCTGTAGTAGAATGCATACTGGCCATCAAAAAATGTCATGAGATGTTAACAATGTGTAGAACAGGGTATGTCACACATCCCACGTGTCCACTATGCACGTACATGCAGAAAGTGTGTACACACCATGTTCACAGATGTACACCTGCTAATTTGTAATGCACACATCACACATGGACTGTCCACTCAATAACACATGCTGGCAACACTGTACACTTCAGCCAAGGGGCACATGAGTGGACAATACATACTCAGACCTAACACTGGTGTAAACAATGCTACAATGACTATCAGAGCTATGATGCATAACGCCTGCTCAGATATACCTACAAGGATATCAGTGCACCTTCCTGTTGGCAACTTGCTACTATTGCTACACTGCTATGATGTCACCCTGTGCATCAGAACCATGTTAGCCTATTCCTGCATCAATGTGACAGATGACAGGAGGTGGCACATGTGCCATCATATGTACAGGGTGTGTTGTAGGTTTGCCAGAGCCCGACATTGACCCATCCAATCGGCATGTGTGTGTGTGTGTGTGTGTGTGTGTGTGTGTATGTGTGTGTGTGTGTGTGTGTGTGTGTGAGGGACAACAGTACTGCATGGGCCAATGTTGATGTAATGTGTGTGTGTATGTGTGAGCCCTAGTTGTATGGTAAATGTGTGTGTGTCTGCATGCACCACAACTCCACTATGTGGCTGCCATATACGGGTGGTTGTGGGACAGCCACAGACTGTACCTGCTAGGCCATACAGATCACTGTCTCTGGCCATGGACACTGTACCTGTGCCTAGCAGGGGTGCTACGGGCAGTATTGGGTACCAACCCTGACTGGGTTCTATCATCAGAGGCAGAGGTATGATGACTGGACCCATGTCCCTGCTGGGACTGGCCAGCACCACGTGCACATGGTCTAGTAGGATGGTCAATGGACAGGCCAGGCCCAGCATTGCTTTGGCTGGTACTGCCACTACGGGAGCGGCTGTGATCTGTGGTCCATCCGCGATGACTGCCAGCTGATGCTGTTGCTGTCATGCATCCGCGTCAGCCTCTCATCCTTCCCACATGGTCCTGGCTCATGGCTAACACATTGTGGAGGACATCTAATGTCTCCCTCCAATGAATATCAATGACCTCGGTGTAATTCTGGATGGCACCGGCAAGGTCATGGAAGCTGTCATTGATAGCAGTGTAATGGGCCCTCTGCACCCTTAGTCCCTGTTGGGTGTACCATTCCATATGTGTCTGTGCCTGCATTACAGCCCGGAACATACTGGAGGTTGTAATACCTCCGGGGGCACGTCTGCCAGGGACAATATGACCAGTGGTGCTCCCCCAAGAACCCCTGGACATCCGCCTATGTGGTACTGTTCCGGTAATCCAGCTATGGCTGCTGTGAGAGGATGCACATGCCATAGGTACCACACTCTCCTGGTCAATGCCAACTGTATGCTGTCCCTCAGCTACGGCCATTGGTGATGAGGGATGTATTGGCAGTATGAGTGTGAACATAGATGGGGAAGACCACTGTGTACTGTCGATTGGTGGACCAATGACAGACTCTGTCAGACCTTCCTGTGCCACAATACATGTCTCATCATCTCCACTGTTAGAGGCGGTGACATCAGGTTCCCTGCTACATTCAGCCACGCCTAACACAGCACCTGTGGAAGGAAGACAGGAAACGCACTTTACAATCTGTACATGATGTTAGCACACATGCACACATGCATACTTGAACACATGCACACATGAACACATGAACACATGAACACATGCACACATGAACACATGAACACATGCACACATGCACACATGAACACATGCAGGCATGCACACATGAACACATGCACACATGCACACATGCACACATGCACACATGCACAGAAATACATTGCTCACTGCAGCACACACACACACACACACACACACACACACACACACACACACACACACACACACACACACACACACACACCAGCAATCCAACACATACACAATAGTGGGTGATGGTGGGTGACAGTATCACAAGGCAAACAGTCACCAAACACATGTCAGCAGGCAGACCATGTGTTGCTCAACACCATGCAGTGCAAGTGTAGACAGCCCTATCTAATGACATTATACATGGCTTTGATGCATGTGTGTAGTTGTGCAGTGATTGGCTACACCCTGGAACACAATGTGTACATGGACACAACATTGCTGTGCAAGTATTATCTGCTCTGCAATGTCATGTGCACCATCACTCAATGGTATACATACCATGGCTGCATGTGTCATCTGTGTGACACATAGATTGACATGTGTGATGACAATGTCTGTGTCCATATCATATAATAGTGGGTGCAGGTGTAGCAAATGCATGCAATGTACAGACATGGGATGAGTGGTGCATGTAGATGTGAAGGAATCCCAATACATGACATGGACATTGCACAATGGTTATGGTGCATGTGGGACATATTGCAGATATGTTGTTGCCAGCCATGACATGGCATGCTACACGACTGCAACATTAAACACCACACATACCCAATGTGTGTCATGTGACCTATACACCCAATAGCATTCCAGGACATATACGTGACTCTTTATACAGATGGCAGCTGTTGTGCAAAATGTGTATACTAGCATATGTAAGCACACACACAACATGCTATGCATGGTGTGTATAGGTACATATGTTTGCACACACAGAACAATGAGGTGCACAGCAAAGACTGCTATGTGTAGTACTGCGATCACTGTAACTGGATGGGGTGTAGTACCATGTGCCATCATCATCATCATGCATCTTGTGGTCACTCACGGCTACTACTATGTGACAGACCACTGCCTAGCATGCTGTACCTGAACTGCAGTGCCGTGGATATGTTCACTATTACACACCCACTTTGTACATGGGTGTATGAGGTGCCCTGTAGGAAGCATTGCCTAACATGACTGTGTTATGTGTTGAAGAGTGTTGCACAACCCCATGATAGGCCTCTACCCCTGAGGTACATCATGTGTGTGTGGATGACATGTGGGATACTGACGTGTGACCTTACAGCGGGTGTGTGGTTATGCCATATGTAGCATGACTTTGTGTACTGCATGTGATAAATGTCTTATGTTGTGTACAGGTGTTGCAACTATGCCTATCCAATGTGCAGTACGGGGTTGCCACAACTGTGTGTCATGCTCTGTGTATTGCATGTCATTGAGGAAGTTACTGACATTACTGAGCTGTGCAACGTCTCACAGCAAACATGCATGGCATGCATTATGCATAGGTGTGTTACGTGTACATGGCCTACACCTCACCTATGACATGCATATTTCATTACCAACATTGCAGGTATAACACACTCACCAGCATGGATCGGCTGCCCTGCCGTCACACCAGAGGGACCTACGACAATATGAGAGGGTTCAGCAGTGGCCACAACTGTGGCATTGCTACAGTGGGTATGCTAAACTGCTGTACAACAACAGTCAACAGTCACAGGTGTAGGGATATTATACAAACTATCTGTATTACACAACAGTAGGCAGCGGAACTGCTAAACACACAGTACACATCTCACGTACACATAATCTAACAATACAGTTAACTGTAGTCTACAGATGGGGCATATTACCTGCTTGCTCCAGGTGGATGTGCTGGGTGGCTCCGGCCTCCATTACAACACATGTCAGAGGTTGCCATAGCTGTTGTCCTGGATCCACCATGCTTAGGAGCAGCTCCTCTGCTCTGGTGAGGGGGGGGATGTATGGCCACCCCACCACCTGTGGCAAGCTGCTGTCTTTGGATATCAGACGCATGCCCCCAGACTTGTCTAATTAAATCACTGCAGTGATGGCGTACCTGCTCATATGTCCAGTTATGCATGCCTATGTCATTTACCTGACTAACAAGTTCCTGCCACAGTGCAGTCTGCTCCTGCTGGTGCTGGCTGGTTCTGGAGAACAGCATAGTGTACTGCTGCAAAACGCTGTTGACTATCACCTCTTCCTCTTCTGCAGCGTAAGCTGGATTACGTTGGTGGGCCATCTGGCTGAAAAAGATATGAACAATATGTGTGAGAGTGTCCTGTGGCACACTTTACACCTTTACCCACATATATCACTTTACTGACATATATACCATCCCATTGTCTGTCAGTGGTTACACATGTTCAATAACACTTAATGGTTCTCAGGCCACAACTAACTAACACTGCCTGGCAGACTCTATATATCACACCACTATACAACATTACCCGACACACTGTTTGTGACACATTGCACAACCTCAAGACAGGGGTGTATATCACACCAATGCATGAACAGAGATGTCATCCATTGCAATGGATGTAAAGTACAGGTACAGTAGTACCAATCAAACACCCTAGTCATTGATGCCATAGCCCTGCCTAACAGATGTGTCCAGTTGTTACTATAGGTGGCATACTGCTGTAACAGACTATAGATGTTGCTGGATACACACGTCAACCCTGTAACACACATATGATTGCAGCCATTGGTACAGGCATAATCACACACACATCAGGCAAACATACAACGCACCACTGTATGCCAACACAGATGAGCATTACCTGTGTACCATACGGTGCTGTGTACCACTACTTACACAACCTTATGTCTGCAGTCTGTCCTCTGTGCAGACTACAGGAAACACACATGACAGTGTTTCCAAGCAATGTGAACGCACACCATACTGTGCTGTTTAGCCCTACAGCTTCAGGTAGTACTACAGTTCATATTGGTGATGGATTCACCTGCAGTACCACTCACTAAGCATACATGTTTTGCTTTAGCCTACAATGAGACACCACATTCATCAACGGAGAACTACGTCACATCATATGCTGTACTACTATGTCTGCCTAACAGTACATTACACATCAGTTGCTGTCCTCACAGCTAGGTTAGGCACTACCATGTCAGATACAACATCACACTAAGCTATCACACATTTACAGACTTTGCACACATTCAGCGTTACACTCATTCAACCTCACATAGCAGCTATTGCATTAAGTACATGTGTGAGTGCATAGTGTCATAGGTAGGTAATATGCTATTGGCCCTAGGGCCTACGGCAGCCTAGCCATATGCTACCTTGGCCTTTGACACACATGTACTTTGATTTCACTTGCCCCTGCCAGCCTAAACCACAGAGGTGTTTCCTGGGGTGTATTAACAATCTCCCACACAATCATCAGGGGTAATTATAACAACTGCTAAGGAGGAGCCTTGTTTGCTATTGCTATGTGGTCTATTCCGATGTATGGCATATGTCAGAGATGGAAACCTATCCCTCCAGCATGTGCTGTTTAGTGAGCTGACAAGGTTTATGGCCCTAGATCATGTATCCCGGAGGGATTGTGATATGTTGCCATGGTGGTTGTCACCCAGCTATGGGTGTGACATGCCTCTGTATGTCCGGCAAAGGTCACCTCTGTGTGGCCAGTATGCAATACAGTGTAGTTGTGGTTTTGTGAGTCAGTCTGCATAGGGCATCTGTTTACGGACAGTATTACCCTTTGGGAGGTCTGTCTGTGGCCTGTTCACCTAGTGTAGTTGTCATGTGACGTACATACCACACAGGGCATTGTGATGAGTAGAGGGGAACCCTACCCTATACTTCCATAGATGACACACCTGTTGTCATAACACATACCACACAGACAGATTACAGGTGTAGTGTGGCACTGTCTTCATCACAGTGGAGGCTACTGTCCACCTGTGTCCCATGTTCCCTTATCACACCTTCACTGTTAGGTAGATCTCTGCCTGTGTGTTAGTTAATGGGTACACTGTTTTGGGAAGGTGGAATGGCACTGCAGTATCAACGCTTGTCTACAGTCGATGCCTTGTTCACCACACACCTGTTGCAGTACATATGACCCCGTGTCTCTGTGTATCTCTCTCTCACTCTATATATATATATATATATATATATATATATATATATATATATATACGTCGACAACTTACTATATCGACTGCGGTATTAACATATGTGAGGTAGGGGATGTATTTATAAACATATGTCGCTTAGTCTGACATTAGAAATACATCCCCTACTCAACACATGTTAATACCCGATGGCGTGGGTGTCGGTTATTTCAGATTCGATGCTCGAGGTTTCATTGATTTCGTGGTGCAGGGCTACTTGTCGATATAGTTGTCGACGTTCTAACATGAACCCATATATATATATATATATATATATATATATATATATATATATATATAGATATATATATATACATATATTATATATATGCATATCTATGCACATACATGTACACATCTGTTGCTGTACACATGGATGTACATATAGGCACATGTACAGTCCACCTTTCATGGTGGGGATCTCACTTATGCGACAGTTGTGGGATGTACAGGTATGTGATTACATTGCACAGTGTTGTGCAGAATGCATGTGGGTGTCCTCAGCCCTTGTAGCATTAGCAGGCCTCACTGTCTGTAACACATCAGATCTGACAAATCTGCCCCACAGCATTTAACCACCACATGACATATATCAACACTACCATAGCTGGCCTTAGGCATAGGCCTACTGGGCGGCCACCTAGGGTGCCGCTCTAGCAGGGGTGTTTTTCCACTATTTATGTGGACATAAGGATGGGGGCACCAGGAAGTGTGGTAGGGGCACCGTAGGGCCCTTTTGCCTAGGGCACCAGTTGACCTAAGGCCACTCCAGTGCACTGCATGCTGTCTTCTAGGCCACACACTACAACCTACATGGATATCTGCACATATCAACATTCACTGACAGATAGCTGTCCACCCTTCACTAACAGTTGCAGTATGTCCCTTGCCCTATGCACATGTGCAGATACAGATAGATACATACTACTGACACTCATGGATGATTTGCAGTGCACAGAGTACTCTTCGGGAACATCAACAACATGCCAAAACATACATTTGAGTTACATACCTTACCTTTGTATTTACCTGCTCCGTGTGTTACGGTTTTGTATCTTTTTTTTTTTTTGCTGGTTTGATTTGGGTTTTTGCCCTCTATTTCACCTTCGGTCTCTGTTTCTGCCTCTCTTCTGTCACTGTCTCACTCTGTGTGCGTGTCTCTCTCTCTCTCTCACTCTCTGTCTCACGACACCTGCAATGATATAATTGCATGTGTGGACTGCAGGTACAGCCTGCTTTTCTAGGTATCTGCACTTGTGCATGTGACAGCCTCTGCACCAATTGCTGCCCACCATTCAGTAATTGCATGCAGCCTGCTGTTTGGTGATTGCATTACTCACTGTGATTGCAGCCCACTGCTATAAAATGCTAGGTTAGGTAGGCGTAGCCCTTTCAGATTTCAAAGGCGGGACCCATTCTTGTTTGCTCTGGACACCGTTGTGTCAGTCTGAAGGTTGGTATATGTCTCTTATCTGATGCTAGGGTTGTAGTCAGTTATGTGCATGTTGTACTTATACCTGCATGTTGCTGCTTCCAGTAGACACATCTCAGTGTAGACATGTATGCACCCCTCCAAATGCTAACGCAGGATACATGGGAGTATATACTTTTTTCTCACTTACACAATTAACTGCCATACAAATGTGATTATTGCACTGTATTCCTGTAGCCAGTGTTTATCCTGGTCTGATACTGTGTGGTGTTTGTAAGGTGCTACTGTAACATTATTCCCTGCTAGGATTACTGGTTCTCCTTTCACAGTCATGTCATGCAATTCCAAAACCACTTCTGGTAAACACCCACAGAAAAGGATTTGTGTTATGCCATTCCTAATTTCCATTTCCATTCCCTCATTGTAATGCATGATATATTTATTTCAGAACCAAGTTATTTGTATATCTGTGTGGCTTAGTGGTAATTCATGCAGTCTATTGTGTCAATGGTCTGCGGTTAGAGACTGGCAGAAGTTTTTTATTTTGTTGCTCAGCAGAACAAGGGCCCTGCCATAGAGTGACTAAGGCACTTTTAAGCAGTAGTAAGTGGGTTTGCACGGGTTTTTCTCGACACTTAGCTACGCTTAGCTAAGCGCACACATGCACACACTCACTTAATCCCGCTTACTACTGCTTAAAAGTGCTTACTCCCACTAACCCCCGCGCTAATTTCTTTGAAAGAAAAGAAAATGGAGAGATAGGAAAGTGGTGAAAAAGGGGGCACTGAGAGGGGAAAGACAGTAGGAAAACAAGCTTGGGATGTGCAGGACGGGTGTAGGGAAAGTCCATAGCTGCCCATTTCTTTGCCAGCAACAGCTGTGCATATGTTGAAAATTTGGAGTGAAATTTGAAACCTTCCACCCCTGAGAGAAGGGTGAGGACAACATAGTTTCTTGTAATGCCAATTAGAATTATCAGTGTACATGTCCAATGGACATGTGTGTGAAATGGGAAGCTATGTATGGGGCATAATATTTTTTCGGGTACAGATTGCCCTTTTTTTTTTTTTTTTTTTTCAGGGGAGAGTGGTAAGTGAGGTAGAGGAAGTAGGTATATTTGGGGAGGTAGGTTGGGTAGGTAAACAGACAAGACAAACAAGATGCATACAGGGGTGGAGTATGACATATGGGGTGGGTAAACACAATTGACGGGGACGGATGTTTGGAAATCGCAAGCCCATGAGCCCACAGATGGTAACAGTGGGACTGATATCCCCACCCATGGGCAGTCACCACTGGACCTTCACAGACCCGAGGGTCACTGTGCTGGGGGCTGCGTAGGAGGGGCAGGCTCACCTGTGAGTCGCGCCACTCTTGCCTCAAGCTGGCATAGGGGATCAGTGGCTAAATGCTGGATCTCCCTACGGACCACAATCCGGACCCATCGAAGGGAGACAGGAGGCCCTTCTCCGCCCACACTTACAGGGGGGGCGAGCCCCATCCCCTGCAGCGCTTCCACCCGAAGGTGGCACAGGACCTATGGAGGAGGGTGGCCCAGGCTGGGCACTAGACCTGCTGGTTCCAGGTGCAACTGCCAGCTGAGGTGGGACAGGTGGGTACGCTGAGACCGGCCTTCCCATACGTTCTGTGATTAGGTGTTTTTAATTACAATATAGACAACAGCATTCCAAGTTAGTTGTAACAGCATGCAGTAATATTCCCATTAACCCAACACACCAGGGTTACAACAGTTGAACAGCAAGCATAACACATGCATGTATTGAATGACAGTGGACATTCCAACAGCATGCAGGGATGATTGGTGGCAACAGACCACCAAGATTGTGGTGTTTTAACAGGGGACATGCATCAAAATAGGTGCAGATTTTTTATAACAATAGGACATATGTCCCAACAAATGTTATGAGATTACACATACCCATTGAGGTGTGGAATTGCATTGTTTATGCACATGGAGTAGGGTGTAAAAAGAAACCTCCATTAACATCTTATTAGTATTTTAACTGTATACTACATTCATATTGACTGCAGGTGTATATCCCCTACATGTATTCTTATACTAAGCAGCATGTATTTGATTGCATTATGGGTTTTGCTACTTCATGATATACCTGGCCTATATCTGACATGGTAACTGTCCAGGATGCAGATGTTACTGCTACATACTTGTATTAAATTGACTTGTTTATGTATGTGCACATCTAGATGTGTTCACATGGCTTTTTCACTTGTTTTCTACACAACCCTACTTTTCAGGTAACACACTTAAGTTTCTGGGGAACACCTTGACAGGCTACTTGTATGCCAGATTTACCTATGCATGTCAGCCATTTCACAACTGTTTAGGACTGTTGCATATTTCACAGCTACTGGCACTTCCTTCATCCACTTTAGATGGGACTGTACTACTGGGGGTTGTCAGTACTTACTACAACAGATTAACATTTCTTCCCTGCAAGGGTTTAACAACATTTCTGAGTAACTGGCACATACACACTGCAAGTATTATACCTTTCTTACTTACATTAAAACTCTTTTCTACAGGCTCTCTCCTGTATTTGACATTACAATGCATACAGTAGACCTATTCAGGAAATGTTATACCTTTATTGATAGGTTACAAGACTGTTTTACAGGCTCACTCACATTTTATCTATGACAGTGCATGCAGAGATAGTATTCCAGACATGTTTTTGCTTTATTCATGGGTTACTACACTCTATTCCTGCCTATCTGACTTATGACATTTAACAGTACATGCAGATGATTTATTCAGGGAATGAATGTTTTATACTTCACAGCTACTGCCACTTCCTTCATCCACTTCCTATGGGACTGCACAACTGTGGGTTGACAGCACCTAATACAACAGTACTATTTATTATTGCAAGGGTACAACAACATTTTAAAGTAAGTGACACAGACACACTCCAAATTTTATACCTTTATTAATTACATTGAACACTCTTTTCTACAGTCTCTCTCCTTTACTTGTTATTACAGTGCATACAGAAGACATATTCAGGACATATTATACCTTTCTTGATAGGTTACAACACTCTTTTTCAGGCCTGCTCACTTATATGTTATGACAATACATGCAGGGATAGTATTCCAGAATTATTTTAGCTTGATTGGTGGATTAGTACACTCAATTTCTGGCTCACTGACGTTTGTTATATAACAGTACATGCAGAGGATTTAATCAGGACATTTTATTGCTGTATTATTGGGCTTAAACACTTTTCTCATGCTCACTCACATATATCATGTAACAATACATGCAGAATATTTACTAACCTGCCAGGCGGTGCAGCATTAGCAGCCTATCTGCATAGGCTTGCTAATTCATAGCATGAGCACCTGCAGCTGTGGAGTAAATAAAGGGATATTGAGACATACCTATCCATTATTTAGACTATATTAGCTTATCTTACATACTGCATTCCATGGCTACCTACTTAGTAGTGGGGCATCCCGCATTTGATGGGCCTCCTGGATCCACTGGTTCAGAAGGTCCTGCTTCTGCCTCTTCAGGTCTGCATGGTGGTGACGGACCTGCTCACCAGTCCGAGGGACGCCTGTGGCACTGGTGAGTTCATGAGCCAACCAGTTCCAAGCCTCCGCTTTATACTCCGTTCCTTGGAACTGGCCCTGCAGGAGTCGAGTCTCATGCCAATGGACTAGGAGCCAAACCACATATCTTGACTCCTCAATGCCCCAACGTTGTTCTCAAAAGCGTGTACCCTCTCCAGCACCAGACATTCTAACTGCAGATGGGAGCTACAATCAGTTATGGTGGGTATTCCCGCCTATGCGGCTTAAATATGCCGCATTTCCCGCACTTTTCTGTGATTGGCTGTATTTGAATATTCTCGGATGACTGCAGACATGCTTAGCAATGGTTAAGCAAACATTTATTACTATATATATGTTAACAGTGGATGCTTTTCCTAAGCTGTCGTGGCTTAGTGGTTCAGTACTTTGATTATAGTGCACAGTGTCCTGGGTTTAAACCTTATCATTGTATTTTATTTTTCTACTGTCCAGACAAGTTAGGGGGCATGACTGTGTGTAAGCAACTTTGCTCTACGTTGCTCCACATTGCCCGACAGGGCACTGGTTGGTGCGGCGCACACCTCCGCGCAAACCAATTGCGCTGGGTAAAGCACTATTTAGCTTTGGGCAACTATTTTGTGCTGGGTAAAGTGCAATTTAGCTATGGGCAACTACATTGCGCTGGGTGAAGTGCTACTTAACTGCAGGCAATTTTATATTGGGATCCTTTAAAATATTTATTTTATTCACTGATACATTGGCCATTTCACTGCTTTTTAGTTGTGTTTAAACATATATATGTTGGGTATTATTCCATATACTGATTTAAAAAATAAATACGAAAGGAAGTGGTGCGACTCGAACCATGGATGCCTCTTCTTTGTGCGAACGCTCTACCATTATGCCATTGCTATTTGGTGTGATTTGCATAAACATTCTTTCTTATGCTCTTCCATGTGAGAATTGCTAACTGTAGCTAAGCAATGGGCACACCTGCGCACACACGTGCAAATATGGGCAGCTATTTTGAGTATTTAAAATAATTTTATGGTTATGCGTTTTAGATGTGTAATGGGGGTTTACATTATCAGGCAGTGAGGTGTTGGGTGCAAGGACATTTGAGTGGACTCGCTCTTGTTTATTTCCTTTTTTTTAAACACTTGCAGGGACATTGACATTTGGACTGCTCGGCAGTCGGACACGCCCCCTGCTTTTTTACACGGTCCGTGTAGGACTTACGGTTGGGTCAGCGTGCCCTCATGCATATTCATGGCACGCTGTGTCATACCGTTCAACTGCAGCCTCCGAGTAAGACTTATTAAGTCTTACACGGAGGATTCGTGAATCCAGGGATATACTTTGCGAAATATGCTTTGAAATGGCTATATTTTGCGAAATAACTGCACTGTAATACTACACAAACTTGCAAACAGGTTGCATACTTCAGATATTTCGAACAGCTTTAATTAATGTGAAAAAGTAGCACATAGCAAAACAATGTGGTTGTTTTCCTTATTTTACACATTTTATGCAGTTCAGACATTATTTCAAACATTTTTGTAACTATTTTGAATATTTTTATCAATATGTCTCAGTTTCGGACATTTTGTTTAACTAGAAATTCAGTCTGAGCATTCTGAGTGCTTCGTTTTATATTCATTGAGTAAGAAATAAGTTAAGCAAGTTTTAGTACCTGGAATTTGTTTCTGACCTGTTTTTGTGAGTTATACGTACAGTATATGTGGATCCCACACAGTTTGGTTTTGTGAAGGCTAGATCATGCCTGCTCAACTTGGTGGACTTCTTTGAGTCAGTTACCAGGTGGAGGAAGGCAAGGTGGTTCATACAGACTACCTTGATCTGGCCATGGCTTTTGATACCATTCCCCACTCAGAAATCATAGAAAAACTCACTAAGCTAGGCATTAACCCCTACATCACAAGGTGGGTTGCAAACTGGCTCACAGATAGAACCCACAGTGTGAAAGAAGCCGACTACAAGTCAGACTACTGACTAGTCATGAGTGGAATCCCACAGGGTTCAGTCCTGGGTCCTCTTCTGTTTGGTATCTACTTCTCAAAAGTCCAGGCCAACACAAAGGGACTCTGGCTGCCAAAGTTCGCAGACGATTGCAAGTTGGGAGATATTATTAACTCCCCAAGTGATGTTGACATCCTACAGAATGGCCTCACTGAGACCAACTGGTGTCAGAAACATGGCTTAAGCTCAATGCCAAAAAATGTGTCATCATCCCCTTTGGGAAAAACCCTTTTCCCATGAATTACCACATTGATGGTAGTCCATTAAACACAGAAGGTGTTATAAAAGATCTGGGAACACAGTTTGACAGCAACCTCTCTTTTGATCACCACATTGCCACTGTGGTCAGAAAGTCCTCCTATGTGGCACATCTCATTACTAAGGGTTTTGCATCCAGGAAGAAAGAGGTCATTGTCTCCCTCTACTCTTCCCTCATTAGGCCAATCATCGAGTACAATGCCCCATTTGGCATGTACCTCACTAGACACCTGCAACAACTGGAGAGGCTGCAAAAGTACCTCACACAGAAGACCCTAGGTCTTAAACACTTGTCCTATATGGACAGACTCAAAAACTACATTGATTCTCTGTCTCATATTGCCTACTTAGAGGCGATCTTTGCTTGACTTACAAAGCCATGTCTGACCCAGCTCTGTTAGAAATGCTACATCTAAAAAAACCCCAATCCCTCCACACCAAACGCTCCAGAGACCTCAACCTCATTACCACAATTAACAGAACATGCTGGAGGGGCAGGTTCATAACCCAGAGACTGCCCATGCTATGGAATAGACTTCCCATACATGTCAAGCAGAGCACCTCACTGACACTCTTCAATAGAAATCTTGATGAGTGGATGGGAAACAGAAAATTCACCACAGGGTTAACTCCAGTGGCTCTGCTCGACAGAGGCACTAGGAACTAAGGTCAGGTGGCACTATGCCAGGGTAATCTTATGGCTAGGCTTGTAAAGGCCCCAGGGACATTAGCCTAGTACACACCTATGAACATATGAACCTATATTAATGGTGTGCATCTTGATCTTGATTCCATATCCCATTCTGACAGTATGTCACTCATCTTGGTCTACTATCGAAGACGAACAGGCAGGGTAGTTCATTTATATGCTTTATTACACAGAAATACATCAGGATGGATAGCAGCAGTACAAAATATAAACAAACTGATTAACAGACTAAACAGACATGCATGCTTACATCTCAACAGCTAATAACAAAATGGCAGTCAGGCCCACATGTCCTCAGTATTTATTCACATGTGCAAGCCCCTGGAAAGCTTCTTAATGGCATACATACAGTACATATTGATCTACAAATGCAATGTAGACATCAGCCAAAAGTGTCAATGGCTTTAAATCTGTCAACAGTTTTAAAGGTTATTAGTTATTTCACTGTGCCACACATTTGTTTTTGTGTGTGTGTGTGTGTGTGTGTGTGTGTGTGTGTGTGTGTGTGTGTGTGTGTGTGTGTGTGTGTGTGTGTGTGTGTGTGTGTGAGACAATAAAGTGTATAACAGCTTTTAAAAATAGTTTATCTTCTTGCTTTTGCTCTGTAGTGGCTGGACTGGCCTCTCAGTCTCTAGCATGAGACTAGATCTTAACATCACTCTGTTGCTTAACAAACCTTAATTAAGCACCTTTCCTACATCAGAAAGATCCTTAACAAAATATAATTTTCCCAGCTCTGGAGTGTAACCTCAACACATACTAAAATTAATTTTGCAATCTCGCATTAGCAGCCATGGTAGTATGAGGTATATGCAAACAGCTGAATGCATGCACTTCCAGCATTTATTACTTTCATTTACTTACTGACTTACTTAGGAAATGAAAAACAATACTAGGCAAGAGATCAAAGGAGCCATTAGGTGCATAGCTATCAACTCTTTTAGACAGACACATAAACGCTCTTACCACCCTTTTCTTGCACTTAATATTTGCCCCCTCCCATATTGAACAGGTTTGTGCATGATAACCCTGGTGTAAATTTGTGTCCGCTTATGTATGTAGTCATGCATGTACATATATCTGTATATTTGATAGCTAAGATTGTGGGCTGTCCTGCAAATATCTTTCTCAGTAGCAGTCTAGGGAGTCCACTGAAAGTTAAAGAAATAGTTATAAAGCACACCACAATAAAATACAGCATAGGGAAACACCTCGGTGAAAACTGACCACAACAAAGGTTTACCACAAAATTGGCATTATATATGAATGAAAACATTGTTGCAGTAACATTGCCTCCATTTCTATATCTTTTGTATTTACATATGTTCAATTGTTCAGTAAAGGCAAGGTCAAGGTTTCCACTCAGCTAACAAGAGACAGACAGTATTTCTTAAGAGTATTTCTACTTATGCTATTGCACTAGCTACATTCACAGGTTCATAGTTATATAATAGGCTAATGACCACCAGGGCCTTTATAAGCCTAGCCATTCAAACCATCTCAATTCAACCCCTTAAAAAGAATGAAATACATTGTGCCATATAATATCAGTAAATATGAAGGAAGGAAAGAAGTCGATCGGGAGAAGGTAGCTCTTCTATTACAAGATTTTGTGGCTAACAGCTGGAGTGATGACAGTATGTAGAGGAATCTTTGGCATGACATATCTTGGTTTAAAATGAATCCTTATTTAGTTCAGCCAGCTTTATTACTATGTACTGATGATCATCAAGAGGCAAACATGAAGCTATGTAATTGTACAAATAAATGTCTGTCCATCATCTGTGATTCACATATGTTGATCTAATCGGGCTGCATATGTAATGGTATAACATACCTTTTGTTCTAGTGAAAGTGTCATATCTAGGGTCATTATAAGGAAGTAACAGTACCACTACTGGGGATTATGTAAAGTGCCATATCTAGTGTCATAATAACGAAGTTAAAATGACACTACTGTAGGATTGTGAAAGTGGCATATGTAGGTTATAATAAGGAAGTAACAGTATCTGTGCTGTATGGAAAGTGCCATATCTAGGGTAATAATAAGGAAGTAACAGTACCACTATTCTGAAAGCATGGAAAGTGCCATATCTAGAATCATAATAATTTCTGCATAGTCTGATGCCTTAAACTGTAATAGAAGTTCAATAGTACAAGAATTGTCTCTGCTCCAGTTTGTGCTTCAGTGCTTTTATATTCTGCTTATCTTGTATCTGCTTAAAGCTGCATTCTATGTCTGCCCCATCCCCTACTAACACATTTAGCTAACGTTTCTGAAAGAGCTCCAATATTGCCTTTATTTGATTGGATAGCTCTCCAGCTAGCTTCTACTGGCAGCACAGACTTACCCCCCACCCATTGTCTTTTATCCAAAACTTTGAGAGGTGTGGAACTGTGAGTAACTAGCTTTTCAAAAAAAGCGGAGGAGGAATTAAATTTAATTATTTCAATTCTGATTAAATATTTGACTTGCATTTAGTGTGGTAAACATACTTTGCACTTTACTGCTCTGTTCTATCTGTTTACATTTTTAAGTTTGTTCTGGGACCTTAGTCTTGTTTATTAACAGTTGTGGGAAGATTGTGTTTCTGTGTTATTCAGCACTTTTTTTTCCACAAATAAAATTACTTGTAAAAGCTATCCATTTGTATTTTAAACCCTGCTGTCACATAGTCTTGTAGTTTAATTCACAGTGGTGACAGAGCTGTGCAATTCTTAGGGCCTTTGAGCCTTAGTCATATATTATTGCATTGTTTCCATAAATGGTGTTACTGATAAATGCCTAGTCTGGTGCCTTAAACTGTAGTGGAAAATCAGTAGTGAGAGAATTGTCTCTGCTACACTTTGTGCTTTACTGCTTTTATATTCCGCTTATCTTTTACCTGCTTAATGTTTCATTCTGTGTTAGCCCCATACCCCACTAGCACATTAAGCTAAAGTTTCTGAGAAAGTTCCAGAATTGCCTTTATTTGATTGCATGCCTCTCTAGCTACCCTGGTTGGTTTCCCCCAAGCCTCTTGCCCTTATTGCTGGTGCTGTTTTATAAGGCTGTGACTGTGGTCTCCACCCCTTATGAAAATCTGAGTTCAAAAGGCCCACCCTCCCCTTTTTCATTGCTACTGACTGCTGTGTACTCTATTTCTGTGCCCTTCCCACCCATTGTCTTCCATAGATCCATGATACTGAGCGCCCACCCAGCAAACCAGTACTGCTCTTCAGTAAACCTCCTTCATAGGTTCATAGGTTGGTACTAACAATTCCATGGCTATTTCTTCCCACACTATTTACTTCCCTGGACCCCTGTCTAGCAGGGGGACTGACATGATCCCTGGGGTGAATTTCCTTTCTCCCATCCAATCATCAAGGTTCTTTTTGAAGAGGGCCAAAGAGGCACTCTGCTTGACATGTATGGGCAGTCTATTCCAGAGCCCGGGAAGTCCCTGGGTCAGGAACCTATCCCTCCAGCATGTTTTGTTTATTGTCATGACAAAGTTTAGATCCCTGGAGCGTGTGGCTCTGAGGGATTGGGATTTCTTTAAGTGTAGCATGTCCAACAGCTCTGGGTTTGACATGGCCTTGTATGTTAAGCAGAGATTGCCTCGGAGTAGATGATATGCGACAGAGTATAGCTGGAGTTTTTTAAGACAGTCAGCATAGAGCATCTGCTTTAGTCCTGTGATTCTTTTTGTGAGGTATTTCTGCGGCCTTTCCAGTTGTTGCAGATGTCTTGAGAGGTACATACCAAATGGGGTGTTGTATTCTATAATGGGTCTAATGAGGGATGAGTACAGTGGGACAATGACCTCTTTTTTTCTGGATGAAAAGCCCTTAGTGATGAGGTGTGCCACATAGAAGGATTTCCTGGCTGTTGTGGCGATGTGGTTATTGAAGGTGAGACCAATGTCCACCTGTGTCCCTAAGTCTCTTATCACACTTTTGGCATTCAGTGTACTGACACCTATGTGGTAATTCATGGGTGCATGTTTTTTTTCCAAAGGGGATAACTATATATTTCCTGGCATTCAGCTTGAGCCCATAGCTCTGGCACCAAGCATCTATTTCTGTAAGGCCCTTTTGTAGAGTATCCACATCATTTGGGGATTCAATAATGACTCCCAGTTTGCAGTCATCTGAGAACTTTGTTAGCCAGAGTCCCTTAGTGTTGGCCTGTACTTCAGAGAAGTACATGCCAAACAAGAGAGGTCCCAGGACTGAAACCTGAAGTACTCCACTTGTCACTTGTCTGGAGCTGGATTTGGAGTCAGCTACTTTTACAGTGTGGGTTCGGTCAGTAAGCCAGTTGGCAACTCATCGAGTGATGTAGGGATTAATGCCCAGCTTAGTAAGTTTATCTATGATTCCAGAGTGGGGGATGGTGTCAAAGGCCTTGGCGAGGTCCAGATAGACTGTGTGTACTGCCTTACCCTCGTCCACGGCTCTGGAGACTGATTTGAAGAAGTCAATCAGGTTCAGGAGACAAGATCCGCCCTTCACAAACCGAAACTGGGTAAGGTCCAGTGTTTTAAGGTTGCCAATGTCTTTGTTTATAAGATCCATGATAATATGTTCCATGGCCTTGCAGGTCAGGCTTGTCAGACTGATGGGGCGGTAGTTACCAGGATCCAAGGTGGATCCCCCCTTGTGGAGTGGGATAACTGTAGCTGTGCGCCACTCAGTGGGCACAAAGCCTAAGGTGATGGTATAGTTAGATATGATACTTAGGTGAGGTGCCAGTTCATATTGTAGTTCATGTAGTACACAGCCCGGGATGTCATCTGGTCCCATGGATGCTGTATTCTTAGCTTTGGAGAGTGTGTCTTTTACCTGTGTTGCTGTTATTACCAGAATTTGGCAATCTTCCGGTATTGAGATGGGCCATTTAGGGGGTGAGAGGGGGTGAAGTTGGCACTGAATCGATCTGCCAGGATATTGGCAATATCCTTGGGATCAGTATATTTAATGCCATTCTGTTGTAGCTCAGAGCAGATCTGAGCATTGCCATTTAGATTCTTGACATAGTTATAGAATGCCTTGTGGTTGTCTTTGGAATATTTGGCAATTTTATTTTCGTAACTAGCTTTGGAGGATTTTATGAGGGATCTCAACTTCTTACTGAGGCTGGTAAGGGAGTTTTTTGCATCCTGGGATTTTCCTCTTTTCTGCAACAGTTTCTTCCTTTTGTTGTAAAGTTTGTTTATGGCAGGGGACCACCAGATTGGCTTCCTTTTTTTGGAGGAGAGCATCTTGGTTCTATTTGGGATGACACGATTCATGCATGAGTGGATGTGCTCGTACAGTGCCTTAGTGTAGGACTCAGCAGTTGAACTTTCAGTTCCCGTCTGCATGTGTGTCATGAAGTTTGTAACTTCTGACTTGAGTAGCATGAAGTTGGCTTTGGAGAAGTTTTTTTATGGAGGTTTCCTTACTGGGGGGTGGGGGTGGGATGTGGATGTTAAGGGCAATTTGCTTATGGTCTGACCTGACCAACGAGGGGGTGACCATAGGTTTGGAGCATCAATTTCCCATATTGGTAATGACCAGGTCTAGGATATTGGAGCCCCTGGTGGGACTATGGATTAGTTGATCCAGGGCATTGGAATTTATGAATTCCAAAAACCATTGGGCAGAGGTGTTGGTACAGGAGTAGTCTTCCCAGTTAATGGCAGGGTAGTTGAAATCACCCAGTATTATGGTGTTTGCTTGTATATTAATATTTTCCAGTATGTTTAGAAAGGTGTAGTGAGAATCTTGGGGCATGGTGGGGGATCTGTAGCAAGCTACAATTTGGATTGCAGTCTTACCTAGTGTTAGTTGTACCAGGAGAATTTCAGATGCATTGTGTTAGGCAACTAATTTGGTGGTGTGAATATCCTTGGTGAATATGGACACTCCTCCACCTTTAATACTGGTTTGGTGGCCGAAAAGTGTGGTAAGAGTTGTAGCCTGGTATTGCAGGGGTGCTCTCTGGAGCCTTGAACCAGGTCTCCCTTACTGCACAGATATCCATGTTCTCCATTTTTAGAAGTGCCTCGAGAGAGTGCATTTTGAGGTTTAGACTTCTAGCATTGAGTAGCATTACATTCAGATTTTGCATGCTTGTACCTGTTATGGTGGTGGTTTTGTCCTTTGAACTTTGCCTAAAAAAGGCACTACAGGGGTGGCAAGAGCCTTAGCCAGTAACCTGAATCCCAGGGGCAACAAGTGCAGACCATCTCTGGCAAAGCATTGTGGTCTATCGATCATGTCGTCCCACGCAGACAGATAGTGGATCCCCTTTCAATGACACCAGATGCTTAGCCAATTGTTGAAGTCAATCATTCTGTCCTTTTATTTTGGTATCATTCTGGGCGAAGGCAGGATGCTACTCAGGGCTAGGGTCATACCTGCCTGGGCCACATGATCCGAGAGCTCTTCCATGTCTCTTTTTATGTAGTCCAGAGAGGTATGTCTCAAGTCATTCACTCCAACATGGACAATGACAAATTCATATTTGTAGTTGTTGTGGAGTGACTTGAGTGCATGAGTTATGTGGCGGATCCTGGCACCCGACAGGCAGCTCACTGAAATTTTCTCCTTGTTCAGCCTGGTGAGTGGGACATCAGTGTGCCTGACTATAGAGTCACCTATGACTAAAGTGTTAGGTACGTTGTCTTGCCTTAGCAGCTGTTGCTGGGTGGCACACTGGTGTTGTGAGCTATGTGACACTTTGGTTGTGATTGGTGCTTGTTTGCATTTCAGCTTCGGAGGTCCTTGTTGCTTGGGCAGGTTACAGTTAAGGGCTTCCACATATGTGGATTTAGTGTTGCTTTGTGTGGGTGTTGGTGGTGTGAGTTTAGAAGGGCTATATGTTGCTTGAGGTGTAGTGCAGATGTTAACCTTCTCCTCTTGACTGCCTAGCACGATCTTGGGTGGAGAGAGCTTTGCTTCCAGTTTGGCTATGTAAATGCATCTCTCACAGGTTGTAGTGTTGGGTGGTAGGAGGAGAGGGTTGTCTGTGTACATTGCTGCATTGCCCCAGTATGCCTAGATGCACCAGGTGGACAGGAGAAATAACTGGAAGCTGACCCTTGGACATGTCTGGCTTGGTGCTTTTTTTGAAAAGTACAGGAGCTGTTTTCCCCTTACCTTAGCAAGGTACTTTGCATATATAGGCTGTTTAGTGCCTATGATTAAGTTCTCCTTATTAATGAGAGTTGAGTGCTTGTATCAGTTTAAGGCTTCCTAGTGCTTTCCAGCAGGTATTAGAACAAGTGCTAGTCACAAGGATGCTTAAAGGTAAGATGAAAAAAAAATCTGAAGAAGCCATTAGTTTGATGGTGAAATTGCTTAGTACATTGGAGCTTGTTTTCAGATTTTCATTAAATGGCTCGGTGCAGTTCGTAATTGTTGTTTTTTTTTTTTTTAACTGTGTTTACCCTGTTGGGTTTTAGCATATTTACATATATGAAAAAAAATGGTTTACCCTAAACACTGCAGTGTGCACTAGAGAAGTTAGATGTGAAAATAGGTAACTTAAGTTTTACCTGTCTAAAAAGTTAAGTTTTAGTGGAGAGTCACTATTTTTAAAACAGCAAGATAATTGAAATGGGGTGATCACTTTTGTATTCCGGTACTATGGAATACAGTAGAATGGCCAATAAATTTAAATAGCTGAAGGGGAGTGATTTCACAAAATTATAATTTACACAAGCCAGTGAAAGCAGAGAGGAAATGAGTGATATGGTCAAATTAAAATAAGAGGCAGGCAACTAGAAAGACAGCAGCATTTAAGAACACAACAGTGACAGGGTGGGGGTAGGGGAAATTTCTGCCTGATTCACAAGAGACAGAGCTGTGGTGTCCTTTGAAGTTTTAATATGCAGTTAAAAGCAGAACACAAGCAAAACACAAGGTAAAGAAAACAAATAACAGCACTCAAAATATAAAAAGGCAGTAAACTAATACAAAATACAACAAATAAAAAGCAAATCAACCTTTCCCTGACAGCAAAGTGTAGCAGAGTCTGAGTGAGCCTTTCCAATAAATAATAATAAAGCCTTTCCTTTACTACATATTGTCTCCTGCTCAGTTTCCGGGAGCTCAGCAAAGCTTGGAGTCCTAGCCTGCATTCAAATAATGAATGTTTTACTTGTGCCCAGTCCCATCCAGGCAAAGTTAAGCTCCTTTGATTGCTAAATCACACAAGTTATTGTGAGTGATCACTATGATTTCCTCCTTTTATATGTGCATTTCACTGATCATTGATATCTATCGATCTAGAGATAGATCGCTCTCTCTCTCTCGCTATATATATATATATATATATATATATATATATATATATATATATATTTTTTTGTAAAAAAAATTTCTTCCTTGCACTGTTACTGCTGTAAGACTGTCTCAACATTGAATTTAATGAATTCAGCAAGGGATTGTTGTTTAAGTGGTTTGTGGTAGCATTGCACATATGAGTCTCTTTCATTTTTTTTTTTTTTACGTGAGAAGGATTGGGTTTATTCATCTTGTAGAAGGGGGTATTTGCCTGATCTACTTGAGTTGGGAAATACACAGTAGGACTCATGGTGTAATAATTTTATTGGCCAAAGAGTTCACTAGTTAGTTTTCTGTTTTTTTCCTATGCTGCTAGAAATTTTGTGCATTTGCAGGGGTTAGCTGTACCCTGTGCAGTAGCAAACACCTATAAAATGTTTCATAAAACTACCATGTAAAGCAGCAGTATAATGCAAATATCTTGTGTGCCAACAAGCTTAGAGCAGCTAGCTGGGAGTCAAGTGGAAATACTTACAGATTTAGTTGAATTCAGTATTGTGTTAACATTAAAGTTAGTAGAATTGAGTACTGTTTAGCATAACCTGTTCTGATAAAGCACCCTTAATAGCCTTCTAACCCCCAATATACCATCCCTTTGTATCTCACAAATCAAAGGACTGGATAGCATACCTTTCAACCTTCTTGGCACAAGAAATCTGAACAAAGCCAAACATAATGGGAGACAAAGGTCCAAAAATAGGGGCAAATTTTAAAAACTGCACTTCTAATCTTACAAGGTTGTTAGAATAATGGGTTTTGTTTCAGCATGTATTTTCTGAAAAATACGAAGTCTGAAACTCCTCAATTATTTACCAAAAAAAAAAAATTATGCTGAACAGACCAGAAATCTGAGGCAAAAATCTTGACAGTTGAGAAGTATGCTGGGCAGTACGGATGTAGAATCTCCTAACATATCTGTAGCCAGCTGGGTGATTATGGGCATCTTAAGAGAATGTAGCAGTTGGCTCATGTTTATTGACAATGACTTTTTTCCTTAAAGAAGCAGACACAGGATGCAAGAAGCCTACTTACACAATGACACCGGAGGCTAAACTCTTGTATACAAGTGCACATCAGGTTGTTAAAACCATGCGTACATCACCCACCTCACATAGTACACAAAACACACACAGACTAACATATGCTTAGGCACTTAAAAGTGATCTTCCTAAATAACAAAGATTGCCTAGATCACCCATTATCAAAGCTATGCCTCAGCAAGCCTAAAGGCACAAAGAGAAAACAACACCTAACACCTAGTACCACATATACTGTCACTCTCAGTGGAGCCCCAAACACTAAGTCCCCAAGGCAAGCAAACACACTTCCCAGGACTCTTGTCATAGGGGACTCCATTGTAAGATATACTGAAGCCCCTCTAACTAGGCTGAACAAGTAAGAGATAACTGTTAGTTGCTTATTTCTATCCAGACTCCACCAAATCACACATGCACTTAAGTCTTTACAACACAGGTACCAGTGTGATTCCATCATAGTCCATGTAGATGTAAATGACCTGAGATGTAACTCCCTGGACTATATGAAGAGAGACATTATGGAGCTTCCAGACTAAGTGTCTCAGGTTGGTATTGAGGACGATGCCACAATATGAGCCAAAAAAAATGGATAGATTAAAAATGGAGATGGAAGAAGAACCACGATCCAAGTCCAACGTTTAATAGCATTAATAATCCAAACAAAACTGGCTCTCCTTTTGGTGTCATTCTAAGGGCATCCAGTATCTGTCCGTTTGGGATGACATGGTTAACAGTCCATGTTGGTTTGCCAAGAATGGTCTGTTCCTCTCCCTTTTAGACTTTTGAATAATGAATAAAACTTTATCCATCTCATAGTGCCTTTTTTAGGCAATGCCAAACTGACAAACTTATGGACATAGCAAAATCAACTGAACTACCACAAGATGTTACTGCACAATGCCAAGAGCCTAAACAAAAAAAAAACTACACTCTCTCCAAGCCCTTCTCACACTTGAGAATATAGACATCTGTACAGTTACCTAGATATAGTTTAAAGCAACACAAAGTACCCCAGCAGTGCATGGTTTCAGTGCCTTCCATGCTTTTAGACTAGTAGCTGTGCAGAAAAGGTCTAAAGGAGAAGGTGTCTCAATATCCACCAATAGCAAGCATACCTCTAGGGTGGTCAGACAGGATGATGTTCTGGAGTTCCTCCATGTGCAGATGACCACAAACAAAATCCCATACCATATCCTAGCCAGTTATAGGTCTATAGGTCACCCTCCATATCCCAAGAAGCTCACAATGCATATTTGGACTTACTGGAGACACTTACCATCCAACCTAACACCCTACTCCTGGGAGACTTTAATTACTCCTCTATAGACTAAGAATCCTACACAGCCTCAAATCTGAGCATTGCCATTTAGATTCTTGACATAGTTATAGAATGCCTTGTGGTTGTCTTTGGAATATTTGGCAATTTTATTTTCGTAACTAGCTTTGGAGGATTTTATGAGGGATCTCAACTTCTTACTGAGGCTGGTAAGGGAGTTTTTTGCATCCTGGGATTTTTCCTCTTTTCTGCAACAGTTTCTTCCTTTTGTTGTAAAATATGTTTAATGCAGGGGACCACCAGATTGGCTTCCTTTTTTTGGAGGAGAGCATCTTGGTTCTATTTGGGATGACACGATTCATGCATGAGTGGATGTGCTCGTACAGTGCCTTAGTGTAGGACTCAGCAGTTGAACTTTCAGTTCCCGTCTGCATGTGTGTCATGTTTAATCATACCCTCACCTCAGGCTTCGTGCCCACTGAGTGGCGCACAGCTACAGTTATCCCACTCCACAAGGGGGGATCCACCTTGGATCCTGGGAACTACCACCCCATCAGTCTGACGAACCTGATCTGCAAGGCCATGGAATATATTATCATGGAACTTATAAACAAATACATTGGCAACCTTAAAACACTGGACTCCACCCAGTTTGTGTTCATGAAGGGCTGATCTTGTCTCCTGAACCTTATTGACTTCTTCCAATCAGTCTCCAGAGCCGTGGGCAAAGGTAAGGCAGTCCACACAGCCTATCTGGACCTTGCCAAGGCCTTTGACACCATCCCCCACTCTGGAATCACAGATAAACTTACTAAGCTGGACATTAATCCCTACATCACTCGATGGGTTGCCAACTGGCTTACTGACAGAACCCACACTGTAAAAGTAGCTGACTCCAAATCCAGCTCCAGGCAAGTGACAAGTGGAGTACCTCAGGGTTCAGTCCTGGGACCTCTCTTGTTTGGCATCTACTTCTCTGAAGTATAGGCCAACATTAAGGCACTCTGGCTAACAAAGTTCACAGATGACTGCAAACTGGGAGCCATTATTGAATCCCCAAATGATGTGGATACTCTACAAAAGGGCCTTACAGAAACATCTGCTTGGTGCCAGAGCCATGGGCTCAAGCTGAATGCCAAGAAATGTGTAGTTATCCCCTTTGGGAAAAAACATGTACCCGTGAATTATCACATAGGTGGCAGTACACTAAACACTGAAAGTGTGATAAGAGACTTAGGGATATAGGTGGACAGTGGTCTCAACTTCAATAGCCACATCGCCACAACAGTCAGGAAATCCTTTGATGTGGCACACCTCATCACTAAGGGCTTTTTATCCAGAAAAAAGGAGGTCATTGTCCCACTGTACTCATCCCTCATTAGACCTATTACAGAATACAATGCCCCATTTGGTATGTACCTCTCAAGACATCTGCAACAACTGGAAAGGCCGCAGAAATACCTCACTAAAAGAATCACAGGCCTAAAGCAGATGCCCTATGCTGACCACCTTAAAAAACTCCAGCTATACTCTGTTGCATATCATCTACTCCGAGGCAATTTCTGCTTAACATACAAGGTCATGTCAAACCCAGATCTGTTGGACATGCTACACTTAAAGAAATCCCTATCCCTCAGAGCCGCACACTCCAGGGATCTAAATCTTGTCATCACAATAAACAAAACATGCTGGAGGGATAGGTTCCTGACCCAGAGACTCCCCAGACTCTGGAATAGACTGCCCATAAATGTCAAGCAGAGCACCTCTTTGGCCCTCTTCAAAAGGAACCTCGATGATTGGATGGGAGAAAGGAAATTCTCCCCGGGGATCATGTCAGTCTCCTTGCTAGACAGGGGTCCAGGGAAGTAAATAGTGTGGGAAGAAATAGCCAGGGAATTGTTATGGCTAGGCTTGTATAGGCCCTAGGGCCGATAGCCTAGTACCAGTCTATGAACCTATGAACATATTGGGAAAGAACATGGACAATATTGTTGAGAACATTCCTGTTACTGGGGCAGTTGATAAGGCTTATAATGGTGCACTAGTTATTACATACGATGGGGACACTAAGCTTATCAGAAATATTATAAAAAGGAAAAGGATGATGTCTGCTAACAACTCAGATTTAAATTTCATTTTTTGAGAAATCTTTTAAATGTATATACAAAAACTTTAAATACATTTTAAAGAACTGTTCATAGTTTGGCCACTAGAGGGTGGTGTTGGACTATATAACAAGTGTCACTATATACAAGATTGGCTATGCATTTTCATTTTTTTATTTTTTAACACTTTTTAATTAATCAAAGTTTTTGTTATTAAACATGTCCCTTTAAGCATGATTATCAGTTGAATTGCCCTATACAACAGTTTTAACCCTATTTTTATCAGCTGTTGTAACGGTCATTTTTATTACTGAAATTATATTGTTTTTATAGTATCCTTGTCGAAAGATGACAATATCGCAATATCGAACGGCATAAACATCGAAAATGCCATACATCGAAATTGTTCTTCGCCCCCCACACCCCCTGATAATTATATATACCAACTCTGAGATCGCACTACAGTGAGGAAAGGACTAATTTTCACATCCCCACTGTACCATGATCCAGCAACAACACTTTCGATGTATGGCATTTACAACATTATTGCCATTAGATATTTTCAACATGCGATAAGGTGAAGTAGACCCTATTACATTCTTCAACTGGTAAATTGTGATTGGTTAATTGATGAAGTTGAGAGCTAAATCTTACTATTTAAGTTGGCTTTTATTTGGTACTCTCACATCTGATGAAGTTTTTTAAGACAAAAACGCGGTGATAACATTAAGCGTTTGTGTGCTTTTACTACTTCTGTTTGGTATGGTTGTTCCTCCAGTGTGCCTTTTTTTACATTTATCAGTTTTTTACTTTTTGGCACTTTTATCCACTTTGTTCAAATTACCTTTTATTAAGTGATGGATTGTCAGAATTCAGTGTCCTTCCAAACCCAGAGAACACAGCAGCATATGCTGAACTGCTGTCAGAAACTCTGTACAACCATGTCATTGTTTGCATTCAGGCTGCCATATCTACCAGATGTAAGTTGAGGACTAGCCCTAGAAACAAACCACTCCAGTGGCATCCCAAATTAAAGAAGATATACAACATAAGGATAAAATATGGTATAAGGTTTGTTTGTGTCTTTCGGCTTTTACCGGTTAGGAGTCACCACAGCGGAACTCTGGTTCGCTAATGATTGGCAGTAGAGTTTTACGTGCTGGCTTGCCAGGCCTAACACACAGCCTTCAATGAAGGAAGCCCATTCACGCATGTCGCCACACAGAAGACGCTCAAACTGAGAATCGAACGGGCAACGTCTAGCTGTGAGGCGACAACGCTACCGCAGCACCACCACCGCAGTAAAATATGGTATAAGGTAAGTCTCATAAAAAATATAAACTCTCATCAATGTAAATAGGCAGTTTAGAGGCTAATTAGGTCAAGCAAAGCCAACTTTGAAGTTAAGATAGTCTCCCAGGTGGTAGATAACCATAATGTCTTCTACAGCTATGTCAGAAACCTCAAGGGCAGCACACAGCAATGTGCTGAACTGGTGGTTAGTGGTGCCACATTCATTGAGCCTGGCAATATTGCAAACCTATTAGTGTGCAAGTTCAATTTCAACTTTACCCCTTCTCTCACCCTCAACCATACCATTGAAAATACCCCTCAAACATAACCCCTCTAGCTATAGCTAGGGAGCATGTACTGGCTGCACTTACTAAAGCCAAGAACACAGCTTCAATGAGCCAGAAAACATCCCAGTATGCCCCCTGAATAGTCTAAAATATTACTTATCAGGATCACTGGAATCATTATTACACTACAGCCTTAAAATAGGCTTTGTGCCACATGAATTGAGGCCTGTAGCAGTCATTCCCCTTCATAAGGGAGAGCCTTCAACAGATCCTGGAAACTAGAGACCCATTAGTCTGACTGGTCTTATTTGTAAATCCATGGAAAGAATTATCATGAAAATTATCAACAAGGACATAGGAGACCTCAATACACTGGATCCATCCCAGTATGGCTTTGTCAGAGGAAGGTCATGCTTACTGATTCTGGTGGACTTCTTTAAAAAAGGTCGGTAAGGCAATGGATGAGGGGGAAATGGTGCATACTGCCTACCTAGAATTGGATAAAGCATTTGATACAATACGTAACTTGTGCATTGTCAACAAACTTATGAAACTAGGCATAACCCCCTTTTTTACATGCTGGATAGCTAGCTGCCTCACTGATAGGACTCAAGATGTTAGAATCAGAAAGGCCACCTCCACAAAAAGGCCAGTCACCAGTGGAGTTCCCCAGGGCTCTGTGCTGGGCCCACTCCTCTTTGGCATTTACTTCTCAGATGACAAAGGCCTTTGGCTGACCAAGTTCGCAGATGATGGCAAACTGAGAACACTCACTGAATCCCTCTAAGATGAGCACACCCTTCAGGAGGTGTAATAATGACTAACACTAGCTGGCAAAGCAACAGCATAAAACTCAGTACCAAGAAATGCATTATAGTACCTTTTGGGAAGTCTACCTCCCCAGGTAATGACCTTATCAAGGAAACACCCTTATAAGTTGATTCACTAGTCAGTCATCTGAGAACTCATGTAGAATGTAACCCAGCCTTCAACCAGCACGTGGCCAAGGTAGTAAGAAAATCCTTCTATGTTACTCAACTGATAAGCAATGACATGGAATCCAGGTCCAGACAGGTCATCATACCACTGTACTCAGCCCTTATCAAACCCATAATAGAGTATAATGCCCCTTTCAGTTTGTGCCTAAGCAAACACATGCAGCAACTGGAATGTCCACAAATGTTCCTTACAAAAAGAATACAGGGTGTAAACACAGTGTCCTATGCTGATCAACTCAATGCCCTGTGTCTTTACTCAGTATCATATAGACTTCTGAAGGCTGATCTTTCCCTGACATACAAGTCATCCCTGGACCTTGTATTGATGAACCTTTTGCACATCTGCAAAACAAACAGCATCAGAACTACTAGATTCAAAGACCTACATTTTGCTTGTGATATAAATAGGACATGCTGGAGAGGCAGACCTCTATCTCAGAGAATTCCCTGTCTCTGGAACAGGCTCCCCAACTATGTGAAGCAAAGTTGTTCCCTATCCTCTATTAAGCACAGCTTGGAACAATAGATGAGTAACTGGAAATTCACCCCGATCTGGCTGATATGTGTGTGATGGATGGATTTAGGCAGTAAATCACTACCTATATAAATCAAATTTGTGGGTCACTTTTGGGTTGTATGGCTAGGATTATAAGGGTCCTAGTGGTTTTAGCCTAGTATACACTTATGAACCTATAAGGAAGAAAAAGTGCCACTACTGAGGAATTATGGAAAGTACCATATCTAGGTTCATAATATAATAAGGAAGCAACAGTACTATTACTGTAAGATTATGGAAAGTGCCATATCTAGGACCATAATATGGAAGTAAAAGTGCTACTACTGTTGTATTATGGAAAGTGAAATATCTACAGTCATAAGGAAATGAATGTGCCACTACTGTGAGATTATGCAAAATGCCATATCTATAAGGAAGTAATGGTGCCACCACTGTGGGATTATGGAAAGTGTCATATATATGGTCATAATAAGGAAATACCAGTACTACTACTATGGGATCAAGGAAAGTGCCACATCTAGAGTCAAAATAAGGAAGTAACAGTACCACTACTGTGGTATTATAGAAAGTGTCATGTCTATGTCATAATAAGTAAAAAAGTTGCAATATCATTACTATGAGATTATGGAAAGTACAGTACCACTGCTGCAGGATTATGACAAATGCAGTACCACTACTGTGAGATTATGGAAAGTGCAGTACCACTGCTGCAGGATTATGACAAATGCAGTACCACTACTGTGAGATTATGGAAAGTGCAGTACCACTGCTGCAGGATTATGACAAGTGCAGTACCACTACTGTGAGATTATGGAAAGTGCAGTACCACTACTGTGAGATTATGGAAAGTGCAGTACCACTGCTGCAGGATTATGGAAAGTGCAGTACCACTACTGTGATATTATGGAAAGTGCAGTACCACTGCTGCAGGATTATGACAAGTGCAGTACCACTACTGTGAGATTATGGAAAGTGCAGTACCACTGCTGCTGGATTATGACAAGTGCAGTACCACTACTGTGAGATTATGGAAAGTGCAGTACCACTGCTGCAGGATTATGACAAATGCAGTACCACTACTGTGAGATTATGGAAAGTGCAGTACCACTGCTGCAGGATTATGATAAGTGCAGAGGTCTATATTATATCATCGAATGCTTAAAAAAGCGAACGCTGATTGATCGACCTAATTTAAGTGAAAGCTTACGATCTTGAACTGTCAGATCAGTGATTTTTTTCCCAGGGAAAAAAATCGCTGATCCAAAACACATACACACAACACAAGCACACCAAACAAACAGAAATCCACACACATACTCCTAAAATCTGATACCTAACCCTACACTAAACTATGCACACACCACTAACTACCCACTTACCTTAACCCAAACCCTAACCCTAAGGTCCGTCACTATCGCACACTCACCTCACTTGCTCCCTAACCCTAACTCACTTAAATCCGCCCTAACCCTCATGTCCACTCAATCGCATACACACCTAACCAGAGCCCTAACCCTAACTCACCTAAATCACCCTAACACTCACATCCACACAATCGTACACTTACCTGAATCCAACCAGTAACTTTCCACCATAACACTGGAAATACCGAAGCAACAGAAACAGACAATCAAATTCTTTCCCTAGGAAAAAATTTGAGTTTCTGCTGCTTTGATATTTTGCAGTTTCGCGAAAATAAGTTTGATCAATCAGCGTTCGCTTTTTTAAGCGTTCGAGGATATAATATAGACCCCAAGTGAAGTACCACTACTGTGAAACAATTCACATGCAGTGCAAGCTAGCACACTTGAGTATGCAGCAATATTAGACCAAACACAGTTTAAAAACGCAATTAAATTAAAAAGGACTAAAAGCAAGTGCAGAAAGAGTTTATTAGGTAGAATGTGGTAAAGAGATAGACCGAATTTAAACTACAAACCAAAAATAATGAGGGTGGGTGGGAAAACAGTTTCAACAGACATCTAAGCAAAAACTAACAGTACAAACTTTAAAACCAAAAAAATATTCTCAGCTCTGTATATTTGCCGATCAGTCTCTCAGAACAGTGAGACAACAGTTTCAACACAGATCTAAGCAACAATTAAACTCTATAACCAAAAAAATATATACTCAGCTCTGTATAATTGCAGATAATATGTAAGGCAGTCTCTCAGAACACAGATTGCAGCAATTTTAAGTACAATATTAAGTACATATGAAAATATTGCTTATTTCCCTAATTACTAACAAATACCTAGCAATGTTTCCAGTATTGTGTGATATAAACCAGAACTGACAGTTAATTGTCCTGTCTCCTACATTGGTGTTTTAACCCATACTCCTCAACAACACTTGGGTCTCTGAGTTATAAAAATATGAACATAAATGTAAACATATGACTAATAAGTACATACTATGATTTTTTTTCCAATTCCTAACATCCTAGGCTAACAGTCATAGTGTTATTTTGTTAATAACTCCTCATCCTTTCAAATACTCCCTGTTGTTAGCTGGTAAGTCACTTAGTTCATGAAGCCAGACCCAAAAAAGTTCTGGATGCCATAAGCAGGTATGGATGTAAACTGGAAAGGAAAAAAATGCGTTATAGTCTTGATGAGATAATGGGTTACCGTTCTGCTGTTTGAGTGGACCTGATTCAATGTGCACGGCTACTTCAAGCAGTGCAGAATGCAGGATTCCCAACATGTCATGCAAGGGAGAGCAGCATTTTCTAGTTCTTATTGCATAGAAACTTTAGGGAGCTTCTACTGGCTGAGTATTATGACTCACTATGGAACACGGATATCTGGCATCAGCTTGCTTGAACAGTGAGTTAAGCCACTGCTTAGATGTCACACAACAGAAAACCGTGTCTCCCAGTGAAGGGTATATATCTGTGCGAGTCTACTGTACAGCCATGACTGCATTTGCTTCATATGTTTTAATCATTTGATACCATTGTGTTGTATTCCTGGAGGTGCAGATGTGGAAGAAGAATGAGTGATGCTATGATCACCTAGAGCTGACTGTCATATGTTCATAAATTCATAGTTACTAGGCTAGTTGCTGTTGCAGACCATTTTAAGCCTAGCCATTTTCCCTTGTGGTACTCAAAATAACCTATCCTATTTGGTTATAGATTGGTGCTGAGTACAGATATACACATTGCAACAATTATTTATTTAATCAAAATTAATAAATATTCACAGTTATTCAGGCTAAACAGAAAAAGAAAATAAAGCTGTTCTATGATTCTAATACAAGTGATCGAGTCCCAAGCAGTCGAAGACAGCTGTTACAAAGCCATGCACTTGAGCATCTTGTAGATTGCGTAAACTGCTACCTGGGTATAAGCAGCTGCCACACCTTACCCTAACATGTTATTCAATTTCAAGAGGGGTAAATGTGGCAGTCATAGGGAAGGAGTGGGGGAGTGTGAGTGTAGATTAAGGCGGTGATTGGGAAGGGTATTTAGGCTTAGGGAGCAGGAGGGGAGTTTTAGGGTTAAGAAGCAGGACAGGAATTTTAGGGCTACATAGAAGGGAGTTTTAGAATTAGGGGGAAGGAAGGATGTTTTAGGGTTATGGAGCAGGAAGGGAGTTTTGTGATTAGGGAGAAAGGGGAGTCTTAGGGTTAGGGAGTGGGAAGGGAGTTGGTCTTAGTGGTAGGAAGTAATCAGGGAATTTAGGTATAGACAAAGGTTGTGAGAACTTTAGGGTAAGAGACCATGTACTTGGGTTAGTGAGATAGAGATAGTTTGAGTTAGACCACTTGCTTTTTCGAGCAGGTGTGCTGTGAGTTACTAGCACATGAGTACTTGTAGTTAATCCCTGTTCTATCCTGTTTTAACACTTACTGTCACTATTGCACAAATCAGTCATTTCATTTTACAATAAAACATGCATGTTATTCTTAGTGTGGCTCAGTTTCATAACTTAAATATTTACTGAGATTTTTCTAAATCTGCTTAATACATTTTCTATATTCACAAAAAACTAAAACTGCACTTCATTTTCCCCACTTACAGATGTTTATACAACACACACTGCTGCTTTTGATTTCTGATGACACTTAAGCATTTAATATTCATTATTTTAAAAATGTTTATATGTTCTTTTCACATAAAAACTCCATCTGGCATAGAATAGAAGATAAATATTTTGACTAACTATGTACAAACTGTAGAATGTTAAACTATTGCTTCACTGTTCTAGCTTGAAATATTGTGCAACATACTTACAAGTAGTAAATAAAAAAATATTTTCAAGCCGCATCAAAACAAATAGAAAAAAATAAAAAAAAACTGCTCTTATGCCACATCAGAAGACTGTGCTAATCAAATGATATAGCATCAGACAAAGCACTTTTGTTCATTTCATTACAGAACTTCATCAGAAATACAAGCATATAAAGCTCCTCAACTTATATACACTCCCATTTTTTAACATGAATTAATCAATTATTCAATAGAGACATTATAAAAGTTAATTAGCAATAAAATATGCTTAAATTATTTTATAAAATACTTTCCTTCAAAAAAATCATTATCTAACATATTTTAAAGGGCTTATCAAGGGCTTCAAGTTACTAAAAATGTTCATAACTTCCCCATTCTCAACTGTAAAACACTTTTAATTGAGACTTTGTCATTGATTCCTGGAAGGTGGGTGGCATCTAAAAGTAACTGCCAAATAAGCTCCGTTCTTCACAAAAATGCTTCCCAGTCCCCACCCAGGACATTCTGTGGAACCCTTTCCAAAATAAAAAAAAATAAATGTTTTTGTTTAAAACTTTTATTTAGTGTCTCACTGCTGTTTTTCTGCTGTGGTAAACATTTCTGTAGAGTTTTCCATCTAAAATAATGTAGCTAGTAGCTGTAGCATAGTCCAGAATCAGGTTTGCTGATTCTGGGCCTGGATGTTTGTTTGTAGTGGCTATTTGTTCTGAGCACATTTTCCAGGCTACCTTGGATGAGAAATGGCCCTTCTGCACTCTAGTGAGAGGATTGTGCTGATTGGTCCCTGGCTGATAAAGGTTGGCTGGTCTAGGGCTTGGAATAAGCACCTTATTGGTTCTTTTGAGCTTTTCTTTTAAAGTTGTCTTAGGTTTTAACCTTCTGGTGTTTAACCCTTATCCTTGACTGGGTTTCTGCTTGTTTGCTTATTGTGCAGCACCGCAGACTGCCACGCAATTGTACGCCATAGCCGGACAGATAATTTCAACAATTTTTTCCCTTAGTACAGCTGTAGCCCAACAGTGTAGTTCCTCATCTCTAACACATTTCTGGACAAAGAGGCAGCACTAGTGAAACTGTGTAAGCACCCCATTCTAATAATGGCCTCAAGAGTTTTTCTGCACCCTGCTCTACCTACTAGTGTAACATTAAGATTCATCTCTGAGGTATTAACACAACTCGCCCACTGGTTATTCCATTGTGTGACCCCTTTCCTACCATATTCCTGTTTCTGATGATATAAATTCACCTAGCACTATAAATGAGCAATTGCCCACAGATTTGCCAGCCAGCTTGGTCAACATGGGCATCCTGAGGCAGTGTAGCAACTGGCTCATGTACACAGACATCCCTCTACTTCTAGTACACACAAACTCAACATGTGAGAAATGCAACTATATTAAAAACCTTGAATCAATGCTCTTTCACATGCCTGTCAATACATCTGACACTGACCAGCTTGTCAGCATGAACACCTCACCACCTACTCCCACCCAAACCCACATCACACATACTTGCATGCACGGAGGTCCTTGTCACAAACTTACCTAAACACCAGGGACCTCCCAAACACAAGCACAAGCACACTACACATAATACTTCCTCTGCAGTACACAATACACACAATAGGTCATTCACCAGTGTGTCTCCTGTCAAGCCCATAAGGATAAACTAAATCTAACATATTAGTCATAGGAGACTCCATCGTGAGACAGATGTCCCTCTCACCAGGCTGGATAAAGAGAAGATCACGGTCAGCTGTCTGTCAGGTACCAGGATCTACCATATCACACATGCACTCAAGTCTGTCAACAACAGGTACCATTATGACCCAGTCATAGTCCATGTTGGTGTGAACAACTTGAGATGTACCTCTCTGGACTATATAAAGAGAGACATGACTGAGCTCTTGGACTATGAGTCTCAAGCAAGTATGCCCTTAGCTTTAAGCAACATTTTACCTTCACCTAGAATAATGCCTCAATACAAATAGAAAATGATTGACTTCAATAATTGGCTTAGTTTTTGATGTCATTCTAAGGGGATCCAGTATCTGTCAGCCTGAGATGACATAATCGACAGACCTCAATGCTTTGCCAGAGATGGTCTTTATCTGTCACCCCTGGGATTTCAGCTACTGGATAAGGCTATTGTCATCCCCATAGTGCCTTTTTAGGCAGTGTCACAAGGACAAAACTCCTGACGTAAAACTACCAACCAAAAACAACCTCAAGGTCATGTTGCTACACTCTAGGAGTCTTAACATGAAACTGCACTCACTGGAAGCAGTCCTCATCCTGGAGGATGCAGACATTTGTGCAGTCACAGTGACCTGGTTCAAGGCTGTCGAGAGCACCCCCAGCCATACTGCGTTACACCTGCTTCCACATGTTCAGACCAGAAACTGAAGGCATGAAAACTAAAGGAGGCGGTGTATCAATATTCATTAAAGATAAATACACCTCTAGATTGGTTAAACAGTATGATGACCAAGAGCTACTTTAGGTGCAATTAACTGTTGGTAGGACACCTATTCAAGTCACTGCAAGCTACAGAACCCCTCCATGAATCAGGAGACACACTCTGCCTATTTGTATCAGCATGAGCTTTGGCCAGCTAAGACCTACATGAAATCAAATCAACTGGATGTATAAGTGAATTTAAGTAAATCTTTATCTGCACTTTTTTCAAATAATACAGCATTTAAATTGATTTATTTGTGTTGCATTGAATACTATCTAGCTGGAAGTTGTGTCTCTGTTTTTTCAGCTAATGCTTGTTAGAATTCTTGGCTAGCTAGTGATAAGTGGGGGTAGTTTACTTCATTTTTATTCGGTTCCTGCCTTATATAAGTGGTACATTTTGGATTATTTTCTGCTTAAACTCTGAGCTTTGGCCAGCTAAGACCTACATGAAATCAAATCAACTGGACGTATAAGTGAATTTAAGTAATTTTTTTATCTGCACTTTTTTCAAATAATACAGCATTTAAATTTAATTATTTGTGTTGCATTGAATACTATCTAGCTGGAAGTTGTGACTCTGTTTTTTCAGTTAATACTTGTTAGAATTCTTGAATAGCCAGTGATAAGTGGGGGTTGTTTACTTCATTGTTATTCAGTTCCTGCCTTATATAAGTGGTACATTTTGGATTATTTTCTGCTTAAACTCTGAGCTTTGCCCAGCTAAGACCTACATGAAATCAAATCAACTGGACGTATAAGTGAATTTAAGTAAATCTTTATCTGCACTTTTTTCAAATAACACAGCATTTAAATTGATTTATTTGTGTTGCATTGAATACTATCTAGCTGGAATTTGTGGCTCTATTTTTTCAGTTAATGCTTGTTAGAATTCTTGAATATCCAGTGATAAGTGGGGGTAGTTTACTTCATTGTTATTCGGTTCCTGCCTTATATAAGTGGTACATTTTGGATTATTTTCTGCTTAAACTCTGAGCTTTGGCCAGCTAAGACCTACATTAAAACAAATCAACTGGACGTATAAGTGAATTTAAGTAAATCTTTATCTGCACTTTTTTCAAATAATACAGCATTTAAATTGATTTATTTGTGTTGCATTGAATACTATCTAGCTGGAAGTTGTGGCTCTGTTTTTTCAGTTAGTTCCCCACCCACCCTCCCTGCTTTTGTTTTGGTGTTAATCTTGTTGGCTTTGAAACTGCCTGCCCCCCTTGTAAATTTGCATTTGGATATTCCTCCTGGGCCCATCTCATTTGCTCACTCAAAAAAAAAAATGTGCACTTTTTTCATCTGCTTTTACCGTATTTGTGTTTCTTCCTACTTTATTTTGCTTTTGCATCACCTTAAAAGCACTCAATTGTATTTATTACTGCTTGGTGTAACTATCATTCTAAGCCTTTTGGTTTAAGCACTTGGGCTTCAGACCAGTTGTTTTACATTAAGAAGGTTTGTGGTCTGCACTGTTGTGGCAGGACAGGTAGCTTACATCCTTCTAAGTTGGGAACTGCTGATTGAGTGTTCAGTGTCTGTTATTCTAAAAGTGTATTAGTTCTGGTTTAAGCACTTGGGCTTCAGGCCAGTTATTTTACATTAAGAAGGTTCGTGGTCTGCACTCTTGTGTGAGGAGAGGCTGGACTCTGCCCTTCTGAGCTGAGAATTTCTGGTTAAATGCTTATAGTGCCTGTATATTTGAACTGTTTCTTACTGTAATTGGTGCACCTTATTTGCTGTAGCATAGACTAGATCCAGGCCTGCTGAATCTAGCTTTGTTTGTATAACTTGAGCACTAATCCAGGCCTTCTTTTTTAGAGAAAGTTCCACTGCACCCCAGTGGCAGGAGTGTGCAGTCAGAACTTGTCTGATTGAAGACTACAGGAACAGGGCTCAGTTTTGAGATTGTTTTACTGGTTAATTGGGTAATTTGTTTAAAAGCCTTTTCTGATTGCTTGTAGTCATCTAAAGCTGTTTTAAGTGTATTTTTTACTGTTTGTAATAGTTTAAAGCTGTTTTAAGTGTATTTGTTACTGTTTTTGCTTTATATTTTCAAAGAAAATGTTACTTGTTTCCCACCTTTCTAAGCTATTATAGTCCAGTTTTCAGGCTAGTGCTGAATTCAGGGCTGTTACAATTTTCTGAGTTGCCCATACCTTACTTGGATAGAGGGAGGTTTCTCTGTTCACCTATGAGAGAGGGAGATTTGAGCAGCCATCTGTCCCTGGAGGAGTGGTTCCAGCCCAAAAGTTAGTAGTTTGTGGGCCATTTTGGGCTAATTTCTATCTCTTTCATTTCTCTGCATAAAACCACGTTTGCACGGTTTTGCACGTCCGGGCAGTGCTGGTTAGCTAGGGCTAAATTTATCCCGCCTCCACCAAGTCTCCTCTTCAGTTTTTCCCTTGAAAGTAGTCTAACTCTCAACCTAAGCACTTAAAAAGCATCCTACAGTCCAGCACTTGCTCAGACCTAATAGCAAGCACTAATATACCCCAACACTTGATTGCCCAGCAGGGCAAGGCTCATTATTCACCCATCACCAACCAAGTGACTAAACAGCTCACCCTACTATTCAGACATGACCAAAGGGCAATTTCAGGTATACTCTCCAGTCCAGCTGGTGAACATGGGTATCCTGAGGCAATGTTACAACTGCCTCATGTACACAGAAAACCCTCTCCTCCTACCACAAAACACTAACATATGTGAGAGATGCAATTATATAGCTAAACTAGAGGCTAAGCTCCCTCCACCCAAGGCTGGAACAAGCAGTCATGAGGAGAAGGTTAACACTTGCACCACACCTCCAGCCTCACATAGACATACTAAACCAGCACTGGCAAAAAATACACATAAATACACAAAATCATACTGGGAGGCTCTAAATGAAAGCCTGCAAAAGCATCACAGACCACCAAAGCAGACACCCAAAAAACCTGCACCTCCCGTCACAAACCAGACAACACATAAAACACAAAATCAGTGTGCTGCACAATCACAGCCCTTAAGGCAAAATAACATACCTAACACACTAGTAATAGGTGACTTTCTTAGTCAGGCACACTGACGTCCCACTCACTAGGCTGGACAAGGAGAAGGTTACTGTTAGCTTCCTGTCGGGAGCCAGAATCTGCCACATAACACAAGCACTCAGGTAACTCCAGAACAAGTACAAATATGACTCTGTCATTGTTCATGTTGGTGTGAATGACCTGAGACATACCTCCCTGGACTACATGAAAAGAGACATGGAAGAGCTCTCTGATCATGCAGCCCAGGTGGGTATGACCTTGACCCTGAGTAGCATCCTGCCCTCACCAAGAATGATACCGCAGTATAAAGAAAAAATTATCAATTTCAACAATTGGCTAAGCTTCTGGTGTCATTCAAAGATGATCTAGTGTCTGTCAGCCTGGGACGACATGCCCGACAGGCCTCGTTGCTTCACAAGGGACGGCTTGCACCTGTGACACCTAGGCTTTCGAATACTGGCCAAGGCTCTTGCTGCCCCTATAGTGTTTTTTTTTAGGCAAGGCTCAAAAGTCAAACCCACCTCTGTAAACAGCACAAATGAAAAAATAGGGTTATGCTACTCAACGCCAGGAGTTTAAATCTCAAAATACATGTGCTCGAAGGACTCCTCAGTATGGAGAACGTCGACATCTGTGCAGTAACTGAAACCTGTTTCAAGGCTCCACAGAGCACCCCAGCACTACCGGGCTACAACTCATACCACACATTTCGGCCACAGAACATGGACCAAAACACAAAAGGAGGGGGTGTGTCCATATTCATCAAGGATACCTACACGTCCAGGTTAGTGGCGCAGCATGATACCGCCGGCATCATCCATGTGCAACTAACATGGGCGATTTCAATTACCCTACCATTAACTGGGAAAACTACTCAAGTACAAACTCCCAGGTCCAGTGTTTCCTGGAATTTATCAACTCAAATGCCCTGGATCAGCTGGTAAACTCCCCTACCAGAGGTTAAAACATATTGGACCTGGTCATTACCAACATGGGCGACAAGTGTTCCACACCAGAGGGTCAACCCATCACTGGTTAGATCAGACCATAAACTAATCACTCTGGATGTCCACACCCCACCACCACCCCCAACTAAGATAACCACAGTAAAAACTTTTCTAAAGCAAACTTCACCTTACTTAAGACAGAGATGGTACGTTTCACAGCCCCCACGCTAAAGGATAATGCTGCCCAAGATGCAGAAACCTTTACAAATGCACTCTATGAGCACCTTCAAGGAGGCATGGATCATTGCCATCCCTAGCAAAACCAAGACTCACTCCCCTAAGAGAAGGAAACCAGTCTGGTGGACTCCTGCCATAAACAGGCTACACACTAGAAGGAGGAAACTAGTTCAGAAAAAAAGCAAATCCCAAGAAGGAAAGACATCCCTGATCAGTATCAGTAAGAAACTAAGGTCCCTCATAAAATCCTCCAAGGCTAACTTCAAAAGAAAAATAGTCAAGGATTTCAAAGATAACCACAAAGCCTTCTTTAGCTATGTCAAGAATCTAAGTGGCAACTCGCAGATATGCTCTGAGCTAGTGCAAAATAGCACAAAATATACTGAACCCACTGATATTGCCAACATCTTGGCAGATAGATTCAGTGCAAACTTCACCCCCCACTTACCCCCAAAAGGGCACACAACAATACCAGAAAAGTGTAGTGTCCTGGAAATTACAGACGCACAGGTGAAAACAGCCCTTTCAAAAGCCAAAAGCACAGTGTCAATGGGGCCAGATAGTGTCCCAGGCTGCATCTTGCAAGAACTACAGAATGAACTAACCCCCCCACCTAAACACACTGTTCAACCTCAGCCTCTCCACAGGCTACATGCCCATAGAATGGTGCACAGCAGTGGTTATTCTGCTCCACAAAGAAGGGGCCACAACTGACCATGGTAACTATCACCCCATAAGCCTGACTAGCCTGGTCTGCAAGGCTATGGAGCACATCATATGGAACTCATTAACAAAGACATTGATAACCTCCAAACACTTGACTCGACCCACTTCAGCTTTGATAAGGACAGATCATGCCTGCTAAACCTGGTTAACTTCTTAGAGACAGTCACCAAGGCCATAGATGAGGGGAAGATAGTTCATACAGCCTACCTTGACCTTGCCAAGGCTTTTGACACCATTCCCCACTTGGAAATTATAGAAGAACTCACCAGCCTGAACATAAACCCCTACGTCATGAGATGGGTTGCCAACTGGCTTACAGACAGAACTCACATGGTAAAAATAGCAGGCTCCAGATCCGACTCTAAACCAGTCACAAGTGGTGTCCCACAAGGCTGGTCCTGGGACCCCTACTGTTTGGCATATACTTCTCGGAAGTACAGGCAAACACAGGAGGACTATGGCTAACCAAGTTCGCCAATGACTGCAAACTGGGAGCCATAATTGACTCTCCGGCTGACATGGACATTCTCCAAAAGGGCATTACTGAGACGGACACCTGGTGTCAAAGTCATGGTCTCAAGCTAAATGCCAAAAAATACATAGTCATCCCGTTTGGGAAAAACAAAACACCCATGAATTACTACATAGGTGGCAGCCCCTTTAATACAGAAGAGGTAATAAGAGATCTGGGGGCCCAGGTAGATAGTAATCTCTCCTTTGACAATCATATTGCCAAAGTAGTTAGGAAATCCTTTTATGTAGCCCATCTAATTACTAAAGGGTTTGCATCTAGAAATAAAGAGCTTATACTGCTCCTCTACTCGTCACTCATCAGACCCATCATAGACTACAATGCCCCATTTGGGATGTACCTCACAAGACACTTCCAACAGCTGGAAATACCACAAAAGTACCTCACCAAGAGGATTACTGGTCTCAAACATATGTCCTATGCAGGCCGACTGGAAAAACTCCAGCTGTACTCAGTGGCATATCACTTACTCAGAGGTGATCTCTGCCTGACTTACCAAGCCATGTCCAACTCAGAATTGATGGACATGCTCCACCTAAACAAATCCAAGTCACTGCGAGCCACTCGCTCTTGTGAGCTAAACCTCACCACAACAATAAATAGAACATGCTGGAGGGATAGATTCCTGTCACAGAAATGCCCCATGCTTTGGAACAAAATTCCTAACTACATTAGGCAGAGCCCCTCACTAACACTCTTCAAGAGAAACCTTGACGAGTGGATGGGTAACAGAAAATACAACCCTGGGATCACTTCATTGGATCTTCTTGACAAAGGCTCAGTTAATTAATCAATGGGGCAGCGAAAGCTGACACACTCTGGCTAGGCTTATAAATGCCCTCAGGCAGATAGCCCAGTACTTATCTATGAACCTATAAACCTATGAGTCTATCAAGATACATCCTAACAACACAGCTTTGGGTGACTTTAACTATACTAGCATTGACTGGGTGAATTACTCATGCTCAAACTCACTTGCCCAAAAGTTCCTCAACTTTGTCAACTCCAGTGCCCTGGATCAGCTGATTGACACCCCCACCAGTGGTGCCAACATCCTAGAACTGCTGTTTACAAATATGGGAGACCACTGTATCTTCCCCACTGTTAGTTCATCCCTGGTGAGATCTGATCACAAATCAGTCTCATTTGAGGTAATTATCACACCTGACCCTCCCCCAGAAGCAACTAGACTAAAAAACTTCTCCAAAGTAGATTATAACTTCCTACAGGATGGTATAAATAGCTTCATTGCACCTCTCTTCTCAAATGGAACCAGCAGCTATAACAAGCTGTACACCAATACCCTATACAAGCACCTGTATAACTGCATTGACTTAGCAGTACCTGTTAGGACCAAAACAAGCTCTTCAAGGAAAAGCAAACCTACCTGGTGGACAACCACCATTAACAGGCTTTACAATAAAAGGAAGAAAATGCTGTCCAAGAGTAAGAAAGAGCATGCTATAAACTGGAGACACTCCCTCCTCAACTTAAATAAGCAAATAAGACTTCCTGAGAAGTCCTCCAAGGCAAACTTTGAATCCAAGTTAGCTTATTCAACCAAGGACAACCATAAGGCGTTCTTTAGTTACATTGGTAACCTAAAAGGTAAGGCTCAGATTTGTGCTGTATTGGTAGTTAATGATAACACATACACTAAGCCGGTGGACATAGCTAACCTACAAGCCAACAGATTTAGTGAAAACTTCACTCCCCCATCCCCTCCACACATACTTAATGACATCCCTACCACTTGTTCCCTACCTTGTATCTCTAAAGAGCAGGTTGTAAATACCCTCTCTAAGGCCAAAACGCAACATCAATGGGAACTGATAACATCCCAGGCTGCATCCTACATGAGCTCAAACAAGAATTAGCATCACCATTGGCTACTCCTTTCAATCACAGTCTAAGCACTGGCTTCATCCCAGCTGAATGGAAAACAGCCACTGTTATCCCCCTACACAAAGGTGGTGGTTCTACTGACCCTGTGAACTACAGACCTATTAGCCTGACTAGCCTTATCTGCAAGGCCATGAAGAGATTCATCATGGACCTTATCAACAAAGATATAGTTAATCTCCAAACACTAGATCCTACCCAGTTTAGATTTGTCAAGAGGAGATCATGCTTGTTAAACCTGGTGGACTTTTTCAAGACAGTCATAAGGGCTCTGAACAAGGGGAAATCTGTGCATACAGTCTATCATTGACAAACTCTCCTAGGTAGACATCAACCCTTATATCGTAAGGTGGGTTGCAAACTGCATCTCTTATAGAACTCATACAGTCAAAATAGGGGAATCCACCTTTGACATCAGACCCATCACCAGTGGTGTTCCGCAGGGATTGGTCCTGGGACCTCTATTGATTGGAATCTATTTCTCCAAAGTACACACTAAAACCAAGGGACTGTGGCTGATAAAGTTTGCTGATGATTGCAAACTGGGTGTGGTCATAGAATCACCAAAAGATGTCAACATCCTCCAAGAAGGTCTTAAGCAAACAAATGATTGGTGCCAAATTCATGCCCTCAGACTCAGTGCAAAAAATGTATTATCATCCTTTTTAGCAAGAGCAATGTTCTTGCAAATTACCACATCAATGGTCGTCAGTGGTGAGAGATCTGGGCACTCAGGATTACAGCAACCTTGCCTTTGATCACCATGTCTCCAGAGTGGTAAGAGAGACATTCTATATGGCTCACCGATCATAAGTAAGGGCATTGCCTTAAGAAAAATTGAAGTTATCACCTCCCTGTACTCTTCAGGTCTATATCATATAATTGAAAACACTATTTGTCGAATGCTTATTAGCTGAACACTAATAAGTGAAAACTCTAAATGTTGAATGAAAATTTCAGTGAAAACTTTCCCTGGGTTAAAAACCAGTTGGCCAATCCAGCAAACTACAAAAAAAATCACCAAATAAAACTCATTCTAGTGGGGGACTACACCCCCCCACACACACACACACACACACACACACACACACACACACACACACGCACACACGCACACACGCACACACACACACACACGCACACACACACACACACACACACACACACCACGTAACTAAATATACCAACTCCGAGATCGCACTACAATGGGGAAAAGGGCAAATCCCCGATGATGGCCGACTGGTTGTTTTCCCAGTGAAATGTTTCACTGAAACATTCATTTGACATTTAGACTTTTCACTTATTAGTGTTCAACTAATAAGTGTTCAACAAATAATGTTTTTTGATTATATGATATAGACCCATAGTCTTCACTCAGGCCACTAATTGAATACAACCCCCCCCTTTTGGCATGTACCTATCAAAGCACCTGCAGCAACTGGAGACACCACAAAGGTTCCTCACAAGAAAATTCAAGGTCTTCAGCAGTTATCCTATGTGGGTCAGCCAAAACTCATTGTCACTTAATTCTGTTTCATACAGACTATGCAGAGGCAATCTCTGACTCCACTTTATTGGAAATGCTGCACATCTGCAAGTCATATGACACATGGGTTATTTGCTCTAAAGACCTAAACCTGGTATGTGCCACCAACAGAACCTGATGGAGGGACAGATTTGTCTCCTAGAGGTTACTACACCTTTGGCATAGACTCTGACTTCACATCAAACAGAGCACCTCATTGACCCTCTTCAAATACAGTGTGGGCAATTGCAAGGGTAACCATACATTCACCCTGGGGATTTCACCTGTTTCCCTGTTGGACAGGGGCAATAGGTGCTGATCATGGTAACAAAGATAAGATTTGGCTAGGCTTGTAAGGGCCGTCGAGCCATTAGCCTAGTAATTTCCTATGATGTTATGATCTTTTGATCCTATGAAATCCTTACATACAATACTGTGCCTATATAGTGCATTTCTCCCATCTTTTTTCCTCATAGTATAACAGTCATAAACCCTTTGTCTTAAGGCCTTATTAGTCTTCCCAAAGCAGAATGCATCACAGGATAAACATTTGGCAAAATAAACCAACCCTTCAGTATTGCAATGAAACCTTCCATTATCGTTTAACACTCTTGAAAAAGAACCACTACATTTAACACATTCATAAATGTATCGGCACTGCGAACAAGCCCCACATTGTGACATTTTTGTGGAATATTGTGACTAGGAATTGGAAATGGGATGGGAGATTTGGGTGTCCTGACCTGGTGAACAAGCTTGGTAATCAAACGAGGTTTGTTTATAAGAAAGGAAGAAATCTGAAAAATGTTTTTTGAGACAAATGTCATCCCTAGTAAAGTTGAAGCAAGGATCTCAAAATGTGGGGCGTGTTTATTTAGCCCAGCATTTATCCTGAGGTGCATTCTACATTGGGAAAACTGAGAGGGCCTTAAGACAAAGGATTTATGAGCATTGTTATGCTATGAGAAAAAAACGATGGGAGAAATGCACTATATAGGCACGCTATTATATGTAAAGATTTCAAAAAAAAAATTTAGTATTTTTTTTTTTGAAAGGGCTCTACAAAATGTCTTGGGTGGGGATTGGGAAGCATTTCTTGGAAAGAAGGGAGCTTGTTTGGCAGTTAGACACCATCCAACCCCAGGTATCTGTAATAAAATCTCACCTGACAGTGTGTTACAATTGAGAGTGGTGAAGTTATGAATATTTTTAGTAGCTTGAAGCTCTTGATAAACCTTTTAAAATATGTTAGATAATGATTTTTTGAAGGAAAGCATTTTATAACTGTGGCGCACTGGTGTAGCAGTTAACATTGTCACCTCATAACAAGAGGTTCTCTTTTTCAATTCTCAGTTGGGGTGCCTTCTGTGCAGAGTCCACGTCTTCCCTGTGTTCAAGTGGGTTTCCTCCAGGTACTCAGGTTTCCTCCCACATTCCAAAGACATGAGTTTGGAGCATTTCTCCCCAGGCCTCCACTGGAAATAGGCTCTATCCTAGTCAGACTTTCTCGGTCAAGAAATGTTAAATAAATTTAAGTTTATTTTATTGCTAACTAACATTTTTAATGTTTCTATTGGATGATTGAATAATTAATGTAAAAAAGAGGGAGTGTATGCACGTTGGAGAGTTTTGATTCTTTGTATTTCTGATGAAGTTCTCTAATAAAATGAATGAAAGCACTTAAACCATTTTCTCTGTTGTTAGATCATTTCATTAGCACAGTCTCCTGATGTGGCTTAATGGTGTTTTTTTTAGGGAACACTTTATAATCCTGAAATTCTGAAATATCGAATTTCAGAATCCCAAGATTATAAAGCCAAAAGCTCAAAATTCCAAAACCTTAGAAGCACGAATTTCAAAATCCCGAAGTCCAGAGATGTTGAAGTAGTGCTTCTGGTGTTGTAGTTTGTGAATGGATAGCTGGAAGTTCAGTTAAGTATTTATGTGTAAGGGTTTTGGTTAGGGGCTTTAGTGTGTGAGTGTGTTTTATTACTGTGATGTGTGTGTGTGTGCGAGGGGGATCTAGCTTGTATGGTGGTGTTTTCATGTGTTTGTCTGTGTAGTGCAACCTTGGAGTTAGTATATTTCAGTAGGGGGGTGTGGAGGGTGCAGCCCCCCACATGGGGGGGTGCTGGTGGACATTCCCCTCTGCTTGTATGTAGTATAGGTTTGTGTGTTTGTGTGTGGGGGGAAGGTGTGTGTATGTGTATGTGTGTAGTGTATGGTTAGTGAAGGATTTGCGATTTTGAAATTCATGCTTCTGGGGTTTCGGGATTTTAAGGTTTCAGCTTTATGATCTCGAGATTCTGCAATTCGATATTTCAGGATTTCAGGAGTATAAAGTGAACCCATTTTTTTATACTTACAATGTCCAAAATGTCCATTCAGAAAACATACCTTAACAATTTTTTGCAGTGGTGAGAAGGATGTTATGATTTCCAGCTATCCACTGGTTTAATGAGTTGTCATTTTTGTGTAGAAAAAAATCATTTACCACTTTTCCTACTATTCTCCTAAGAAAAATATGTCCCCATCAGATGTATAAGCTCTTATTAGTCCACAATCCATAAGACTCAATTGTAGCTCAGTTTGAGAAACAGTTCCTCAGTTTGCTTTATAAAAAAAGTGCTTTTCTAAGGAAGAGTTTCTTTCATTTTTCATGTTTTAAGATTCCCAATCAAAAATCTGAAATACATAATTTTTTTTATTTTTATTTTTATTCATTTGTCTTTGGTTACTGGGAAAGTCCGACTGAGGCCCGGGGAGAAAATCTCCATTTGCTTACAATGTATTATACCAAGTTCCGGTCAAATACAGATTAGTTACATTTCTATTTAAATTTGAACACAAACAGTAGTTACATTTCTATTTACATTTATATACAAACAGTAGTTACATTTATACATATACATTCTAAGATTTGACAGAGGTGGAACTTACTAAAGAGAAAGTCCACATGCAAGTAAGTAGATTGTACAGGCAACAGTTATGTATAAAAACTGTTTTGTCACTTCAGTAAGAGGTTGAGAAAATTATGTTTAAGAAGAGTTTTTGGATAGTATTGTACAGTAAAAAAGTTTTAACCCTATGATGATCTTGTACAGAACCAGGATTGGTTAAGATGTTATTTAAGCAGTGGTTTAAAACTACTGAGTTTTTCAGAGTTTTATTTGTGTGGGGACACTATTCCAGAGTTTAGAAACACATTGGGAATGGAACGAGCAAGGTTGCCACCTTTTCAAATGCCCAAAGTGGGACAATTTTGGTACAAACGTCAGATTTTGCAGGCCAAAACATACCCACGGCCAGTACAAAGGACATAGCTTCACTTTTTTCCCTAAATAAAAGCTTATTCTTGTAGCATTTTAGTTGATTTCTCTGTTTCTTATAACATTTAGGTGTTTCAGATACAGAATAACTGTTTTATGCAACTATTGCATAAAATATAACAAATAATTTTGTCCTAAAAACTCAGGACATTTCCCATTTTTACAATTTTTTCACAGGACACAACTGCCCAAAGAGGGACTGTCCCTCGTAAAGTGGGACAGGTGATAACCCTAGGAACGAGTCTTTTGCTACATTATTTGCCTTATCTGTAAGCACTAAGAATTTGTTACTAGAATGGAGGTCCCTTGCTGTACAGTAAAGTAATAATAATTTGTAGTGCTAGACAGTTTTCTGGATGATGAATAAGTTTGTGTGCTGCAGTCAGCTGTACATATGTTAGGCAGGTGTGCAGTTCAAGCCAGTTTAATTGCTTTAAACTAAGACAATAGTGAGTCCTATGAAGGAAACTGGTGGCAACTTTAACTATTTTATTGTAGCATATTGTCCCTGCATGAAAATATATTACAAACATATGAACAAATTAACCATACTTTGAGTTCTTTAGTCCAAGTTGTTAACAACTGTTCTGCATTCTGCCTATGTGTTCCATATGTGGGAAACTGAAGGCTGAGAGCAATGACGCTTTGAGGCTGTAAGTTGCAATAAATGTAATTACTTCAGCATTGTTTCTGGAATGCTTACATTTTTTTCAACAGAAACTCGCAACTGTTCATTTCTTGAACTTCCCATATATGGTTATTCAGTAGATTCACATTAAATCCTCCTTCTTTGGCAATCTGTTTTTCATCCAAATACCAGAAACAAATAATACTTTTGGTGGGTGTTTGAATTAGAACAGATCCGCTCCCCCTGTGGCAGAGGGGAATTCCATATTAACAATCTTTTAAATACTAAAGGAAGGAAGGAGTGCTATTTATCCTAAATGCTTATCCAGATAAAATTATGTCAGCCATGTAATGTCTGCATACATCCTACTTATCCAAGTGTGTGTGTGAGTGTGTGTGTGTGTGTGTGTGTGTGTGTGTGTGTGTGTGTGTGTGTGTGTGTGTGTGTGTGTGTGTGTGTGTGTGTGTGTGTGTGTGTGCGTGCACATGTTTGTGTCTGTGTGTGTGTGTATGTGTGTGTGTGTGCGCATTAGTGTGTGTGTTTACACATATATGTATACACACACGCACACACACACACACACACACACACACACACACACACACACACACACACACACACACTTGTCACAGATAAATACTCACTGATATGTTTTGCTAGTGCATTATTCAATCTATTTTTCTTAACGGCCATTATGCCATTAAGAAAAATAGATTGAATAATGCACTAGCAAAACATAGTGAGTATAAGGATCACCAGTTTCTTTTATGGCTATTGACCATGTAGAGATGGACGACAAAAGACCCTGGGGCTTGTACTTAGAGCTCAAAGTATTGAAGTGGCAAATAAGAACACAAGCTGATATTTGGCCAGAAATAAATGAGTGGAGCTCAATAGCCCCAGTATTAAAACTTAAAGCACTACAAAGAATCAAAATTAGGTGGCCTATATTATACCACATGTATTTATCTAGGATTTAATTTAGGCATACATCTTGCAGTGCCCAGTTCAAATTTCTGTTTATGTACAAATATGAATATATACATTTTTACTTCGTTATATGAAAGCACAGACATCTAAATGTATTTATCTGTGACAAGTTTTTATATGATTTTATATGTATAGCATGTATTTATTTATGATGGTTCACTACATGATTTTAAAGTTGTTCAATAAAATAGTAATAATATTCTCAATATTTTCAAATAATATATATATATATATATATATATATATATATATATATATATATATATATGCTTTTATAATGCTTTTATAATATATATTCTTTTAATTTTTTTCTTAATATATTTTTTATATATTTTGAAGTCCCTTCAAATGACACTTCTGCTCATGAGAACATTTAGCTTTGTAATGACCTGGTTTATAGTTAAAAATATTATAGTCATTTGCATTTTTGTTTAAGTTTTAAGACCTTGTTTAAGAAATGTATTTTTAAAGATTTTCACAGATTTTTTGTTATTTTTGTAATAGTTGCAGTAAGCAGGAAGTAGGCATGACTTGGTTAATAATCTAGTTCAATTAACTAATTAGTGTTCATATAAAAGAATGTGATGTAACAACGTTTGAATTGTCTGAGGAAATTTAACATTGTTTAAATGAAAGCGCTTATGGAGGATTGTGGATTTTATTTAATAAAGTGTGTGTTAGGTGCACTTTGGAGTTTTTATTCATTCAGTCTACTGGGTCCTAGTTCATTTGCTTAAGGAGTTTGAGTTTTGCTGGAGTATTTATTTCTGACAGAAGATACATGATTACAAAATATAAGTGCTACTTCTTGCAAATCCATTTCTTTGTACAACTGTAGCTCTTTATCCTGCTGCCTCTAAGGAATGTCTCTGAGTACTTTTAAATGTGTTAACCAAAAGTGTATTAATTGGTATATTGCAAGTGTACTGAATGTAGTTGCCTGTAGGACTATTAAGGTAGAAGGAAGGCAACCCCCTGAACTCATATTCAGAAGTACTGTTCATCACTATTTTAATGTTGTGTGCCTTGCACATATGTCAGTAGCCACAAGCTTAGTAACACACTATTGTAATGGTCATGTGTTCTTGTTCAGTTGGACTTTGATTGTGGTACAAATATCTCACTGGTAGCACAAATACAGCATAATGCATGACCTAGAAGGATAGGACTATTATAAGGATTTTTGACGGCCATGCAAGACCCATGTGGACTATTCAAGGTGCCAAAAACTCAGATACAGTTCTGTTTAAAAGCAATCTCCACAAAAATAGTCTTAAACCCTTTTTTGCCTCACAGTTACTATCCTTCTTTCCATCTCACTTAATCCTTCCAGTGGTTACACATTATAATTACCCTGGGATATTTTTATTCCTTACTTTCCTTTTACACATTCCTATCCCTACCCACATCTTCAACTATCTCACTTATATAATACTTCCTTTTCCTTTTAGTAGTTTTCTCTTCTGAACACATTTCTTTCATACTTTTCCATAAAAGACTCCCAACCACATCTTTTTTTCTTTTTGCCATATCTTCTCCAAAACCTAAAAGAAAAGCAAAGATGACAAATATACTACTGGGTTTATTAAACTTAATCATCATCACCTTTCTAACAACACAAAACTCCCATTTTAATGGGGTTTAACATTCATCCCTAGATGATGTAAAAAACTAGGATAGCTACATAGCTTGTTACTCAGTATGCATAATTTTAAAACTTAAGTGGACAGCAATTTACCTTTTCCTTTCCATTACTTTAACTATGTGTCACTTGCTCAGCTTGGGAAACTTTTTTCATTATTGCTACAAAACGAATCCAGGCTCAACCCACTCCATTCGCCTTCACTTTGCACGGGCTCACTTCACTCCCCTACCCTACCCAATTTCCACCCACCCCCACTTCCCTTACTTTTATTCACATCCCCTGTCACACCCACTCCAAACCCCAGCCAATCACATCCAGTCAATTAGGCTGCCACCTATCATATCACTCCTTCAATCAAACTATCCCAATATTCTCATTGTATTTTTAGCTTATCGCCATATGCCCTCAACTAAACTAATCTTACTCAAACATGCTGATAACACATCCAGCCAAAACACTATTTTTATTCATCATACTAGCAACCTCCATAGCACCCACCTATATTGCAACACATCATGACAACCTACACATCACTGTTAACTAGTCTCCAACTTATCCAGTTAGTACTTATCCCACCACCCCTCCACACTGCATTCTTATATCACCTCATCTATTTCTTAACTCCACAACTCAGTCTTTCAAACTCCTTCACATAAAATCTTTCACTAACCACAATTTTAAATTTCTAAGACTTACGATAAAACTTGAGTACCTACACCATCCCATATTTGAAATCATTCTCCTTGAAGGAGATATACACCCCTAGTTCAGACCATCCACCCTGCCCTCAGTCTGTTCCCCCCTTACTAATATCTGTCTCTCCTCTTTAAAACTTCTCCAATCACAAAACCTCTGACTTTTTAATTTTAAACTTCAACTTCAGAAGCCTCCTAAATAAAACAAGCAAAGTCCATGCTACTATTGGCCACTATTAACCACATTTATCCATCTTAACATAAACCTGTCTCAAACCACACATTCGTGATCAAGAAATCCTACCCCTAGGCTTCAATATAATAAGACATGGTAGAACTCTTAAATGTGGTGGTGGTGTTGCAATACTACATAAAGATAATCTAAAACTTGTTAGTCTCAACCTTCACCATCCAATTATTTCAAATATGGAAATACTTATTGCTCACATACAAATAAACCCTCACAACTATATTAATATTTTAGCTATTTATCTTCCCCTAGATAACAACCCATCTTCCACAGAAGACTTACTAAGCTGGTGGTCCTCTTCTGTTAGACAAGAAAAAATCATAATGGATGATTTTAACCTAGACTGGAATACAATCTCCTCTAACAGCCCCTCAAATCACATTTACTTCTTTGCCTTTTCCCAATTAATTCTCAGCCTGACTAGGGTTGATAAATGGTGCAACAAACAATCCATCCTCGACTGGGTTCTCACCAACTCTAATACAGACTCTTATCATGCAGGCTGCCTTCCCAACAGCCAAAGTGATCACCATCTAGCCTACCTTCTAAAAACACTCCTCTCCCCTAGTGCAACTAAGTTTAAATGTGCCAGAAACAAAATTAATTTTAACCCCGAAACCTTTTTTTCACTAGTCCAAAAAGTTAACTGGACCCCCCCCCCCAAAAAAAAAAACATCTCCAACTTGATCTGGCAGTATAATACTTCAATGACAAATTCCTCTCTATTTTAAATACACTATTTCCCCTCAGAAAAATGTGTAGAAAAGCTAGATTGACCTCCTGGATCTCATTAGAGACCAGAAGGCTCATCAAAGACACAGACAGGGCATGACACAATCACCAACTCTCTAAAAACCCCAATTCACTTCAAAATTTCTGCCAACTTTGTAATTAAGTGAAAAAAACAAATCAGACATGACAAAACAATATTATACAACAATCCAAAACAAATATCATAATAATCCAAAAAAAATTCTGGAGTTCCATTAATCAGTGCCTTACACCAGGTCAAACCTCCATCCATCTATCTCACCAGACAACATAGCAACTTAATTCAAAAATCACTTTGTGAATTACATACTATTACTTTTAAAAGGCAACAATAATTCACAACTATCTCTACCCATAAATTTTGAAACCAAACCAGATTCTTTCAGAATTCAGCCCATACAATCCTGTCATATCAAAGCACTCTTATACAAACTTAAAACCTCTACTAGTGGCCTTGATAAACTACTCAGTGAATACCTTAAACTTGCATCAAGTGCTATTTCTTACCCTATCTCTATCCTTATAAATCAATCTATTGCCGAACTATATGTTCCATCTCTTTGTAAAGTATCCATTATCCCTCTTCATAAATATGGCACCTCCACAGACTTTACCAATTATCGACCAATTGCCTTACTCTTCCCATTAGCCAAAATAATGGAAACATTTATTCATTCATAACTTCTTAACCATCTCTTGAAAAATAAAGTCCTTTCTCCAACCCAACATGGTTTCCGTCCAAAACACAGTACTACAACTGCACTAATCAGTTTCATAGACACAGTGAGCCGACATAGAAACAATGGGTTACTCACCTCCTCTGTATTTCTAGACTTATCTAAGGCCTTCTATATGGTCTCTCATAAAAAAACTCATTCATGAGCTAGCCTCTCTTAACCTATCTCACTCAATCCTTTCCTGTTTCATCAGTTATCTAACCAACCAACAAGAAGAAGTTAGATGGCAAAATAAACAAGCAGTTAGATGGCAAAATAAACTATCTTCCTTTCTACCCATCTCTGTTGATGTACCTCAAGGTTGTATTCTTGGCCCCCTACTCTTTACCATATTCACAAATCAACTACACTCTGCCACTCAGCATGCTACCTTAATTCAATATGCAGACAACTCCTTTCTCATCTGCTCTACTCCAACATTGCCTTCTCTTCTCACTAAAACCCAACAATCCTTCTTGGACATAGAAAGTTACCTTAGCAATTCCCAACCGATCCTCGACCCATCTAAAACTAAACTAATGCTCTTCTCCAATAACAACAAATCTTCAGACCCAACTTCAGTCACCATTTACTCATCTAACAATAATATGCATTGAGCTGGTCAATTCCTAGGAGTCACTATAGACAAGAACTTTAAATCTGATAAACATTTAAACATGGTCATCAAGGAAGTATACCTCAGACTTGGCTCCCTATATAGAATAAAGCCCTTCTTAACCAAAACCACTCGACACACCATCAGTAGAGCTCACCTTCTGTATACTCTCTTATACGCCTCAACCATTTTCACTAATCTAAGAAAATACAACTTAGCTAAACTAGAATCCTGTTACTATAAAGTAGCCAGATTTCCCTCCAACAAACCTGCAGGAACCCATCACTGCATTATACTTCATCAACTCAATTGGTTGGAACTTCCCAACCTACTATCCTATAACCAACTGGTACTAATGCACTGTACTCTGCTTCACCCTGACAACTGTCCATCCATTAGAAAACTTGTTCAGCCATATTCTAGCAGCAGAATATTAACATATACTAACAAATTGATTTTAAAGGTCAGTAGGTCAAACAACAGCTATGGTGATTCCTTATACTTAAATAAAGTTGCCAAAACATGGAATGATATACCTCAGCATATACTTGATATTAACAATACTTCTAAATTTAAACAACTACTAAGGGAATACCTCAAACACACATGGCTCTGCTTCCGCACTAGGCCTGATTAATAATCTAGCTTACTCCTCACTAGCTCTCCCCTACCACCTGCTTTCTTCCCTTCCCTATTTCCAGTTCTACCTTCCTTTTCTCCTTCTTCTCCCACTGAACTGCCAGTGTCATAATCTATTGGCCTGTCAATTATCAACTCTTACCATTAGCTCTTCCTTTCTTTTCTTGATCCCAGTTGTCTATTATCTGTCACCATACCATATCAAACTCATTCTACCTTGATAATTATTGCATTCTCTCAAACATACTGTATGAATTACTGTTGTTGATTTTTTTGTATTGTTATTTTCTTTTATCTCTTCACTTGTATATGACTTGATTACTGTTGTAGGCATTGTATATTTTAAGTTTCATTTTGTGAACTCTGTACGTCTCAATTTGTCTTTTGTACTAAACATTATATCTGTGGAGGTTTTCTCCCCGGGCCTTCACTGAAAACAGATCAGCTCTGGCCCAGTCGGACTCTCCCAGTAAACAAATTTAAATAAATAAATAAACTATCTCTAGAAACTCCTTTTCTTTCCTGTTTGGAAATACCCTATACCCCATATGTCATAATTTATCCAGAACATAAAAAGTATATAAAATTTAATTTCTTTCTGCATATCATCTTAAAGGTCTTCAATATGCCGATTGTCATCTTAATTTCTTCTCTCACCTCTCTCCACTGTTCCTCAATCACCACTTGTTTCCCAAGTTTAACCCCCTGGTGCCCTAGCCAAATTTCCATTAGTCATTAAGACTACCATATTTAGTCTCCTCTGAAAAGTGTCCATAGACCTAGTGGGACTAACTCAACAAAACACAAGTAAAAAACTAAAGATTTTAAAAACAGAAACAGAGAAAGAAAGAGAAGGATGCTTGAAAAAGCAGAGTAGTATTTTTGGGCTGAGACATAAATGGATGATCACTAGATAAACTTGAGAGGTGAAGGTAAATCTTAGACTTAAGAATTTAAAAATAAGGGAAAGGACTAAATATCAACACATTATCAAATAGGCAACCAATAAGCAATAGATGTTGTGGTGTTCAAGTTCTGAGAAAAAAAAATATAAACCTACATATGCAGTTAGGAAGAATTTCCAGATCCTTTAAGTTTTAATTTGTATGTGGATGCACACACCATAAAATGAAGGCTTAGTTTTCAGTTAAATAACACATACACAGACACACACACACAGACACACACACTTTCCTTTAGATCGTTCATTGTCTTTCGGCTTTTCCCGGTTAGGGGTCGCCACAGTGGAACTCCGGTCCGCTAATGATTGGCAGTAGATTTCTACGTACCGAGTTGCCAGCTCTGATGCACAACCTTCAACGAAGGTATGCCCATTCATGCATGTCTCCACACAGAAGACGCTTTAGCTGAGAATCGAACAGGACAACGTCTTACTGTGAGGCGACAATGCTACCGCAGCAACACCACCACAGTTATACACATATATATATATTTATATATATGTACATATATATATATATATATATATATATATATATATAAAATCATTATCAACCCCTTTTTCTCATTTCCTAAATGGCATCTGGGTGTCTTATAATCTGTCATCTCTCTCGATTTAATGCCACCCTCCTACACGGTCAGTAGGCATGGGTACAAAAATTATACAAAATAAAAATAAATACATTTGCACTCTACAAATGTGATCCTCTCATTACAAATTGTCTTAAATAAATAAAATGCGTGTGTATGTTGCACTACAGTGTATTATACGGAACAGATAAGTAGTTTGTGCAGCATTTAACTGTTTACAACATTAATTTATTCTGTATTCCAGCTGAAATTCAAAACAACTTCTATATTCATGATCTTCCTGGGCAAACTCTTGATCTGGTCATTTTTTTGGCATGTGACTACTACTGAACATTGTATTGCAAGATTCTTATATATTAACCCATTATAATTTATGTGACTAAGATCATTTCCCTGATTATAACCAAATTATTTATTAGTGAAACTGATTCAAGAGGTACACCTGAGAGCGATTTTCTTATAATCTAAGAAGTCCGTCCAACTAATGATTAAGATTTGAATCCCAAGCTGAATTCCTTGTAAAACATGTTTCATTTTAGCTTTTTCAATTTACTATCAGTTAATAAATAAAAAAGTTTATCAATGTAAAGTGTCTAAAAGTGTGGCAGTGCAAAATGTCTAACAAGTTTCAAAGTTGTGGAATAATTAGTGCTGCGCTTTGTTTGGCTGCTGTTTCACTGGTAGAACAAGGTATGTTGCAGCATTCAAAGCTTGTAGCTGTGGGAGCTGTGGGAGGTTCTTTCAGTAAAACAGTTATACCATACATATGAGTCTGTCTATAGCAAGCTTATTATATCTAGGCTCATGTGTATGAAACCCATAATAACATTTCTTTTTCTTAATTTTGTAGATTAATCAGGCTGCCCCATGTATTATAGCACTGTTATAGTTTTGCCTACTGTCTTATTATAGCATTACTCACTTTTAGAGCATAACGATGACAAACAACAAAGAGTAATAGGTACGTTTCATGCAAATGCAACATTCTATTCCTTGAATACAAATTCAAAGCAATTTTAAAATACCTTTATGAATCCTGTTTTTAGATGCTGTTTCTAATCATTCATAACATTTTATTTAGTTTCAAATGCAAAATCACAAAGGCAAAACCACTTAACGCTAAAGTTTTATATAAGAATGATTTGTGTTTCCTGAGGTAAAGAAGGTGAAATAATTTTATGAATAATTGACTATTTCTATTATTTTGCTAAAGTTTTATGTAAGAGTTATTTCTGATTTCTGAGATACAGGAAAAAAAAGTTTTACAAATAAATGCTTATTTCTTTCACTTTGTACATTTTTTAATTAACATTTTAATAATATCCTCAAAAGTTTAAATATTTTTGTTTCTATATAGTAGTGTAGTTAGGGTGACATGGTCCTGATACCTTATAGTGCATACTGGATTTTAAAAGATAGTTTTGCATTTGCAGTAAATCCTGAGTGCTGCAGTACTACCTGTGTGGTCTAAATTATATTTGTATCGACCAGTTTGCTACAATATAAAAGAAAAACAAAAGATTTGTTTCTCTCGCTCTCTCTTTTTTAACTAAAATGTGAGTGATGTAGTGCTCTGCATGGGGTATGAACTGTATTGCTACTATTTAAAAGAAAAACTGCTTCTTTTTCCTAAAACTTGAGTGCTGTTGTGATCATGTGGGATATAAACTGCAGCAACAGGCCCTCATTGGTTGGTTGGATCCTACATTTGTGGAGCACCAGCCCGAGATCATGGACCTTTATTTTATTTTATATTCTTTTGCAATTTAACTTAAAGGAGTACCGCACCCACAGACTCAAAAAACATGTTTAAAACATCATGGCATGATGTTTCCTGCACTTTAACAGTACTCTGGGATTATTTACAGGATTTTAAATATTTTTATATGTAATTACAGACTCTGACCACCTGGAGTACAGCATATTGACGTGGTTTGGATAAATCAGGTTGCCACTCAGTATCCCACAAGTCATTGTTTTGCTCAAAAATGTTACATCATGCAGGCCTCCATTTGCCTAAAGCTCTTGTCATTTCATAGATGTTGCATGCATACAAAGTTCTGAGTAAAATAGAACAGTTAAAGTAGCATTCCTTGCTGTTGAATGACTACTTAAAACTGAAACAGTGCAAATGTCACAGAACACACACAAAGTGCTGTTTACTGCTGCCTGTTTTCTAATTTAGTTTAAATGGCACTAATTTGTGAGACAATGAATTCCAGTTCTTTTACTTCAACCCTCCCCCGCAACACTCAGCTTCCCTAGCTGTCAAAGTCTTGAGGGTAATTTGACTTGGTAATTTCATTGACTGGCAGATCTCAGCAGGGTGCTTGACTCATGTAATTCAATCTTTGCTCTAGCATTTCTTTTGTTACAGGGGACATTTTTTATTGCTGCACTGTAGCCATGGCCTTACTTGACTGCATTAGCATCCAGTTTATGTAGCAACTTCTGTAACATC
>NC_056733.1:1355231687-1355244187 GCF_019279795.1 Protopterus annectens | reverse complement strand
ACCAGGGACACACACACACACACACACACACACACACCAGGGACACACACACACACACCAGGGACACACACACACACCAGGGACACACACACACACACACACCAGGGACACACACACACACACACACACACCAGGGACACACACACACACACACACCAGGGACACACACACACACACACACCAGGGACACACACACACACCAGGGACACACACACACACACCAGGGACACACACCAAAATATCACAATGCATCCGTAATACATAAGCAGTTTTGAATCAACTTGACAGTAAATGACAACATAGATATATGTCTGCTACCAAGCATCCAGACAAAGGATGGCAACATTGCATGAGACCAAAAATGTTTAATGATGTTACACCTGTTTACTGTGATAGTCGCACTGGATTCATGTCCTTTTGTCAGCAGAGGGCCAGGGAGAAAATCTCCAACAGACGAAATTACATAGATTACTTGAGTTATATTACATTACATGGATTGCACAAGTTACAGAACATTAGAAAATATAAGACAATGCGTTTAGCACACTGTTTTATTAATGTTCCCCAATAGGGAGTCGCAGTTCTCATGGTCCAACACAAGACAAAGTGTTTTGTACAATGGTTGAGTAATGTTCCCAAACCGGGACTCACAGTTCATGGTCAGACAATTACAATTGAGACACATCTGATTGGAAGCAGAGCTTAAGTAATTGCATTATATAATTTTGACACACACACACACACACACACACACACACACACACACACACACCAGGGACACACACACACACACACACACACACCAGGGACACACACACACACACACACACACACACACACACACACACACACACACACACACACACACACACACACACACCAGGGACACACACACCAGGGACACACACACACACACACACACACACACACACACACACACACACACACACACACCAGGGACACACACACACACACACACACACACACACACACACACACACAGGGACACACACACACACACACACACACACACACACCCCGGGACACACACACACACACACACACACACACACACACACACACCAGGGACACACACACACACACCAGGGACACACACACACACACCAGGGACACACACACACACACACCAGGGACACACACACACACACACACACACACACACACACAGGGACAAACACATACCCAGGGACACACACATCATGGGACAAACACACACACACACACACCGGGACACACACACACACCCGGGACACACACACACCCCCGGGACACACACACACACTCATCCCGGGACACACACACACACACACACACACACACACACACACACACACACACACACCAGGGACACACACACACCAGGGACACACACACACCAGGGACACACACACACACACCAGGGACACACACACACCAGGACACACACAAACACACTGGGACACACACACCGGGAGACACACACACATACACACACCAGGGAGACACACGCACACATGCACACACACACACACACACACACCAGGGAGACACACACACACACACACACACACACACACACACACACACACACACACACACACACACACACCAGGGACACACACACACACACCAGGGACACACACACCAGGGACACACACACCAGGGACACACACACACACACACACACACACCAGGGACACACACACACACACCAGGGACACACACACACACCAGGGACACACACACACACACACACACCAGGGACACACACACACACACACACACACACACACACACACACACACACACACACACACACACACACACACACACACACACCAGGGACACACACACACACACACACACACACACACACACACACACACACACACACACACACACCAGGGACACACACACACCAGGGACACACACACACACACACACACACAACCCGGGACACACACACACCCACACACCCAGGGACACACACACACACACACACACACCAGGGAGACACACACACACACACACCAGGGACACACACACACACACACACACACACACACACACACACACACACACACACACACACACACACACACACACACACACACACACACACACACACACACACACACACACCAGGGACACACACACCCAGGGACACGCACACCCAAACACACCCCAGGACACACACATCCCGGGACACACACACACACACACACACACACACACACACACACACACCAGGGACACACACCAGGGACACACACACACACACCAGGGAGACACACACACACCAGGAGACACAGACACACACCAGGGAGACACAGACACACACACACACACACACACACACACACACACACACACACACACACACCAGGGACACACACACACACACACCAGGGACACACACACACACACACACACCAGGGACACACACACACACACCAGGGACACACACACACACACCAGGGACACACACACACACACATACACACACACACACACACACACACACACACACACACACACACACACACACACACACACACACACCAGGGACACACACACACACACACCAGGGACACACACACACAGTGTATTGACTGTAACTAGAATTGGTAAAAACTTGTGTAGTCATAGGAATACCACTGGGAAAATTGGGGTTTCAATGCCCATGCAGTATGTCTTATAACTCTCAGTGCAGCCTACTTACCTTTTTAGAGGTCTACTGGCATTACACACGGTGTATTGCCTGTAACAAGAAATGCTAAAAAAAAAATTGTGTAGTCCTTGTCCAACGACTGGGAAACCTGGTGTTTCAATGCCCATGCAGCATGTCTTATACCTCACTCTGCAGCCTACTTACCTTATATAGGTCTACTGTAACTAGCCACTACCAATCGTATCAACAGTTAATCCGACAATACTGTCAGTTGACAATGTGTCTCACTCATACATCTAGAGTCCAACTCTACAGAACACACCCTCTCCTGCAGACCAATATGGGGCGGTGTGCTACATTGACCTTGCCTGGTACTCATCTACTTTATGCTAGTTCTCTTTAAGTAATAAGCCTAAAGTAGGTTGTTTTGATGACAGTTTTTTAGAGGAAAATCTGTGAATCTAGTTTATCATCGGTCCGATATGGATTGGATGACAATGTTACTTCTGCTTCACACTCAGTCATATGTCACCATTGCCTGCAAGTCATAAGCCACATGGTCTCGGTGTTGTATTGACCTTCCCCTAGGTATTTCTCAGTGCTATAACCAGGCACAGACTGTCCCACTGAGTACGCTAGTTGGGCACCAGAATTCAGATTCATGTCTGACCACCTCATTGGGCTGCTTTGCTTGCCATCCATATAACTGAATGGCAAATGGTAATTTCGACTTTGTTCCTGTCCCAACAGGCAATGATGGATTCATCGGTCTTCACTGCAAAAAAGTGACTTGGCCACAGTTGCAGATTCAACTTACCCCAAGGACTGCAGCCATTTCTGGATGATTTTCCTTATTTGCAATCCTATGTAGAAACGCATGGACCTGACTGGGTTCAGCATACAGACTATTGTATATCATTAGCATACACTATGGGATCACAAACTTACCCAGGCATTTAAGGCTGCAGTAGTGTGGCAGGTCACTAACAAATGCATATAACACCGTTAAGTGCAAGCATGGAAAACCCACTGAGCAGTGTTCCACAGGGATCGGCTGTGGGACCAGTACTGCTTGATGCCACTGCTTGGTAAGGAATAGGCAAGAAGCAGTCTCAGCAGCTGACAGGCTGTTCAGAAGAGAAGCAGTGTGAATCAAGCTCATATGTCCTATATGAATCGGAAACAGTCACTTCCACTTTTTTATACTGACCCGTTCTACGCAAGCTCTGCCATTCCTCTAAGTGAGAAGGCTCATGGTCTTCATGCTGTGCTGAGCTTAACTTGCTAGGTGAGGTACTATTACCTGCCCAATGGACTTTACTAGTAGCCAATTTGGACTTCACTAGCAGGCAATTTCTACACCACATATGTGACTCCTGTCTCAGCACCACAAAGGACTGGTTTTCATGCGACACGCAACATTGGCGGTATAATGTTCATTTAAACTTTGGGTGATCAACCCATGTCTCCTGGACAGACACCTCAGGTTGATGGCGAAAATCAAGATTAACAACCATGCTTCTAAGCCCATGATGGACATTACATCAGATCATAGTATGTCAGTACACTACACTGCTGATGAACCTTGTGGTCACTGTTTAACGTCAACTTTGAGTCACACACACTTGCATATAATGCACTCTAATACCAATATCCAGTCATAAACCAGATTTAGAAGAAACAAGTTCAAATCAATGCACGATATGAATGCATTTTGATAGCATGTTTATCTAATATATTAACCGGGCTTCTCTTTATTTTTTCCGAACCTAGAAATGTATTTTTCAATTACCAGTGCCTTCTCAGGACGTTCGCACCTAGCTATATTCTTTGGAATTGCGGGTACGGACATGGGCTGAATTTCCAATAAGCCTCTTTTGGCTTTTATGACGTCCATCATCAGGTCATAGATGTAGTCAAACTTTCGTTTCTGAAATATTGGCTTCGCTACCCACTCCTGCTTTGCCTTCGGATAGACCACGTTGTATCTAAGCTCTCCCTTTGCTGCAGAGTTTCTATTAGGGAATCGTACCACTGCTTGTTCACGATTCAGATTTTCATTGTGATCAAGGATGGCCAAAATTATTCGTGCCTTCATCCCTGCAAAACTGAAATGCTCAAACTTTGGGCAGTATTTGCATAGTAATGCATGGAACACCTCTAGGTTGCCGGTGTGGCAGAACTTGGTAACCTGCTTTAAATCTTTAATAAAAACTCGGTTGGCAACTATCCTCTTCAGTGCACTGTAGCATGCATCTTCTTCATCCATCCACTTCTTCTCATCTCCTTTGTCCACTGGCATCTCATGACCGCAACATGAAACCTTTGTTGTACCACTCCAGCTGTGTCAGTCTGTTACATGATAAAGCAATGACAACCACTTCTCCTGTAGTACAACTTCATCACCTTTGCACGTTTCAGCACACCATCACAGATGACTGGAAACACTGTGGCACCACTGTAGCAACTCTCTGTTTACTCTCCTTTTGCCAGCTTCTGCAATTTTCTTTGTCAAGCTTTTGGCCATATGCCACACATCAAACTGGTGATCCACTGCTGGGAATTCCTTGCGCATCACAAATCGAATGCCCGGATGTCGGTCGGTTGCCACAAGACTTATCTTAACATTTCTTGACAGCAAGTTCGACAGGCACTTCTTGAAAGCTTTCTTCTCAAGTGCCACTGAAGATACCCCTGTGCAAACTTGCTCAAGGCAAAAATCAATGATATGTCCAGAATCCAGGTCCATCATGCTATAGCAGCAGTATTTGGCTGAATATCCAGGACTATCACACCACCCATCACCACCTAACCGGATTTCCTTCCCCTGACTATCTGCCAGCATACAATTCTGATGTTGTATCCAGGTATGCTGCATTACTGGGAACAAATATTGCCTTTGAATGGTGTAGAAGGTTGTCTCACTGATTATCTCCAACCCAAAATATGCACAGAAACGTGCAATATGGGCATATGTACTACCACTGAATAGAAGAGAGGATGCCAGTAGTAAGTTCCCAGCAGGCATTCTGCCTATAACTGGTTGACTTTCCCACTGAAGAAATGCATGTCCACTAATGCAGCATACCTTCACAGATACATAGGACCCTAACTTTGTTTTCTTTTCCACTTTGGCAGCAGGACTTTGGCATTCGGGGCAGGTCAATTTTAAGAGCAGTGAATCAAGGCAAGACTCAAAAACAATGAACTTTGGTTCACTTATCATCTTCTCATCTTCATCCTCTTCCACCACTGTGTCGTCCATGTCAGTGGTAGTCATGCTGTCAGAAAGGTAGCTCCAGTTGGGATCTTTTTCCGTCTCATTTGTCTGCGCAACCGAGTACTCACTCTGCATGCTTGTGTCATGCATATCTGGAGCAAACTTTATTGGATTGCTGCAAGCCTGCACGTGAAGAGACATGTAGGCACTGGAGCTAGATGTGGCAACCTCACAGCAGGTATCATCCTCCTGTTGAAGACATGGGTTGACACTAACTCTACGCCCACTGTCATCATTTGAATCTTGATCTTCTGGTGTTCCCAAGTGAGTCATTTCAGTCTGAACAAGTGTGGATTTCCTGCTGTATGTGTGGTCCATCAACAATGACACTGCATCCTCAGGGAACTGTACAGCTGCATCTTTCATCTTCCATGGTCTAGAATTCTGTTCCAATGACTTTGCTTGAACTCCTACACTGATTCCTTTCTTTTGCCAGAAGTTGGTTTGGCACGCTACTGTATTCCTTTCCACTGCAGTCATTTCTATGGCTTCCACTACTTCTTCATATACTTGTACCTGCAACTCAAAGAAAACTACCTGTGAAATTTATACTGCATTGCAGGCAGTCATAGTAAATTATCCTGTTTTGGACAGCACATTGCACACTATTTGGTTCAATGGATGATGCTTGATTCCAATTCACATTACCATGTTTCAACAGTGTCACTGTCTGTGTCAGAAGCATTATGTCTATTAGCATTGCATATTTTTTTTTTTTTTTTTGTTAACATTTCTACAGGTTACTCTACAGCAGTTAACAGGTAGTGTGCCAATTCCAGCTTTTTTCTTGCAATGGAAGGGAAAAGGAATGGACATGTCACTGTACTGGCACTTAACACCTGTGCTGTACTCCATAATGCCTTCAGTGACTATCCACAAAACAGTTCAAACCCTTCACACTATACCAAGTGAATACTTACCACTACAGACAGTTTCATCGCTGCCTTGGTGAACAGTACAGAAAATGCACATTGCTCACTGTCTATCAGTACACACATTGTGTAGTGCAGCATTACTCATGTCTCTCCCTAAACAAAACCCTTCTGTCACTAGTTCATATTTTACAAGTCTTCATACATGCGTACCTCTACAGGTTCTGGCACAGGATGGTCTTCCATGTCATCTGGAGCCACTGCAGGCTCTGCTTCCTCATGCATGGTCTCCATTTCATTCCGCCTCTGCACATGGCTATTAGGCTGTGGTAAAGGGAAAAAAAAAACAGGCAACTGTCACATAAAAACCATCACCCTCGATGTTATCAACGATGAATGTATGAGTCGGAGAAAATGAAGTTACTGACCTTGCATTGGCAGTACACTTGATTATTTACAACATCTGGCAAGGTTGGCTGAGTTGTATTGAGAAGTTCCTCAATAAGCTGTGGGCGATAGTAAAGGCATTAATGAATAATACTATACAAGCAGTAGACCATACACTATACATGTCATGCTAATCAAATGCAAGTATCCCATAACTGATGTGCTGTTCAAGCCTCTTACATTTTCATGTTGTTTGCACTGCAGCCGCTGTTCAGATGATGTCCTTGGATGTGTGGTTGCAAAAGTGAAAAGTGTAGGTACAGCATCCTTAAGTAGTTGACGAGCGGGCCGCCTTGGCTTCATGTTTTCGGGCAGTAGTTCACTCTTGTAATCACGCTGAAATTGGTTCTCTTTGAAATGTTTCGAGCACAGGAAGTGACGTGGTTTAGAACTGCTGACCGATTCTTTCACAAACCTGCCTATGTTACCGACATCTACCCCACAGTTCACCACCCATCGTGTACACAGTTTAATTTCACGTGGAAAGCGATGGAAGGATACACCTGGTGGCAGATGGTCTCTGCGAACATGACAACCATAGGCAAAGCACGTCAGCATGGCTACACTCACCTAAGTAAAAATAGAAAGAGTATAGACTCAACTCCTATTGACTAAGTTTTTAACAAAGCACAGCTCACTAGCACCAAACTCTTGGGTAATTACCTATACAAATTTGTCAATTCCTATACAACCTTGGCTGCACTTCAACATTAGCTGTAAAAGACCTACACCTACACAAATCTTGCGATGGTTACTCATTCCTTCTTGGGACAGTCCCCACTGACTTGCTGTGTTGCCAGGGTCACCTTAGCTGACCTTTGTCAGCCGCCACTCAAATGCCTGGTTGTTCAGTGCCACTGCCACCTAAATGACGTCATTACGAACAGCTCATCACACCAAGGTAATGAAGAATTGATCTAATGTAGAATAAGTAATTGTCCAAAGAGACAAATGGATGCTTTCGAGTAAGGTCTAAATTACCTTCATGCATTAATACTGCTGCCACAAGCCCATATTATGACATGGCAACCATGGCAGTAGCAGTTCAATTGTTACCAGTAAAATTTACATATATTCTTGGTCCTTTAATGCTTGCTAGTAGGCGGTTTACACTGCAACTGCCATTCAAAGCTTCAGTTGTGGTTCGATTCACACAAGGACATTCACACTGTGTAGCTCTTTTAGCCAGATAACCCTCTACCACCTAGGAACACAACTTGTGCGACGTGTTAAACTTAACATATACTCTTTGTTCTCTCCTCTCCTGACAGTATTAATGGCGGTGAGATTGCTGGCAACATAAACACTACACCTCAATCACCCCCCTGTATTCTCTCTGAAAGAATTAGCTGGACAGTGGGAAAAATGTAATAAAGGACACAAGGCAAGAGCAAAACAATGAAGAGGTACCAGAATACCATATACTGTCCAAAATGATACTATTCCACCACGATGTCAAAAAAAGACAATAAGCAAGTCGATTCCAATAAAATAAATATAACTTATAGTTCGCATGACAGGTTAGCGCTTTCGCCAAATAGCTTCTTCAGACCATGTCTGAAGAAGCTATTTGGCAAAAGCGCTAACCTGTCCTGCGAACAATAAATTATATTTATTTTATTGGAATCAACTCGGTTATCATCTTTTTTTGACATCGTGGTGGAATTGTATCATTTTGGACAGTATATGGTATTCTGGTACCTCTTCATGGTATTGCTCTTGCCTTGTTTCTTTTATTACTTGGTTTGGCTTACGGCTTTGTCGGCAACAGCATTAGCTCCTTGCGGAATTTTATTATATTCAATATTTATAGTATGAAAAATGGATTGCAAGGAACAGACATCTGGCATTACACTGGTGGAAATAATGTGTCTAAACAGCTAAGGAAACCCACATGTCCACGATGACACTGCAGGGCCTGTCATCAACCACTGCATTTGCATTAGTACGCCATTAGCCCAATACTGATTGCACTGCTTGCTCAACATTGCCCGTAACTGTCAGCGGTTGTAAAGAAAAATAAAATAACCTATACACACGCTCCGCCTTTGGAGACAAGATGTTCATGCAGACAGTATGATGATTAAGCACGTACGAACATAAGAAATTCAGAGTCAGTTAATGATTAAACACATTTATTTATAGTCATACAAAATCATGAGATGTCATAATCAATGAAATACGAGGAATTTGGCATTTGCTTGGATGCCACGCAGTGTTGCTGTGCACCATGTAATTTGACAAATATCAGTTCAGTCCTGAAATATCCATAGTCCCTCAAAAGGATGAAATCCAGTGTAACCGTCATCTCTTTCTTCTGCAGGAAAGGTTATTTCGTACACGAGTCACCTCGCAAGTGGGGAGGACCACTCTGTTGCCGAAGCCAAGCTTGTGATTGTTGTACACCCACAGAACATATGCTCTATATGCCAAAAGACGGTACAACCTGAAAGAAAATAATATTGTCAAGAGCAGCCTGCCAGTATGTTAGTATTATGCACATTATTATCTGCTGCCTCATATTTTAACAGGAATGTTATAGTAAAGTAGGACATTAGGTTGGCCAACCATTCGATGTGGTCGTCACTCATACCTGTTACTCCAACTTGCTCATCTGAATCTTCTCCTAAGCATACATTCATGCCTGAACAACATTTGCAGTACTTCTGGTATTAAACATGCCAATTCAAACCGTGGATGCATGGTAATGCATGTATTAGTTGGTTCTGACTTTATTTCTCTCCATTTATGGATAGCTTGCTGTGAGGACACACAGCATTGGCATTCTAGTAATGTGTTCATGAGTGCACAATGGCCACACAAGCACCATGTCATGTTAGACATATCTGAGACATCAGGCGCCACTGACTCCTGCACCACATCACTGTTGTTGGTCCTGCGACGCTTCCTCCTTGTCTCTCCTGGACGATATGTAGGCTCGAACTGATATCCTTGATGGGAACTCTGTTGTCCTTGAGAACTCATGCTGGCAGTGATACTATGGCAAAGAATACACAAGCATAAAAAGTTGTCATATTTGGCCATCCAAAGAAAATAAAAAAAAGTTTATTTGCCCGCATTATGTCATACATGTGACATCTGCTGCATAGCGACCAAGCATAGAACACCAAGTTGACATGGACTGCTGTACCCACCATTACATTATAACATAATATTACCAATACATCTGCAAGTTGTGCTAGTATATCCCACAGCCATCTGCCTCAAAAGCAAACTTATGTGCTACTAACACTGCTTTCAAGTTCAGCAAGGCAAATAGAAATGGCACTACATCCCACTCACTCTCCAGTCTTCTATGACACCATCCAGTCTGCAAACATCAGCAGCACACCAAACTTTCACTCCAACAAAACAGAATTTTTTCTACTCCAATCTCCCAGACAAATTGTCCATTTAAACTGCATATCAGGATTCACCCACTTATCTAGAGCACTCTCTTCTGGTTTTGTTTTGGAAAGGAATGTGTCACAGAAAACAATCCACAAAATATTCTCTATTTCAGAGTACCAAATTAATGACACTGCAAGGCAGCAAGGAAAGACGACCACAATGAATTCCTTGGTAAACCATTGAGTTCATTACTTCAATTACATTACAGTATCACTTGATGACTACACATCTACTTCTACAAACACCATACAAAGTTTAATTAAAATGTAAACACTTCTGTTTATACTTTTATTTTTACAGCATTAACAATATGCCTTGCAGTGTCTTACAAACAAACCACACTAACTCATTGTTCACCTATGAAAAAGAAAATGTACTAGTCCACAGCTCAAGTGCCTTCCAGGAATGGGCTGTACTCATCATGGGTTGGCACTATTCAATACACTAAACTGTGGAACAATAGACATGAAAATCAGAACTTCAACTTGGAAAGAACATGTGCATCCAGCAAGACTAAAAAGTGCATCATTTAAAACCATACTTGCCATCGGACACTTTCACAGCGCATTTCTGGTGGAAAGCTTTAGATACTGTACTAGAAACGGGCACAAAGCAGCACTTTAAAATGAGCGTATAAATGGACACAATCCAGATTTCATTACCCGCCACATAAAGTAATCTGCCACACACAAAATGAAAACAAGTTTCATAATAACTCATTCGCCTGAAATGAGGCTAGCAACACCACATCAACTCCGTGAACAGTGCGACAAAGGCATGTGGTAGAGTCATATTTCAGTGCCCGATTAATTGCACCATAGGAACAACAGTGCAGACAGAGCTAATTTTCAGAAAATACATTTGTAATACCAACCAGAAAACAAATGTTGCTAACTACAAGAGCGTGACAGAAAATGAAAACATGAAGTTGTTAAGCAGACACTGAACTTTCCAATGGTATAAATGTTGATAGTGCATATAAAACTCATATTTGCCAATGAATGATGATAATGTGCATATTTTCTATCTTTTTGGAAAAGCAAAGCACAAAATCTTGGTCAATGTACCATGTAGACCGATAAAATGTGTTTTTAATTTGTTTGTATGATTGTCTGCTTTAAAATGCAACCTTAACCATTACTGTGTAATGCTCCTTTTCGTAGATATTCACATAAATATGATTAAAATAATTTGTCATAATTCATAAACAAAACCTAATATCTCATCAGATGTTAGATAGATTGTTCAGTATCAGTGTAGAAGTTGTGTGGCTCAGTGTCCTCTTAAAAAAGATGCATCATTTGTCATCACCATGCTCCCATGCAAAGAGATGGGCATCAGAATGAGAAGTATTAAAAATTTATAATTTCATAATCCTTCAATCCTAACAAACTGATATCTGTACCTGTGTACAGTAGACAGACTGTTGTCTTACATGTTGGAACTATAAATACTGTCTTCAAAGAGAGATATTAGTTAGCACATTGAGAAGCTCCATTGCAGTTATTACCAAAATATGAAAATATTCGTAATTTTCATAAATGAAGTCCAAAACAAAGTTTGCAATATGTACAACATACAAGCACTGTTCTTTTATCATGTAGACACATCATTGTAAATATATACATTCTTGGTGTAGCCTTCATAATGCTGAATGGGTACATGCCAAGATAAAAAGCAGGGTAAGGAACACCAAGCCACTGATATGCCTAGGACAGGCACAGTACTTCTGGTCGTGGGCGTCTGAAGTGTCCCATACCTGTGCTGGCTACCCATTCAGACTACTGGTAGCAGCAATGACTCCTGATTGCATGCAATG